>NW_021620581.1:1320122-1395900 GCF_004785775.1 Grammomys surdaster | reverse complement strand
TGTGATATAATATGTTGCTCATAAATATAAAAATTATTTTGAATCACAATCTTAAGCCTCTTTAGCAATAAAAATACTACCTTTACAAGAGCTTAGTCTGCATGTGATTAAAGAATAAAATGAGAAAGAAAACTAGTATATTAAAGTTTCATTTTTCCTTGACTGTTACATCTATTTTTGAGGCCATCACTGATAGATATCAGATTACAGCTTTTTCAAAAGGTCAATTAGACACACACTAGCTTTGCACCCAGAGAACTCCAGACTTCCATGTTTAGGAAGTGCATTCATCCTTTTTCTGGCTTTCTTTTCAAAAGTATTTTTATATGGGGGAGGGTGTATGAACACATATAATAATGTTCTTGTGAAGGTCAGAGGACACCTTGTGGGAGTTGGTTCTCTCCTTCCACAGTGTAGGTTCTGAGGACTTAACATTTTGTTTGTGGGGGGGTGTGTTTTTATAATATATAAGCTATACTTGATTGTTTTAATATATACATATCTTTATGTACACATGCATGTGAGATAGTTTAATTCTGCATATCATTAGAATGAGGTCTAGATAATGGCATGCTTTAATTGCTCTCCTCACTGTTGAATAGTTTTAAAGAAGATTTTATTTGAATTAGAGAAACATAACACAACTTACATTTTCCCTAAAATATTGATATAATTCATGTTAAGTATACTATGCATCACATCTATTACTAAGGTGTTGGGAGATCCTGGGTATATATGGTATCCTTAAAGTTTCTCAGAACTAGGGAAGAGTGTTATCATTAAATTTAAGAGCTGGCTCATTACTAGGTAGGAAACCAGGGAGGCAGAAGATGGAAGTGTTTCTGAGTTGGACATCTCAACAGCATGTGTAAATTATTAAAACTGAAAGCATGGCCTATTTGGGCAACTCTGAGCAGTGTATTACGTAGGAAGTATGTCCTAGTAACTTTTTGATCATAAAGTTTAAATTTAGCTCTGAAGACAGAACTGCATAGGGGGGTTGATAGTTATCATATACATACCATATTTGTAAGGTGAAAAGATTCTGTAACAAAAACATCAATATGCAGAGTGTGAGAAATAACTATGAAAAAAATCTTTAATAAAAAGAGTCCTATAAAGAGATAAACAAAAGAGGAAAATATGGTACCATTTAGGGCTAGACAAAAATTTTCTAAGTTTGTTCTAATACTGTAAATATCTGAAAAAGATAAAGATTGAAAGTATTCATTATTTAACATTTAGAATTGTTGGGTCACTTTCAAAAGCACAAGCTTGGTGTATGGCTTGGGGCAAAGCCAACTCATAGTTGGTTTGGCCTGCATTTGGGGCCAGGACATGAAGAGAATGCACATAATTTTAATAATTTTTGGTAGAAATCAATGGAAACAAAAAACATCTGTGATGTGGATTTCACTATTTTCTTGTCTTGAAATAGTATGATAAATACAATTATACTATTAAAATTGATAGGCACTGTTTTGTGTAGCTATCATTTATAACTCGTAGAATTTCAGGTTAAGATTCCTTTCTAGAGAATCCATCTATTAAGTCAAAATATGCTGAGCTCCTTCTCAGTGCCAAGTGCACTCAAGCACTGATGATGCCTTCTGAACATATAGGTGCAGAAGACAGTGAGCTCAGTCACACAGCACTGAAAGCTTGCATTTATTGAGTTTTATATTAGATGTCTTGGCAGACAAATCAGCTATATTCACCATAAGTGTGTAAACATGCTAGGGCTTTAGCATTGGTCTCATTGGAACAGGAAACCAAAATAGAATGCTTGAAAGATTTGGAAAGGATCAGTGTGCTTGTCTCTTTTATTCACCTATTTGAGCAAACTGACTCTGAAGACAAGATAGAAGATAACTCCAGGAACCGAAGGAGTTCGAAAGATAAGATGATTACACCAGTAATCATGAGGATTCTGAGGAGCTTTTCTCAAAAGTCAGCAGCAAGCATGGTTAATGGGATAAAAATCTGAAGGAGAGTTTGTCATAAGATTGCTACTCTCTTGTAGCACATGTCTCACATCTACCAATGAACTAACTCGGGTCTAGATTTTTCAAATATCATTTGGGATGTGGTTAGATTTCAAAGTTTGGAGTGAATTTATAGGTGCAAAATACAAACCAGAAAAAAGTATCAGTCACTTTTCTATTTTACTTCTACTCAAATATAGCTGTAGATACATACATACATACATACATACATACACACACCATACACACCACACACATACACACACACACACACACACACACATATTTGCTTTGTTTCTTTGTTTTTGGCATTTGTCTGACGTGTGTGTAAGTCTGTGTGTGAATTTGCTATTTTCTTCATTTATTTATTTATCTATTCATTTTACATCCTGATCACAGACTGATGTTCCTCACTCTCCTCCAAGTATCATCTGTACAAATCCCTCCCCTATTACTTCTTCCCTTTCACAGAGAACCCCCCTTGGGTATCACCCAGCCCTGGGACATCCAGTCACAGCACACCCTCTCCCACCGAGGCCCAATCAGTGAGTTCATTTAGGGAAAGGTGTTCCAAAGGCAAGCAACAGAGTCAAAGCCTCTGCTCCAGTTGTTAAGGAACCCATATGAAGACGAAACTGTACATCTGCTACAAATGTGTCCAGGGGTCCTAGGTATAATCTGTGTAGTTGTTTGGTTGTTGGCTCAATCTCTGTGAACCCTCATGGGCCCAGGTTAGTTGACTCTGTAGATCTCCTTGAACCCTTGGGTTAGCTTGCTTCTATCTCCCATTCTTCCAAAAGACTCCCAAAACTCTGCCTGATGATTTGCTCTGGGTCTCTACATTTGTTTCTATCTGCTGCTGTATGAATGAAAATTGATGAGGAGCATCTCCGGAATTAGATGGAGACCTGGGATGGGGGAAGTTCCAGGGTGTTTTGAACGTGACCCTAGCTGAGACTCATAGCACTCAGGACTATGGACACTGAAGCAGCTATCTCCTGAAACCAGGTGGGACTTTCACTGGAGGGAGAGTGAGTGACGTCAACCCATCACAGAGCTCTCAACCAAAATTTTGTCCTGCCTACAAGAAATACAGGGTAAAGATGGAGCAGAGACGGAGGGGATGGCCATCCAATGACTGGGTCAACTTCAGACCCATCCCATCTAAGAGCGTCAACACTGGACACTATGATACTTGCAGACAGGACCCTAGCATAACTGTCTCTCGGCATTTGTCTTATTTGTCATTTTTGTTCATTTTAATGTTGGAGTATGTGAGGGGTGTTTGTTTCTATGCTCTGGTGTATGTGTGGTTGTATGTTTTGAAAGTGAGAGGTATGGACAACTTTCTGAAACAAAAGTGGCTCAGTAGGGAGAGAAGAGTATCTGAAAGAAATATGGATGGTGGAAAACATAATCAAAATACATTGTAAGAAATTGTCTGGGGAAAGAAAAAGGGATATAGTGTTTTTTGAGCAATGTGTTGTATGTTTATTGTGGACAAACCTAATTAATTCACATAGATAGTTAATTCATATATACATATATATAATTATATA
The DNA here is from genome assembly GCF_004785775.1 of Grammomys surdaster. Lineage (NCBI taxonomy): Eukaryota > Metazoa > Chordata > Mammalia > Rodentia > Muridae > Grammomys > Grammomys surdaster. The sequence goes on along the minus strand of NW_021620581.1, from coordinate 1,392,356 downwards.
TATGTATAATATACAGAGCCAATATTGTATATCAGAAAAATCTACCCTTACCCCAAATGATGCATAAAGCACCAGATTTTTACTTGTATTCCTAAAACAACAAATAGGAAATATATAAATCATGACAGATATGGAATAATTGTAAAATCCAAATAAGTCAATTCAGTTAAAAGTTAATGTTAAAAACAAGCGCAACTTGGCCTGATATGGCATGCCCTATTTTGATACAGTGTTATTTTCATTAATGTCCCATGCCTTTGTTGATATGAAGACTCTTCATTGGCAAAGAGTTTCTTTTGAACTTTCTGTGAGCCTTCTTATGCCTATAAAACTGTTAATAGTGACCAATTCTCACACAGATCCCCCCAAGTTAACTGTAATATTTTTAAAAAGTAGAGTACATAAAGTCAAATGAAAAAAAATACTGGGGAAGAATTTTGACAAAATCTTATGTTCTCATAAAGGTTTTTGTTCAATCCCTTCGATCAGATTCCTGTAGTAGTTTGTTACAAGGTGCTATTGTGTATCTGAACCATCTTTTAAAAGTCTTTACTTAGCTCTTTTAAAATCATACTGCACTGAGAAGAATTTATAGCAAGCAAATTGAAATGTTCCAGAAAGATTATTAAGTGTAAAAGGGTGTAAGGTACCAGGCCTCAAGATAATTTGAATTTAATCCCTGGTGCTGACTTTGTGGAAGGAAGGAAGGATTTCCCAGAAGAACCCATTTGTCCTCTATACAATGTAATATAAAAATTTAATAAAAAATTTGAAAATCAAAATTAAAATTTTGGTATAGACATGTGAAATCTGAATATATTTATTACATTATAGTAGATTTCATTTCATATTTTTGGACACTGTGCTTTACTGAGTGCTGAAGTCATTGTTCATTTCTGGGAAGTTAGGGTCCAAACTAATGCAAGCGAAAATATACTCTGGTCTCTGAATATAAATTTGTGTCATAGTGACAGGCTCTCATGCACAAAATGCTGTATTTGATCTGCAAACATGAAAAGAATAAACAACCAAAAAAACCAGCATTGTAGATGATCATTGCAGCTAAATCAAAAAATTATCCTTTTTTTTTCTTAATACTGAGTTCCTAGAAAATATTTTCGGAGCAATTTGGTGTCATTCAACTAATAGTAAATGATGGTTTAGTTTAAAAGCATCTGGTCCATAACTATTAGAATCTTCAATAGAAATTTGCTTCCTATGTCGGTAAAATGAGATGTTTGAGAACATATGTAGCTACCTTGTATGAGTCCTTATTGTGTACTAAAGCTATGTCAAATATTCAATTATATTAATATTCTCATTTAATCTTTAAGAAAAGCTTTTATACCATCTCTGTGTCAAAGAGGAAAAAAATAAAGATGTAGTATCTGGAGTAACTTTGATAAACATCACAGCTAGCCCTCCTACTTCACTGACTTGTTTATGAATTAGTAGGTTCTTGGGTGGGGTAAGTCTTTTTGTTTTAAAGCACATCTATGGAGAGAGGTCCTGTTTACAAACAGAGCTTCATGGTTTCAATTGCTTTTTATCTACTCTTAAAATTCCTAGAAACTATCTGCCAAGTAGATAAACATCAAAGGAAGTGCCACATTGTATTTATATAACACATATATATTTATATATATGCCAAATGTCACTGACAATGGCTTATTTAAGGAATCTTGGTAACTGTTAATAACATGGAAAACAAAAAATAATTGCCCAAAGTATAGGTATTGTAAAGCTGAAGATCATTAGGGATTCAATATAAATTCTGTCTCTATAGTTCACAGTTTAGTGGAATGACAAGGCAAAAGGGAGTTTCAGCATAGAATGAAATCTAATTTTATATATATATATATATATATATATATATATATATATATATGGGTTATGAAGAAAATCAAAGTACTTTTTAGAGTGTAGAAAGATGATTGAAAAGTAAGACATTAAATTGGGCTGAGAAAAGTGCACAGAAACCATCTCATGCAGTGTGAACAATTCAGTATGTATATGGGACAGAAGAGAGTTATGCATATTGATTCTTCAATAACAGGAATAAAGGATCTGGTGATGGATAATCTTGTCAACTTTATTAGATTGAGAGACATCTGATATATCACTAAATCATACTTCTGTGTGGTGGAAAGGATAATTCTTGGGATATCTGGCATATGGGATAACAAATTTGGAGAACCCAGCCAGGTTGGATGTTTGTGGTACTTTCTTATATTCTGAATGCCAAGTAGCATGAACAGGGGAAAAGTGGAAGCCAGCTAGTTTTTACAACTTAACAATCACATCAAAAATGTATTTATTGCAATTATTATCACCCAAATGGGATTATATTCAATAATTTCTACTCCTGTAACACAGACTCACACCAGTACTCTTAAAAGGAACTTCCAAGCTCTCTTCCTTGAATGGAATATGTCATGGGTTCCTGTTTTTCAAAGGCTTCCAGCCTTTTGGATTGGAAACTATCGGGGCTGATAACTTGGTATTGCATCATCAGTTGGAGTGCTCTTTACTTGGGAATACTATTTCTCTCATTCTCAGCATTCCTTATTTGACTGTAATTTTGTAGGATTGAGACTTCATGAGCATTCCCTGCCCATATTGTCATCTCTATAATTATTATCCTTGTTCAGTTCATGTTTAGCAAATGGACAGCCCTGAGAACATATGCACGAATAACATCATATAGACTGATCAGGTTTTATTTGTGAAATTAGGAATATATGTATATACATAAACATATATACATGCAAAAACAATTAATACAAAAAGGTGCTGTAAAGTTGAATTAAAGCAAGGAAGGGCTTATTGAAGGGTTTTGAGGGAGCAAAAGGAAGGGGGAAATTCTCTAATAATATAAACTTCAAAACTGAAAGAAAGAGTTTTATAAAGGAAAGCAATCAGGTTCTTGAGCTCTCTAACACATGGCCAAGTTGATTACCTAGCCTCCAGTCATGGAAAGATCCAACCAATAAATCACCTTTGATAATTTAATTTTCTTGCAATTTTATAATGTTTATTAAAATAGAATTTATATATTATAAATTTTGTAAAAGGATTATTTTCCCAACATCTAATAAATCATACAAAATGAATTAAAGTAAATGAATAAAGAGCCCTCTGGTTGTTAGGGACATAGCCCTGTGGTAGAATAAATTCCCAGAGTCAATGCTCTGTACCGATGAAACATAAAAGTAAATAAATGAGCAGTATGATGGAAAACATGGTATTCTTTCTGAGTTGGTTTATTTCACTTAACATACTGATCTCCCACCATAAATTTTCTCCTAATTAAAATATAATTTGCAGAAAACTTGCTGGTTCTGCTTTCCATCTCTGGTAATTAGGCTACAAATACCAGTGCTTTAATCCTCAAATATAATATGGGCTACATTTCATGAAGCCTTAGAAATATCACCTAGATTTCTAAAAAATAAAATTCCAGAAAAGCATGGACTTAGGCTGTCAACCAAGGAAAACCCTGGAAACCTATACCTATAACCATTCTGAAAGCCGATAGCCAAAGGAATGAGTATGGGAAAACTCCAAGAAGGCAAAAAGGCCTGATACTGGCCCTACTAACTTTCTTCTCAGTATATCCCTATGGTGTTTTTTTGTATCCATGAACCCAGAAAGTATGATATTCAGCCATGATATATTTGTCTTCAACATTAAATTGTAACTGAATTGGCAACACTAGGTTTACAGTTTTTTTCAGATTTCCCATTCATTACTTCTTTTCCATTTATTATTTTAATTATGGCACTTTCCTCTTATGTTGCAGTTTGAAATTATATAACTCATTTCATCTCACAGACTTATGGCCTAAGAATAGATGGTTTAAGGATACATATTACTTGAGTAATCAAGATAGGATTTATAAGCTATATTTAAAAAATGTCCCTCTATTAACAATTGATACATCTCCTTCCTGTCCTGGATAATTTTGAGGCCAGTGTAATTACAAAACAGGAACATGATATTACCAAACAGAAAACACAGATACCCTTACATGCAAGAGAGTTTATTTACGCCATTTTAGTCAAGGGAAGTGCTGTAACCAACATCTTCAAAAACTCTGAAGGAAATTGTCTCCACATTATGTGAAAACTTATTTGTGGAAATGAATATGAAGTATATTTCAACAGAAGATATTTCAGGCTTCTCTTTCGAAGAACAGTTGTGAAGATTACAGGAACGAAATTGCAAAGTGTGTATGGACAGAGAGGCTTGTTTCTACAGTCTTCATTCCTTGTGGTCATCTGGTAGTCTTCCAGGAATGTACCCCTGTTACTGTTAATATTTAATAAAAGGTACTATGTGGGCCAACTATCTAGCTCAAGCTGCCATGCTCCATGGCCAGAAGCCAAGTTCACCACAGCTGGAAGAGGCTAGAGGCCATGGGCACACCACAGCTAGAAATGGCCAGGCAGAAACACCGGCCCTGGCACCCATGAGATGCCAGAGTGGGAGATGGCTCTGCCAATCTTCCATGCTGTCTCCACAAGGCTGAACTGAACCCAGACCATCCCACCAGCCACAGGGTACCTGGTAGGAATGAGACTCTAATATGTAAAGATTATCCAATAGCTTTATATATTTGGTAATGCTCAAAGAACAAGATGCCCATACAATTAGAGGTGTAACTCAATATCCAACCTAGCTATATCAACTGCCTTTGACTGCCATAGACACACGCACATCCACTTCCATGTCCCCCTCTCTCTCATTCCCTCTCCCCTAACTCCTCCTCTTCCTTCTCTTCCTCTCCCTCCTCCTCCTCTTCCTCTCCTTACTCCTCCCACCTTGTGGGGAAAATTTCCCACTACATATCACCCTTCCAGTTTAAAGAATAACTTTCTCTAAAAATACAATTAGAGCACAACTATAACAATTTTTATCAGTGAGGAACAAGATAGACATAATATCCAGTCCATTATTTTTGTTAACTAAATAGAACCTCTGTCATCTCTCCTAACTAAAAGACTTAGTTCTGAACCTGGCTTATGTCCTGGCTTCAGAATGAATGTCAGCTGAAAACCATCCTCTCAAATCTGTTCTCCCAATAAATAGCCTGGGTTGGCTATGAGACTACATGTCTTCAACCCCGTCAGAAATCCCTGAGAAAGTGCCTCATCTGTAGGGGAACAATCAAGGGGACTGTGTGCACCTTCCTCTCATGAGTGAAGAATGGTCTGAATGTATTGTTGGACATCAGAAGCTGTCTAAACAAAGAATGAACTACTAATTCAGCTATTCAGCAGAACATTCATGTTCTACTCTTTCTCAAGAGTAATAATCTTGCTTTATAAAAGGTAGTATTGTTTATTTAATCTTAGTCTGTTGCAAGGGAGGGTCTTTGCTGGTGAGCTACAGGAGTGTGTATTTCCCAGAGCAGAAGTGAGAATGCTTGCTGTGTATCTTTCAGGACTTCTGGATTTGGAATTTGTGAAAGCTTTGGATTCAGGTTATGTGGAGCTCAGAAATCCTGAAACCAGTGGCCCTGACACTCAGCAGTTAGGGTGCTCTGTGCTTCTTGGTGCTTTTCCTTTCTGGGAAATAAGCATTTTTCTGTTACTGATAAATAATATTTTCTGTTTGTAAGAAATCTACTAAAGTGTTTTTAAAAGACTTGCATTATCATAGTGTGTGCAGGGATGTATGCAGGCAGAACACTGTGTACATAATAAATAAATCATTTTTTAAAAGTGAAAGAAAATAATGGCCATCATATAGTATCACCTCACCTGAGCCAAAAATGTTTGCTATCTTCATTATCATCTCTAAAATCCAAACCCAACTAGCTTGGAATATAGGAATAATTTCCCTCCTATGTCCAACAGGAGTAAGCAAAAATAATCAATATAAAACAACCCAAACACTTGGTTCTTTTTAAGCCTTGGCCTCAGCAGAAATTAGTTAAATAGAAATTAATCTACTAAGTTGTCACTTGATTTAAATTCAGTTTATCACCATTAAAACTCACATGAATATCTGTTCTTCAGTAAAACAGTGTTGATATGGGTATCCTATTGGAAAGTATTTATATTACAGGGCACATGTAACCAATCCTGATTATACTAATGATGTCTCATTGGATTAAGCTGTCATTTTCAAAGGGCCTGGTTTAGATGCTGTGAGATTGGAGACCTTTCAGATGAAACAAACTTTGCATGTCATTTCTGTCCTGTACCACAGAAGACCCTTCTCCATCCATGCTTTTTGCTCTCATCTTCCCTTCCATGCGCAAATCAGCACAAGGGCTTCACTAGGACACAGGCACATAGCAATTCTATGCTTTTGTATGCCTGCCAAAAATATTACTTTAGTTTTTCTTTAAACTAATTTTTTTGCTTATTAATTTACTTTTATACTTTGTCAGTGCAGGCCATTGGATCTGTACCTTGATCAGTTGGCAAGCATTCTACTAAGAATTTATACCAACAACATTTCCAGCTAGCCTTCTCTTTCTTTGACTTTTAGTTCTGTTTCTATCATTGAATCTCAATCTTTCTTCTGACCTCCATGGATTCTGCATACATGTGATGCTCAGACATAAATGAAAGCAAAACATCCATACATAAATGTAAAATGAAATATAAAAATTCAGATTTTACATGTTTATATCAGAATTTTCATTTTGCATTAAAACATTTTGTTACATTTTAAAATTTTATTTTGTGCATATGCATACCTGTGTATATCTCTGTGAGCATACACATGCTACAGTCCTCCTGTAGAGGGTGTAAAACAGTCTATGAGAACTGGTTTCCATTTTCTAAATATGTCAGTACCAGGGATCAAACTCAAATTGACAGCCTTGGCATGAGGCCCCTTTACTCCCAGTGTAATCTTGCTGGAATATTTGGCTTTCTAACAGTCATAACTTTTTAAAATAATAATTACATTATGTTTATTATAAGTGCTATCCAGTGATATATGTAGTATTTTGACATAAGTAAATACAAACTATCATTACACCTCAATATGCTTAAGTAAACTTTTAGAATGAAAAGAAAATTCAGATATTCAAAGGCACCCCCAAAACAAACAGCTACAGGAGCCTGATCATATGGACTCAGCCAGGCTTCTTTTATCTCTTTACATAAACAGCAGAACAAATTTTGCAATTTGTTAATCAAGTGATCTTTCGATACTTGTTTCAACATTTCAAAGGAAACTTTATGAGAACATAAAATGTAAACATAAATATTCCCCAGTTTTTTTCCATATGATTTTATAAACTTTTTAATTTTAAAGATTAGAGCTGAATTGGAAGCCTGAAAGAAAATTTGTCACATTTTTGGAAAAATATCAATGTTCACAGAAATTGTAAAAGAAACTGTTAGCTTATATAGAGTTTTTGTCTCACAAGAAACACAGCTGTTGATTAAATTAATACCATATCAAAATCGTGTATATGGTTTATTATCAGGTGCTCCATTACCAAAAGTTATTATATTTATGGAAAGTAAAATCAGAAAAAGCTTAAGTTTAAAGCGTCACTGCAAAACATGCCTTTTCTTCTGGCATTTAAAGACCTATATGTTTGTTTTGGAATACATATATTGCCTTGAGAATCTTGTACAGGTTTTGATCATAATCATTACCTATTCCTCATCTCCTTCCACAACCCCCTCCATACTTTCTCAATTTTGTGAGTTTTTTTTTTAATCTGTCAAGTCCAAATTGTGATGCCCATATAGTTTGGGATGTGTAGCCTTCCCAAACTACATGGTTTGCTGACTAGGATCTTCATTCATAGGGAAAACTTACTTTCTCCTTTTTAGAAGCTATTAGCTGCTCCTCAATTAACATTGTGATTTCATGCCCACCTCCTTTGACCATGCTGGAATTTGGTTTAGTTTGTGCTTGCACATGTCTTGTGGAATTTCAGTTTCTTATTATTTGCACCTGTGTCAAGTTTGGGTTTCTGTTTTAATCACCATTTACTGCAAATACACGGCTTTTTAATGAGTATTGAGAAATACTCTGTCCATGAGTGTTATTGGGAGTCTATTTAATACTGTGGCCGTTTATCAGCATAACAACATGTTCTCCCTGGGTCCTATTGTCTTTCTGGCCATAGGTTCTTGATCAATAATGGTGCTAGATATGGATTTTGTTTTCTGGATCAAGACTTACATCTAATCAGAAAGTGGCTGGTTACTCCTTTGACATTTCTTCCACTCACAGGATATATCAGTAGGCATGCTTTGTCAAGCCAGTAATTATTGTAGTTCTTAGAATTCACATAGAGGTAAGATTTGTGATTACATTTCTACTCCATTAGTTACAAGAAAATAGTCAATAGGGATGAAGCTTCCAGATCTGTATCAACTTTATTTTTCCATGTTCTATGATTCTAGTATGTGATATCTTTAGCAATAAGGTCTCACCATCAATTTCTGAACAGTAACTGAGAACACTGGAAATGAACTGAAATGCTGGGATTCTGTGGCATCTCATTGACCAATAATTAATTATCCTATTCCTGACATTGGGCTTTATATGTGTTACCTTAATATGTACAGTGGAGATGTTTTCATTCCATTCTATGATAAATGATAAATCTGTATCTCTCTCCTCTCTCTCTCTCTCTCTCTCTCTCTCTCTCTCTCTCTCTCTCTCTCTCTCTCTCTCTCTCATGTTGTGTGTCTGTGTATCTGTGTGTCTGTATGTTTGGAGAACTAATTGAATGCCTAATATCTACAATGTACCTGATTTAACAGTAAACAATATTACATTTCTAATCTACTTCCTTTTTGTTTTTATCTGCTAACACTAATATGTGAGATTTGTGGGAGAAGGGATTGTCTCCTTTTGAACTGATTAGTTTTTAATATTTTCCCTGTAGTAATAATATTTAAGAGGGACTTTGATATTCAGTAGGTTTATAATGACCTCAATGAGTCTATGCTTATAAGAAAGTGCTATGAATGAGACTTTAGTAATCCAATATTTTAAAAATTTCTGGAAGTATATAAGAAAACACCTCTAGGTAAAGAGGTATAAGTGTCTCTACTTATATCATCATTTGAAACCTGATGTATAATGAGCCAGATATATGAATGAGGTAGGAAGGATACTTTTACTTTTAATTGCATTTATTTTCCATATATAAATTTTATTTTAAATATCTGACCTCCAGTAATTGAAGGGGACCTTGTAATGGCTACGGTCCCCCCATCGTTGTCCAGTGAGGCATGAGGGCCATACCCATTCTGATGTCTATTTCCTGGAGAGGGGATACTTTTGACATCAACCCCTATGCAGTCAGGTTTCTCCCTCAGGGAACCCAGAGAGATATTTTTAACTTTTATTTATATTTCCTTGTAGTGCTTAGCCTCACAGCCTAAGCAAGAATTCAGATAGCCAATCAGTGGGGGTTCTGGGTGGCCCCTCTCTGCTTGGTCTAGGGGTAGAAATCTTTTTTTGGTTGGGTGGAGATGAGTTTTAGGATCACCTTGGATAGAGGAATAACCTCATCTTGAGTCTTGTGGTCCTCCATAGCTAACCGCTGTGTGAACAAGTAAAAATTATGATTTGGTTTAAAAAATGTATTATATTATTTTGTGCAGGCTGGTTTCCATCTGATGATCTCCCTTCTGATCTCCCAAGGAGTTGATAATGCCAATATATGCCAATGAACCTGCAGTGGGTAATAATTCATATTTCATAAAATTGTTTGCTGATGAACTTATCTTTAAAGCTGTGGCTTCAGTTCTAAAAGTTGAGTACACTATCAATTAAAGTACTTGTTATTATTAAGGGGGTATTGAAATTTCATCTCAAGTGTAAAAAATAAATAGACAATACTTGCAATTTCATATGGTTTAATAGTATAGTTTCATCTCCCAATAATTAGAATGGTTGTCTCATGTTGTTTTACATAACTTTATATTAAAAAGATAAAACAAAGATTAAAACAAAAAAAATATCAGTATAGTCACAGGAAGTTGCTATGATAGAACACAGATGTTCTCTATGCCCATCATGCAGTTTTCATCAAAGATTATTATGTGAGCAACTATAGTAAAATATTAAAACTAGGCAATTGACAATGATACTGTGGTTTCTTCTATTCCTGTATCATATTGTCATGTATGCAGGTTTGAATAACTCTGTTACTAATCATATAAAAGATCATCTTCTTTGCCAAAAAAAAAAACCCAAAAAACAAAAAACAAAATAATCTCTGGAAAGGCAGGTATATATTTCCCTCAGTGTCTTTCTTTCCTTGCAGTTATTTGTTGTAATGATTTAGAGGGAGGTCATAGCATAATTTTTCTGTCCCATAAAAGACTTCTTAAGACAAGTGTGATCATCGATTTCATACTTTACTTCTAATACTACAAGATCTTTTTTCAAGGAATTTTGCAAACAGAGTATACCCTTGAGTCAGATGAAAGAGGTCTAAATCATTTGCAAGATGTTCAAAATAGCAGAGGTTAGAGTAATAATTCAGTAGTCATACTCCATTTTTACTGCCATACAGCAGGGTCTTTTTCTACAACAAATCAGATGAAAATTTTGCCCTCACTGTGTAAGAGAAATAGATTTTTCATAAGGCCTTACCTGGAGTGTGCTAAGAGAATTATTTGATTTAGAGTAATAGTGTCTACCTTCACATTGCCTGGATTTCTCTGTGTGTTTTGTATTTTTATTTTTCTTCACAATGGTCTCATTTGGGGATTAAAATGAAAATTACTTTGGTTAAACCTGGTTTGCACTTACTAACATTTTTGGTACTTATAATTTTACTAAGGTTTGAGATTTAGACACCGCTCCCACTCCTGTATTCACTAAGATTGTTATTTACCTGAAAATGCTCACATATTTTCACCCCATATAGCCTATTTGTCCCTAGAGAAAATGTGAACAAAATTTCTCATGCATGATGTTTATGGAGCGCTGGACAGCTGCTCTCTTTCAGAAACTAAAAACACCCTGAAATTATGTCACCAGAAGCAGTTCAATTGCCAGTGGACCAGCTGCCGTTTTGTGTAGACAGATTTATCAAAGGGTTGAATGCTGAGAATAAACCCAAGTATAGGGACATTGCAATTATGAATTCCAAATGAAAGAATTCACATCCAAAGATATTATCACAACATAATGCATCTGAATCTGTATCATCTGATCCCCTAAGATTAAATGTCTTTAGAGACCAGATAGGCAATTTATCTGCAGGGTCAGCATTTAAAAAAATATTGAGCATCCCTGGTTGTTTTTAAAGCTACAAATGTATAAGAACACAAATACACACACACACACACACACACACACACACACACACACACGGGGAGCGTGAAACCTGAGGAGCCTCAGAGAGTTGCTTGAAGATAGATAAAATACATGTAGGAAAAACGTGTCATCCAAAAACCCAAAATTACTGTCTTGTCTTAATTCTGATACTAGCCATTACTGACAAGTATTCTAAAATAGTATGGGTTCATTGCTAGTAGTTATGTGGGTATATCAAATGAGAATTAGCTCACAAAACATCTCCAATGATGTACCGTTGAATTTTGGAGTGGAAATTGGGCACATTTTACTGCACTTTTGCAGAATTAACAAGTTTTATATGTGACGTTATAAATTGGTTACTTCACAAATAAACAGGGGTGCTTTGATTACTTAAGTATATTGTCACACATGTTAATTCAAATAATAACAGTTTCCAATTAAACAGATTTTATTACAATTATACTGAAGATTTGTCCTTTCCCTGCCTCTTTATTGGGTGGTTTATATTTTCACAAATCTTACAATTTTCCAGTTTCTTTGAAGTAAACTTCAAGTAAATATAATTATTATTTTAGGTTCACATCCCTTGGTAATTCCATTCATTATGGTAATGGTGTATTAACACCAAGGATACTCATACAACCTTCATGATACAGTCTATATTGCACTTAGCCTTTTCTGATCCAGGCAGCCAAAATGTGCAGCATATACTCAAAACTTTAGCCAATTGTAATGCAGTGAGGTCTTTTGTTAAATATATAATTATTTATTTTTTCCAAGTTGTAATTTATACTCATTCACACAGGGGTTATAAACACAAAAAGGCAGGACGTGGGGAAGGGGGTGACACTAAAGTGTGGGTGTTCAGGGGGAATACAGATATCTTTCAGAACAGGGTATCAGCTGGGTGAGGGTTCAGGGGACAGGTCACTATGACTCTGCTTATGATTCACTTGTCCTTATCTAAGTTGGTATTGTCTGCCAAGGCTACCTATTTACAAGGTCTATGACTACTCAGGCTGGTAAATTGTCACAAAAACTGCCTGTTTACAACAGCTTATAACCATCTGTTTCAGTGTTTATCCACAGAGACCCAAGACTTGGTGTTCGTATACATGTATGACAGGCCTACTACTGATTTTAGGCCTTTGGCTGATTTTCAGCCTTCAGTGTGTAAGCAGGGATGCCCCTGAAATCTCCTCCCTTCTCTAAGTATAGAAGGGCTGTGGCGATTCTAATCTTGCAAAGGCAGGGATAGAGGCCTGACCTCCAGTAATTGAAGGGGACCTTGTAGTGGCTCCGGTCCCCCTGTTGTTGTCCAGTGAAGCATGAGGGCCATACCCATCCGATGTCTTTTTCCTGGAGAGGGGATACTTTTGACATCAACCCCTATGCAGTCAGGCTTGGCAGTGAGGTCTTAATATACATAATTTGTATATATATAATCAAAGGCACAGTAAAAATTCTGAATGACAGGAAATGTTTCAGTTATATTATCATCTTAACTGACTAACAGAGTGTGTTTTGTTGTTTTGATGTGGCAGCTTGACAATGCATACAAAAACTGTGATAAATGATATGAAATAATTTTACACCAGGAGACTCCAATATGCCTATGAGATAGCAAAATGAAGATATGTAGTCAATTTTTATGCCTATAGAATTCGTCTTGATAAAGCTACTAGTGAGCCTCAATATACAGAAGAATAATTATCATTTTAGTATAAAAAAAAGCAGGGTATATTCAAGACCTTAAGCTATAGAGGATCATAAATGTTTCAATAATTTATTTATTCATTCACTTTGCATCATGATTGCAGCCCCCTCCTCTCCTCTCAGTCCTACTCCTATTAATCCCTCCCCCCCCATTACCTCCTTTCCTTCTCTCAGAGAATAGAAGGCCTGACTTGGGTACTACCTCTCCATGGGCATCCTGTCACAGCAAGACTAAGCACATCCTCTCCCACTATGGCCCAACCAGGCAGTCCAGTTCGGGTACCCACATGAAGACCAAGCGACATATCTATTACAAATGTGCAGGCAGGCTGGGTCAGCCCCTGCATGCTCTTTGGTTGGTGGTTCAGTCTCTGTGAGTTTCCATGGGTGAGGAATATACATTAAATATGGAAAGATCATTAAAAAGCACAGAGAGGAAAAACCAAAGACAAAGGGGAAAATCAAGAATCAAAGCTAAGATATTTAACCAAGAAGATGTTGAGAAGTTGGATCAGTACTGTTAACATGTAATCTGAAAATTATTTCTGGGTTATACAACAATGTCATCACAGTTAAGGTTGAGAGAAGCAAGTAGAGGTGAATGGTAACATCAGAAAAAATCTAAAGTGAGGTGAAGAGAAACAGAATGAAATAAAGTCATAATTTACAGACACTTTCAAAATTTTTCTATGTAGAGTAGTAGAAAATTTATTAAAATACTCTTACTTAAAATGATACTAATATCATTTGTCATGGCCAAATGAATTAAACCTGTATATTGACTTAATCATCTTTTCTCTTCTCCCAATTGGATGTTTTCAGATTGCAGTTATTATTTCCATTTTTAACCACTGTAAAAGAAGTAAGGTAAACTCAATTATTTTTTTCAGCAATTAATGATCAAAAGGTCATGCAGTTTAGAAAAAGCATATCTAAGTTTGAAAGTCTTCTTATCTTCTGCTTATAATCTAATTGCTTTACATATTATTTCTATTCAAATCATGTGAAAATGTGTCATTATTGTGTGAAGTGAACTTTTCTGATAGAAATTGATTTCCAATTTGTGAATATGGTACAGCTTCAGCTTTTGAGGAAATTTTACGATTTATGAATGATTTTGAAAGAGAAGCCTGTATTCATGCATAGATTGTCAACAATAGCTGTAAATCTTGGACTTTAATCACTATTATTAACACAAACACATTTTTTATTATTATTATTGGGATTTTTGCTTGTTTGGCCTACCTAAGTATCTCTGATATAGAAAATTCTCTTTGGGAAGCATACATACATGCATATGTATTCACATAATAAGCATGAGTTTATTTGATGGTAGGAAAATATTCTTATCCTTTACAGGATACTTTGTTATGGTACTATAAAAAGCAGCATACAAAGAAATGGTTTCCATTATGACATTTTCATACATACTTTACTTTTGTAGATTTCCCTTATTCATCATCAGGTTAATTTCACATTGCACATCTTTCTGTCTTTCTCCTTCTGGTCACCCTCCACACCAGCAATAGCTTTCTTCTTTCAGTAAACATGAGCATAAAAAGAAAAATGAAAAGAAAAAAGAAACTCAAGAATAATTATATCACCATGACTATATTTTAAATGTTTCTGATGCTCTAAGTACAACGTTATGCAACATTTATTATGTCAGACCTTTGAATGTAAAAACTGAAGTGGACCAAAGTGGTCTCTTCACCTAATGGCATATATGACCCCATGAGAGAAAACGTTTTACTATTTAATACTTTTAAAATTCCCATTTCTCAGGGATCTGCTATGAATTTCTCCTTTAAGAGAATTTAGGATAGGCAAGGCCCCCAGTTAGGGGATGGGACCACCTACTCATCTCCAATTTTTAACCCAGAATTGCTCCTGTCTAAAGTAAATGCAGGGACAAGAAGTAGAGCAGTGACTGATGGAGGGGCCATCCAGAACCCAGACACTATTGCTGATGCCAAGATGTCCTTGCTGACAGGAGCCTGATATAGCTGTCTCCTGAGAGGCTGTGCCAGAGCCTGTTAAATACAAATGTCAATCCTTGCAGCCAACCATTGGGCTAAGCATATGGTCACTAATGGAAGAATTAGAGAATGGACTTAAGGAGCTGAAGAGGTTTGCAACCCCATAGGAAGAACAACAATATCAACCAACCAGACACACCCCACACAGCTTCCAGGGACTAAAGAGAACACATGGAGCGACCCATGGGTCCAGTTTCATATATAGCACAGGATGGCCATGTTGGACATCAATGAGAGGAGAGGCCCTTGGCTCTGTGAAGGCTCAATACTCAGTAGTGGGGAATGGCAGGGTGGCGAAGCAGGAATGAGTGGGTGTGTATGGGATCACCCTCATAGAAGTAGGGCAAGAAGGGATGGAATAGGGAGTTTCTGGAGGGGGCAAACTAGGAAAGGGGATAACATTTGAAATGTAAATTAATAAAATATCCAATAAAAAAAGAAAGAGAATTTAGGACATCTGAAATTTCCTTTTCCCTAGTTGTTAGAAATTATATCAGCCCAAGGAACCCATAATACTGTATTCCTACTACCATTAACTTCACAAGAGGAATTTTCAACTCATAATTTCTGGTTATATATCTGTAAGTATATCCGTATTTCCAATTATCCTTAATGA
This sequence comes from Grammomys surdaster, assembly GCF_004785775.1. Classification (NCBI taxonomy): domain Eukaryota; kingdom Metazoa; phylum Chordata; class Mammalia; order Rodentia; family Muridae; genus Grammomys; species Grammomys surdaster. Next base: position 1,376,717 of record NW_021620581.1, on the reverse strand, counting down.
AATGTGAAGAAAAATCATTTACTGTTAAATTTATTCTAACATCCATCACTAACAGCATAAGGCATGGTAGTTTCACCACCTTCAATCTCTCTTGCACTCTCCATTCCATTTTAATTTTTCTTTTATTTACTGGCCTTTTACTCAAGACCCAATGTTCAGATAAAATATTTTTTAAAAGTATTTCAATACATGAAATTATGTCATTTATAAAAAATAATGGGTACTGTGGAATAGTTTTGTATTTATGTACTTCATGCTATGTTTATGTTATTTCTTTTTAACTTGAAGGGGGCTGATTGAATCACAGTTCCAATTAATGCAGGGAAGGCATAGCACCAAGAGTTGTTGGTTCTATCCAGGAAAAAAACAAAAGAAACAAACAAACAAAACAAAACCAAAACCGAACAAACAGAAAAAGGATATGTTAGTGTTTGGAAGGCTTTCTCCTTTCACTCCTTTTTTCAGGCTAGAACATCAATGCATTGCATATTACTGCTCATATTCAGGACAGGTCTAACAACCTGTGTTATTATCATTAGTTTGTGGGAAGTAAGCAATAGCCTTGGATATAGCCTAGGTTGTTTAGTCTGGATTTTGTGGGGTTTCCCATGTAACCCATTCCTGGAACTGGAGCCTTTATTTGATGATGAGAGATGATCAGTTGGAGCTTGGACTCCTCTGTTGCTTGGAGACTCAATTTAGATCACCTTCATATGTGCGTATGATTTAAGACATGTCTTCTTGTCAGGGACTAACCCTGATGGGGGATCTTCTTTCTTGTTATTTCTTGAGGCAACGGAAAGGGAAGGGCATTGACAGAGGGTAATAGTTTATCTTAAGAGATATTTAGGGTTGCTGTATAATAACAAAAAGGTTACTTATCTAAGTCTCAGTTACTGTGCAAGCTACTGTAGCTGACCTGCTTTCTGTGATCCTTTGAGGCCAGAAACTGCAGTTTCTGGCACTTAGCACCTCTTTCTCAAACAGCAAAGAAATAAATAGCCTTTGTTCTATCTTAGCAGGAACCATGCAGCTCTAACTTTCAACCTGCTAGTCAAAAAAGACACTTAGAGAAGTGATTATAGAATTTATTACTAAGTATAATAAGTTTCCTATTAAAGCTATCTAATAAAAAAGGGAGAAAGCAGAAAGATACTAAGTGGGGAAAGGGAAAAGCTCTAGTAAAGGAAAAATTCTTCTAAGGGAAAAAATCTTCTAGGCAAGGGGAAAGGAAACAATTCTTCTCTCTTCTCTTTGTCCTCAGTACTTATACATCTTGCAGAATACATGATCACATGTTACAAAGTTCATCACAAGTTCACACCAAAAATCAAATCATAAATAGAAATAGAAGTTTACAAAACAGAATGTTTACATGTATATCCATTAAGAGTAATTATATGACTAAACATCCATCACCTGTCTCAGCTCTACAAGTTCACTGAAGGTTTAAAACCATAACTAAGTTATTAGTGAAATTTTGTGTAGATAAACCCAGTCAATATTTTATCTTCTGTCTTAGCACCTATAAGAAATCACTAGTTCCCTTTTTATGATCTTTGGTTAATGGTTTCACAACCTCTTGTAAAGTGCTCTGAATAGGAGAAAGTCTGGTTACTATCTAAGAGCAATTAACTGATGACACTTGGCATATGGGCAGAGTTCTCATTGCAGTTTTGACTATCAGAAAAAGACTTAATAGCAGTAGCACTGTTAAATAGCTTAAAAACCATTGATGTAATTTTAGGAATTCTTATAGGTTCATCATTATGACTTAAGAAGTCATCTATTTGTCTATATAGCATCTCTACAAGACAGTACATCTTCCTGGATCTGCAGAGATCTGCTCCAGATGGGTGAGTTTTTACTTAGTGATTGTTATTTATGTTTAATAAAAACAGGAAAAGCATATTACTAGCAGGAACCTTTCCTAAAATGAATTCCCTTACAGCCTTGCTAAGTAAGAAAGGACCTGTCACAGAGTTTTATAATAATCTGAAGCAGGCCATCTCAGGAAGATCACCTGCTAGTTATTAAATGTCCCATTATGACGCCTGACATCTCCTGTAAAACATCTCATGTAGCTCCTAAACTGGCCCTTAGTTTTAACTACCTGTTCCAGTACTTCTTCATTCACCCACCTTTTCTCTTTCTGTCTAACTAGATCTTCCCATTACAGCTAACTTCTTCATCAATAACTATCATTTCAATTTCCTCTTCCTAAGGAGATACATCCCTCCTCCTAGTTCCCTATTCTATGCCAAATTTCATGGCTATATGGATTATAGCCTTCACTGTACAAACTTAACAGCTAACATCTCTATATAACCTAATGTATACCACATTTGTCTTTTGGAGTCCGAGTTACCTCACTCAGGTTAGTTCTTTCTTATTTCATTCATCTTACCTGTGAATCTCATGATTTAATTTTTTAACAGCGTAGTAATATACCACTGTGTAAATGTAATACTTTTTTTAAAAAACAATTTATCCATTTCCAAACATCTAAGTTGTTTGCAATTTCTGGCCATTATGTACAGCAGCACTGAAAATCACTGAGCAAATGTCTTGTAGTAGGATATGGAGTCCATTAGGCATATCCTAAGAATGTTATAGCAGGATTGTAAGGTAGAAATATTCCTAGATTTCTGAGGAACTGATACTGATTTTTTATAGTTATGTATAAATTTGTATTCACACTAGCAATAAATAACTGTTCCCCTTATTCTACATCCTTGCCAACATGAGCTGTCATTTATTTTATTGATCGTTGCCATTCAGACTTGTGTAAGATGGAATCTCAAAGTAGTTTTGATTTGCATTTTCCTGATGATTAAGGTGATCAACATTTAAGTGTTTCTTGGTCATTTGATGTTCCACATTTCATATTTCTGTTTATACCTGTACCCCATTTTTGAATTGGGTTATGTGTTCATTGTTCGAAGCCCAGGGTTTTTTGATATGTTACATATTTTTGATATTAGCCCTCTACCAGATGTATAGTTGATAAAAATGTCTCCAATTCAGTAGGCTGTTACTTTGTCCTTTGTTATGTACAAATTTTAAGGTTCGTTAAGTCCATTTTATTGTTAATCTTAATGCCTGTGCTAACTATGCTTTGTTCAGAAAGTCTTTTCCTGTGCAAATAAGTTCAAGATCATTCTTCACTTTTTCTTCTATCAAATTCAGTGTATCTGGTATTATGTTGAGGTCTTTGACTCATTCGCAGTAGAGATTTGTCCAGGGTGATAAGTATGGATCTATTTATTCATTATAAAATTTCTTTTTCTAATAGTTTCTGGACTATACAATAGTCTACTAACACTTCTTGATATAACTTACTGTAAATTAGTAATCCACATTTATCCAGGATCTCTAACTAGCCTCCCTAACCTCTGTTCACCTTCATTCTTCCTATAATTTATACGGGAATCAACATTGTTACAGAATTTTATTTTTTCTTATGCTTGAGTAGTGTTGCATTATGCTTGAGTAGTGTTGAATTACGTGTGTGCGTATATTATTCATTCATTTATAATCAGCATATTTATCACAATACCATATCTTGGCCTTTATGAACAGTACTGTAGCTAACATAGAAATGTAGATGTCCCTTGAACATGCTTACTTTTTTACTCTGTATATATATCTCATAGTGATAAATATGGTAATTCTATTTCTAGTTTTTTGAGGTATGCCAACCTATTTCCCATAACCATTATGTTAAACCTCAATCTTCCAACACAATGTGCAAAAGGAGTCCCTAAAACAGTAATTGCTAATATTAAAATTTTAAATCAATTAAACTTGCTATTGAAAACCAAAATACTGTGAGATGTATATATGACAAGTCTCAGTCAGCCATTTTCTGTTCTTGTGCTTTTCTTCAAATTTTTTCATTTTTCTGAAATCCCTTAAAAGTAAAATAGAAAATAAAACTAAAGCCTATCAAAAATGTTTCAATTTATTGGTATTGTTTTTAGGACCAAGTCAAAGGATGATTGTTAGTTACCTTGATTCTGGTAGTGGTTTCACAATGTAAAACTATATGAAAACATGTTATTTAGCTCAAATGCAAATCAATATTTTAATTTTCAAAAGTCATTAGCACACTAAAATTTATTAAAATAGAAATATAACAATATTAAATGATTAATGCATATCCCAAATTATTAAAATATTAGTGTTTTCTAGCTTTTTAATTTTTTTTCAGAATTTCATACACATATCCATTCAGATACTATCAGATCTAGTCTTTAGAGAGACTTCTAGGTCAATTTTTAATAGATCCATCAGGTTCTGTGTCCAGACCATGTGTTGTCTTTAGCAAGAAGGTCTGCCTTTCAATTTCTGTGAGGAAAAACGGTAAATGGCAATAGTCTGCATTGTTTGGAGAGTGTTGGACTTACTTGAGTAATAATGTGAAGGTTTTCCATGCTAAGCACTATGTGTTTGTTAGCTAGGTCTTGGGGAAACATTGCCAGTCCAAGTGGTATAACTTCATTTGAACTGCATTTGTGTATACAGATACACAATATTATATATTCATTTTAAGAAAACGCTACATATATTATCTGTGACTTTTTCAAGCCCACATAGTGTTATTTATCCTTCCTTTCTCTGTTGCCCTCACTTCCGTTTCCCAGTTAAAGACCACTCTCCATTTTACCCTTTGTCCCACAGCATCAAAGTCCTACGCTAAGTTTTAGAGAGAATGCTTTACAAATAGTTTAGCTGTAAATTTCCTGATCAAGTGTTCCAGCTGAATTCTCCCTTTATTAGGTTAAACCTTTATAGTAATAAATCTGAGTTTCCAACAAAAATAACCTTGTTGAATTCACACCAAGATGTGTGTCACCTTAGGCATAACTAATTTATGAGTACCATATTTTTATATGCAATACAGCTGATTTACATAAAATAGGAAATAGATATAGAAACTTATACATTGATGCTGATGAATACTTAGAAGAGCTGTAACACTTTACAAATGAAAATACAGTTTTACAAACATGCTTAAAATGTTTCCAATGGCTAGATCATAGTTAACTTGATGACTTCACTTATATACATGTTGTGCATGAACTATTTGGAAGCAGGAAGAAGAAAAGGAGGAGGAGGAAGAGGGGGAAGAGGAGGAAGAGGAGGAAGAGGAGGGGTCAGGAGGAGGAGACTGAAAGAAGAAGAAGTAAAAGAAGAAACAACTGAAAGAATCATTTTTGTAACCTGTCTCCAAGTTGCCAAATTTATTTTGACAGAAGCTTGGTGATATTTTCAGTTTGATCAGATAAAAACCAGCAGCACAATCTTATGTATTCACTTTCACAAACTTAATTTACTATTTGCACTCAGTGCAATTTTTATACCAATAAGAATGGTAAGTCTACAAAGATAATACATAATTTAATATAGACTTTAAATTTTTAATAAAAATGTATATATAGTTTTTAAAGCTTTTTAAGAATCTCATAGATGAATATGCTATATTTACACCATTTCTATCCTTCATTCTCCACCTTGAAATCTTTCTCTTAGTCCTTCCTGCTCTTGCTTGGATTCATGACTACTTCTAGAATAATTGTAATTGTTGTTTCTTTACACACACACATACACACACACACACACGGGGGGGGGTAGGTGCACACACTGATTCTCCCTCTCTTAGCAGTCTTTAATTGCTTGTTCTTAATTTTGGGCTGGAGCCTTGCAAGATTTCCCAAACCACATTGGCATATGGAATGTTTTTGACATTATGTAGGTATGGTTTGTATGAACACATTTTTGAAATTTAAAACACACAATTTAAAAATTGCCACTATCATTTTTGCAAATAGTGATGTATACTATCTTCTCCAAAGATAGCATATATTATATTCTCACATATACATATATATATATATACATGTATATATATATATATGTGTGTGTGTGTGTGTGTGTGTGTGTGTGTATGTGTCTGTGTGTGTGTGTATAATATTTTTATATTTTTGAGGACAGAGTTTCTTCAATTTTAATTTCCAATTGTTCTTATTTTTCCTAGACAATTAACTACTATTGTCTTGCTCAAGATAGAAAATGTCTCTTCTTTATCAATAGGTGTCATTGTAATGGCAATTTTACACTTTTCCTGTATAAATAACATCACCAAAGTCAGGAAGACAAAAACATATGGTTCCTACAGAACAGAGACTTTTTATTTGTTACTTTTCATTTTTCTTTTCATCACCCATTCTTATTGCTCATTTTGCCTTCCTTTCTCTCTCCTTTCTGTTTTACACTGTCCAGTTATTATTCCTCTGATATTTTATTTATTTGCATTTCAATTCTTATCCCCTTTCCTGGTTTCTCCTCCACAAACTCTCTATCCCATTCTCCTTCCCCCTGCTTCTATGAGAGTGCTCCCTCATGCACTCTCCTACTCCCACCTCACCTCCCTGGCATTCCCCTACACTGAGGCATTGAGCCTTAACAGGACCAAGGACCTCTCCTCCCACTGATGCCATATAAGGCCATCCTCTGCTACATATGCAGTTGGAGCCATGATTCCTCTTTGGTTGGTACTCTAGTCCCTTGGAGCTCTCGAGTTGGGGGAGGTGGAAAGGGTGAATCTGGTTGATTGATATTGTTGTTCTTCCTATAGGTTTACAAAATCCTTCAGCTCCTTCATCATTTCTTCAGAAATACACACAAACATTTTCTTTGTGGTAACCTGAAATAATTAGCAGAAGAATTAGATGGCTTGCTTAGATATTATGCATTTTCAGTATTATTCACAAATTTTTGACTTGGATAATATTCAATGAATCTAGGACTTATGTCATAAATATATTTAAGAATAAAAATATGAATCCAATTCAACTAAGTGAAAAAAAAGACTGACTATTTGAACAGTTTTTCATCAATACAAAATTTAACCAGGATAAAGGATACTTATGAATCAAGCAGTAAAATACTAAAATGTTTGAAAAACAAGTAGATGAAGTCTAAGACTTTAAAAGTAAGACGGGGGTTCTATGAGTAAAACTTGTTAGGCAAGAAAGGAAGAGACCCTTCAATTTTGTTTCATATCAAAGAGAACTTTTCCAAAGAGGTTTCTCTGAGTTCACATTCAAAATTTAACACTACAGAAGCTATTATTTTTTATTTCCTTAATAACCCTCACATCACTTTTGCTACAAGCTATAAGGTTTTGAGATACAGTCAGATACTTTAATCTCTCACCTTTCCCCCTTTAAAAAGAGCTTCTGATGACTGATAAGGAATTAAGGAGTAGCAGTCTAATGTGATATCAGGAAACAAAGGGTCTCCTGGTCAAATCAGACAAGGATCCACTTTCATTAATGCACTCTAATTCCTTTGTTTTCAGCAACTTCTGCCATTGCTGCACTTTTCAAACAACAGAAAACATTCAAACAACTATTAGCACCTGAAAAGAGGAAGTGGAAACATTGCACCCTTAACAAAGAAACTGCAATTGATTCATGATAGGAAAGAAGAAATTTGTTTTGTTTATTTTTTTCCAATGACTTGTAACTAGTTATATAAACCAACTCCAGGGCAGGATTTGTTGATCTCATGTTTATGCACTTTTTGTTTTGTTCTGGTACTTCTTTTGTTGCATTGTTCTTTGTTTTGGTCTTTGGTTTTAGAGGATTTTGAGGAAAAGAGAAGTTAAGTGACTAGAAAGGTAGGGAGGATCTGAGAGAAATTAAGGAGAAAAAGGAATATGATTGATATTTAGCATATAAAAATAATAATAATAAAGGAAAATATGATCAAAGTATATTTCATATATATAGAAATGTTATAATGAAACATATTACACTGTATAATTAGTACACAAATTAAAATAAAACTGACATAGTAAGCACTTTAATTAGCTCTTATATGGGGCATTGCCATATTAATATTAACTTTGTTTTGCCTCTAAAAAAGATTAGTGAAGATATTTTTGGAAGACTAGTTTGAACCTATGTGATAGATTACAAAGATGTATTATGGACAAAAATTGTCATTCTTAAAACAAGTACAAATATATATCAAATAAATGGATTTAAAGAAACACAAAATTATGACTTATATATGAATCCATAATGTAAATATTAAGTGTAATAAAGAAAAATGAATATCAAAGTCAGTGTAGCTACTGTTTCCACAGTGGTGATGTAATTGCTATATAGTATTTAATGACTTTGTGTCACCCAATTGAGCTTTGAATTAGCAAATATTTGTTTTCTTCATACTTATATTTCTTTTTCTTAACTTTTTATTGATTCTTTGTGACTTTCACATAGTGTTCTCTAGTCTCACTCATCTCTTTTTATCTGTCCTCTGCCCGTACAATCTTCCAGCAAAATAAAAAATACAAACAAAAGAAACAAAACAAAGCACAGCAAACATCACATTGTGGAAGCTGTAGTAATTCACACTGTGTCCCACAGTATATCCCCCTGTCTATACATCTTTACTTGAAAATATTCATTGCAATGATACATCGGTTTGGTTTGAGGTCTCTGGCTTCTTTGACACCATCAATAGTGGATCCTCACCAGGGCTCATCCTGGTTATCCTGTTGTTGCCCTCTATCCTGGAGATCCTGCAGCTTTGGATAGGCAAGACTGACTCTTTCACATGCTCCAAAATCACATATAATGTAAATTTTGGGGTGGGCCAACTCAGAGCCCTGGATTTGGGCCTGGGTGGTAGCTGAGCTGAGCAGCCCACTGGCTGCCTGCTCTCCCTTATGCAGACCAACAGGGCAAGTTCCTCAGCACTACTCTGGCTAGGTTACTCAATGCCACCACTGACCTATATTTCAATAAGTATGCTCTTATAATTTTTCCAAATGTTTACAAATGATACATAGAAAATGACCTAACAACAGCCTTGTTTATTCACTAATTATGGAACAGTTCTTTTGTTTTATCTTTGTTTTATTACTTTGTAAGCAACTTTTAATGAAAACTTCAAAAACATATTATTTTCTGTTTTCCAGTACGGCATACCTAAAATAATGGACTTTTGGAAAACATAACTACAATGATATCATCATTACCAAAATAGTGATGATTTCTCAATAACATAATCCATAAGTAAACTAAAACTCTCTTTTTAATAATTGAGTTGTTCAAATTGGATCAGAATAAGTCTAACACCAAATATGAGGTTGTTATATCTCTGGTCTCTAACAATCTGTGGTCTTATTCCATCTCATTTATCTTTTTATAGCATTGACTTGTTCTAATAACTGAATCATTTACAGTATATTGTGGATTCTTTATTATTTTTAAATGTCCCAAATTCTGCATACTTTTTAAAATATTTAACACACTATTATGTTAAAAAGGTTAAGTATGTCAGTCATACAATTGCTGGCCTTTTGCGGCATGGTGAGAAGATAAAATAGAGAAATTCAACTGCCTGGCATGATTTTCCAAAATTACAACTGTATCAACTTTGACTAAGAACAAGACTATGAAGCATGGGGCATATATCTGGAACTGATTTGAAGGAGAGAGGTCTTACTTAAAATCACAAAACAGAATCCAGAAGAGATGGAATGTTGAAAGAGTATATCCTATTCTTTCTCTAATGGTAAATATGTTTTTGATATTATTTGAAATACACTTTTTTTGGGGTTTTATTTGTTTTTTGTTTTTCGAGACAGGGTTTCTCTGTATAGCCCTGGCTGTCCTGGAACTCACTCTGTAGACCAGGCTGGCCTCGAACTCAGAAATCCTCCTGCCTCTGCCTCCCAAGTGCTGGGATTAAAGGCGTGTGCCACCACTGCCCGGCTGAAATACACTTTTTAAAATTAAGCTAATGTTCCTTAATAATTTATGTGTGAACTATATTTTTTAGGTACTTTGCTAAGGGTTGGGCCAAGAAAGAATGGTTATGAATTGTTAATATTTATAGCACATACTTATATGGAAAATAAGCTGTCATTTTGATATAACTGTAAATAAGTATTTGTGAGCTATCACATTATTTCCTGTTATTAAAACAGACTATTTTTACATGATGTACCCAGGGTCTTATAGCTGCTAAACTATTTGATTTTAAAAAAGAAACTTTTAAGGACTATATAACATTACCTATGAGTTCTGCTAGAAGCATGTTTTCAACATGTAGAACTCTCTAAAATACAGCAAAGCTTAATTTGGCATGATCAATGTATTGCCCAATGCTAGCCCATAACAATCTCTTTATAAATTCAAGTGGTATGTTTCCACTCACTTCCTTGCAAGAAGGATATCTTCATATTTTTCATAAATCCAGGATACTGAAACTATCTATTTCATCTGTTTCTTTACAAATTTTGTAGATAGCCACCAGTTTCTCCTCAGCACACCCCCCCACTCACTGAAGACGAGTAAATGGAAGGCATGATTTCCTGGTAGTAGAGTCTGTGGCACCCTGACTTTCTTCATCCCCATTTGTACCCTGGCCTTAGAAAATATGGCTTCTGGTACTGACAAATGTGATTTTTTCTCCACAATAAATATAGTTACTATGCCAAAACATTTATCCTGACTGCAAATAAATTTTATTTTCCAACTACATAAGAATCTCAGGTTCCTAACTCATGGGAGTAGCATGTACTTTTTAAAGTGCCGTACAGCAAATGATATCACACAAATAACAAAAGAAGGATTTCTTTGTTAAATTGTTATTTGTTATTTCAAAGACAGCTTGTAACTCTGAATGTACTTGGCTGATCCTCATAACAAACAAACCAAATATAAGTGGAAGAGATTAAACTTTCTAAGTGTTCAATATCTCTGCATTGAATTTCAGGTTCTGGTTAGTTAGCTGCAACAAAGTAGTATTACTTCTCATTCCTCTAACTGAGAATGGTGAACTATCCATTTTCTAAGTGTTACAAGTATTACTAGCTAAAAATGTGTCTCCCTAATTGTCAGAATAGTATGAATAGATAAATCTACCATTCTAGCATAAGTTTACCTTTTTTAAAAATTTATTTATTCACTTTACATCAAAACATCGCCCCCTCCTCACAGTACCCCTCATACAGATACTCCCACCATTCCTCCCTTCTCTTCTCCTCCGAGAAGGGAGATCCCTCTGGGAATACGCCCAACCCCAGTACATCAAATCACTGCAGGACTAGGCATATCCTTTACCACTGATGCCAGAGGTAGCACAGTTAGGGGAACAGGATCCTCAGGCAGGCAATAGATTAAGCAACAGCCCCTGCTCCAGTTGTTGGGGGACTCACACAAAGACCTAGCTGCAAATCTGCAACATATGATTGGAGAATGGTACTAAGTCCAGACCATGCTAGCTCCTTGGTTGGTGGTTTAGTCACTGGCAGTCTCCAAGGGTCTAGGTTAGTTGGCCTTGTTGATCATCCTGTGGAGTCCGTCCTACTCAGGTCCATCAATTCTTCTCCCAAATCTTCCACAGGACTCCTTGAACCACATGTAATATTTAAATGTGGGTATCTACATCTGTTTCTATTTGCTACTGGATGGAGCCTCTCAGATGAGTATTACGCTAGGCTACCATCTGCAAGCACATTAAAGATAAAGAATATCTTTAGTAGTGTCAGGGGTTTGCTTCCTCAAATGGGATGTGTCCTAAGTTGGCCCAGTCACTGATCAGCCATTTCCCCAGTCTATGCTCCATCTGTGTCCCTGCACATCATTTAACAGGACCCATTTTGGGTCAAAGATTTTGTGAGTGGATTTGTCTTTATTCCTCCACTGGAAGTCCTGCCTGGCTACAGAAGTGGCCAGTTAAGGATCCATATCCCTCACTGCTAGGAGTCTCAGCTAGAATCACCCTCATAAATATCCTAGGGCCTTCTTGCATCCCAGGTCTTTGGAGAGTCTTAGTGATGTCCCCCCTTCTGGTTTCCATTCTCTCTCAACTGCTTTCCCTTTACCTGAAACCACATCCCCCATTCTCCTCACCATGTCAGTTCCAACCTAGTTCCCTCCCTCCTTCTTCTTCCAATATCTATTTTATTTTTACTGATGAGAAAGAATGAACCCTTGAGCCTTCCTTGTTATTTGGTTTCTTTGGGTTTATAGATTGTAGCATGGTTATCCTGTACTTTATGGCTAATATCCACAAGTAATTGAGTATATACCATGCATGTCTTTTTGGTTCTGGGTTACCTCACTCAGGATAATATTTTCTCGTTCCATCCATTTACATGCAAAATTCATGATGTCCTTGTTTTTAATAGCTGATCAGTACTCCATTGTATAAATGAACTACATTTTCATTATCCATTCTTGGGTGGAGTGACAAGCTTGAAATTATATGGGACCACTATATATATGAAGTCCACAATTAAAATGTGATTATGTTGCACACAATGGAGTGTCTATGCCATCTGCATATGTGTGTGTGTGTATGTGTTTATGTGTGTGTATCATATATATTTAGAAAAATGTAAATTTGAAAAAAATAGTAGTTCTATGCAAGTGTTAGTGCATTTGCAGGGTGTTTGTATTTTAAATCAATGTCAGTGCCTTAATAATAGAAAATAAAAGGTGTTATATTTTTATCTTAAGTTTTTACCCCCAAAGACTTCTGAATCTTAAAATAAAATTGAACTCACCTTTTAAAATATAGTTTCTAAAAAGTTATAATTTATACAACATATCAGCCATTCATATTAAGTATATAGTATGGTGAAATTTAACAAGTATACTATGCAATCACTACCACAATTAAGCTATACATTTCTATTACTCTTAACAGTTTCCTACTTAGCCTTTACAGTTAATCTTGATTATTCAGCCGTGGATAAGTTTCAGGAGCCATAATGGGACAAGCTAATAATTAGCAGATGATCATTCTGAAATGGCTTGCCTTAGATTATTACATAATCTGTGACAAGTAAGTCCTTAATCAGCAAGGCTATAAGGAACTTATTTTAGGAATGATTCCTGCTATTAATATGCTTTTCTTCTTCTTCTTCTTCTTCTTATTATTATTATTATTATTATTAAACATATGTAACAATCACTAAGCAATAGCACACCCCTTTGGGGCAGATCTCTGCAGATACACAAAGAAGTACTGTCTCCTAGTTATGCTATATAGAAAAATAGATGACTTCTTAAGTCTTAATGATGATCCATAGGAATTCCTAAAATTATATCAATGATTATTAAGCTCTTTTATAGTGTGACTGCTATTAGGTCCCTTTCTGATAGTCAAAACTGCAATGAGAACTCTCCCAGTCTCTTAAGTGTCATCAGTTTACTGCTCTTAGGTAGTACCCAGACTCTCTCCTACTCAGAGCACATTACAAGAGGTTGTAAAACAATTAACCAAAGGTCACTAATTGGGAACTCATGATTTATTATAGGTGCCGGGACAGAAGAGAAAATATTGCCTGGGTTTATCTGCACAAAACTTCACTAATTTCTTAGTTATAGTTTTAAACCTTCAGTGAACCTGTGGTTCTAGACAGGTGATGGATGTTTAGCCAGATAATTACTCCTAATGGCTATGCATGTAAACATTCTCTTTTGTAAACTTCTATTTCAACTTATGATTTGATTTTTGGTGTGAACTTGTGATGAACTTTGTAACATGTGATCATGTACTCTGAAAGATGTATAAATACTGAAGACAAAGAGATGAGAGGCAGATAGAATAGAGCTAGAACAGGACATTTTACCTTTCCCCATTTAGAGTAGTATATAGAATAGAATTTTTCCATTTTCCCCAAATAAAATAGAAGTTTTCCTTTTCCCCACTTAGGACCTTTCCACTTTTTCCCTTAGATAGCTTTCATAGGAAACTTTTAACAACTTAGTAATAAATACTATAACCACACCTCTAAGTTTCTTTTATTCCTGTGACCTCAGACTAGCAGGCATAAGTTAAAGCCCAGCAGTTCCTGCTGAGATAGTACAAAGGCTATTTACTTAATCCTTTGCTGGTTTGGAATGAGGTAGTAAGTGCCAGAAACTGAGGTTTCTGGCTAGAGGATCACAGAAAGCAGGTCAAGTACAGTAGCATAGTAAATAAATTTTTTCTAGCATAGATAAGTAAACTTTTATTATACAGCAACCCTAAATATCTTGTAAGACCAAGTCTTACCCCCGCCGGTGCTCTTCCCCCTCGGCTGCCTCAAAAAGAACCAAGAAAAAGAAGGAGGAGGAGGAGGAGGAGGAGGAGGAGGAGAAGACTTCCACCAAGCTGGGGCTGACCCCCGGCAGACAAGCTTTCTGTTATTCTAAATAATGTGTTTGTTTAAAATTATCACATTGATAGATATTTATATAAAATTATTTATGACTTTTCATTTTTAAAATTAATCATCTATCCTTACATCATCAATTTACTATCTTGAGTAATTTTGCTTCAATTTGTTCTTTTTTTAAAATATTTGACCCATTCTAATTTGCTAAAGTTTTTATATTAACTTAAGCATCAGCTCATATGTGTTTTATAAAACATAATTTGTTCATCACATTCTACAATATACATAAAGTAAGCAACATCTCCCCAATGTATTCTGAAATGTGAGTGATTGTGTTTACATATATCACAGTATAAATTAAAGCCCTTAAAGTGTATCTGAGCACTAACGAGTGTTTCATAATGAGCAGGGGATGATTATGTATGAAAAACTTCATTAAAATACCATTTCTTGTGTAAGATGTTGTGTATGCTTACATTTTATAGCCATGTACTTTTATTATGCTTGTCTGTTTGTATATAGAGGTTATATTTAGTTTTTCAATGACCACATCTGAATGTATTGCTGAAAGGTCATTTTGTAAAACATATTATTAAGAATAGTATAAGAAATAATTCCACTGAGAAATGAGACATTAAAGGTCAATAACATGTAACAGTGAATTAACAGAAGGAAAACATTTATTTGCCCAAATCTATGACATTGATTTACATATGTCTATGATTGTCCAAAAAAATTAACCTGCCTATGAATTCTCCTTGAAAAAAACACTAAGATAAAAAGAATTCTTATTATATTATCATAACATTTTGCATGATACTTTTCATTATATATTCTATATGAATTAGTATCTACCATTTCTCAGTATTATGGGGTTTAAGTAGACACAGTTATTTGTCTATATTCTTTTTCCTACAGGCCCCCTGTAATGCCAAAAAACCCAATTCATTATTTTTTATCACTCAAGGTCTGTCATCATGTGTCATAATATCACATTTGAGAGTAGTACTGCAGGGACCACAACGATAAAGAAATTCTGCTCTGTACTTTGAGTGCTAAAATATTTTATAAAGAATGTGACAGTTTGATGGACTTCTAAGACATGAAAACTTGATTCTAAAATCCCTGTTGACCAATTCCCTGTGATACAGGGTTTATATACAATGCTTTCCAGTGAGATCTCCAAATATTAAAAAAACTATTGCCGGTGCTCTTGGTTACCCTCCAGAAGTTGATATTAAGATCCCGTTACTAAAGACACCATGTACTTTAACTTTAGATAATTAAGAAATAAAGATAGTACTCTGTTGGAAGCTTCATTCCTACGATCTAGCTTTCATAGTGTTAGGATTTTTACTCATTATCACAGGAGAAAACTAATCATCAATATTATTTTCCATGAACCCTGTGAGCTATAATTACTGACATAGCAAAACACCTGTCCACTGGTGCAATTGTGCCATGAACACCATGGGCATAAGTACATAATAACTAAGGCTTTTCTGACTGAATTTAAGTCATGGTCCACAAGATGACACCCATATTTAACACTGTTACTGTGGTGAAAAACTTGTCTTTAAGCCTACCATAGATCCTAGAGGAAAACCTACTCTGTTACTTTGCTAAATGTAATATTCAGTGGCCACCTACATTCTTATCATTATACTGACTGATTGGTGCATCACTCAATTATTTACAAAGAAGTTTCTTTTTCTTGTAGATGGCAATTGACCTAGAAATTAAAAAAAAAAACTGATCAACATTAAGAAAATAAGAGAATGTAGAATATTCAAACCTAAAGGAGACATATTACAATCCTTCCTTTCAAGACTTGGAAATAATTGTGTAATGTGTGGTAGAAAGGTTATACATGTCAGAAACAGCAGATAAGTACAAGGAAACAGTGGTTTCTGGATACAGCATGCCAGTTTCATATATGAATTCAAAGAAGTTGTGTGACAGTGTGCACAAGCCCTGAACAATAACAATATAGACATAATACCAGAATGGAGAATATAGGTAGACATGAAGTAGTTCCACCACTAGATGAGGAAGTATTGGCAGTTAACAGAGAGAGAGAGAGAGAGAGAGAGAGAGAGAGAGAGAGAGAGAGAGAGAGAGAGACAGAGAGAGAGAGAGAGAGAGACAGAGAGAGAGAGAGAGACAGAGAGAGAGAGAGAGAGAGAGAGAGAGAGAGAGAGAGAGAGAGAGAGAGGATCACACTTCCATGGAAGGTTATACATCAGAGAGTATGTAGGTATTATAAGTTGTACTTTATGGAGTTTGAAACAAAAAAAAATCTGATGCAAAGTTCAGTAGTTAAATAAGGGGTAGGACTGGGAGGAGGGCAAATATAATCAAAATACATTGTATACATCATCAAAGAACTAATATTAAGAGAAAAGGTAAAATATGGGAAGTATATAATCTCATGAAGACCAAATAATATGTTACTGATTATGGTCACTAAAGAAATGAAGAAGAAAGTTTTAAAATTCCTAGAACACAACAAATGACAATGTATGTGACACAATTAAAGTGGTTCTAAAATAAAGTTCACAGTACTACATATATACATAAAAATTAAGAGAGCTCAAATGAACAATTCCATGATTCATCTGGGGGGTTTAGAAAAACAAGAACATGCCAAAACACAAAGCAGCAGATGGAAAGATATAACCAAAAGTCAAAGCAAAATTAATAAAATAAAAACAAAGATAAATACAAAGAATCAATAAATCAAAACTCTGTTGCTTTGAAAAGATAAACAAAATTGTTGACAAACATTAGGCATATTAATGAAATGAAAAGAAAAGGAGAGAAAAACAAAATTAATAAAATTAGTGATAAAAGGAAGATATTGCTGTGATAAAATGAAATCCAGAATTATAAAGATATTAAACTTATATTCAACTAAATTGAAAATCTTAAGACTTGAATGAATTTCTAGATGCATACAATCTATCTAAATTAAGTCAATGTGAAATAATAAGTAGCAAAGTGATTAAAATAGTAATAAAACATCCAACTAAAAATATATAGGACTTGATAAATTCACTGTAGACTTCAACCACAACTTCAAATAACAGCTACCTTCCATGCTCACCAGATTATTTCATAAAGCAGAAAAAGAAGGGATGTTCTCAAACTCTTTCTACAAAACTAGTATTATTCTCTTTTCAAAATCAGACTAAGGCACACTAAAATGAAAGAAGAGAGAAAGAGAGTGAGAGAAAGTAGACAGAGCAAGAGAAATAAAAGAGAAAATAATCAAGAAAAAATTATATACCTATTTCTATAATTAACATACATGTACAAAGTCTCAATAAAATTCAAATTTATTTCAAGATCAGATGGTCTTTTCTTCATAACCAAGTTGATATGGTATTGATGCCAACAATTCAGGGCTTCTTCAACATACATAAATGAGTGAATGAGGAGCCTCACATAAATATAGTCAAAGGCAGAAATAGCATGATCCTCTCAATGAATACAGAAAATGACACATTATAGAAAAGTTAGCATCATCCACAAATGGTACTGGTAGCAACATGTAAAATAATGAAACTAGACCCTGATCATTCATCTTCCACAAAATTTAACTCCAAGTGAGTCAAGGACTTCAATGTAAGACTCAACACTGAAACTTCTAGAAGTGTTGCTCAGAATTTTTAGTTAGGATCAAGTCATACAGGAAACAATACCAGCAACCACCATATGAGATCTAAGAAAACTGAATACTTTCTACAAGACAACAACAATAGCAACAACAACAAACCAGTCAGAGCAATGCAAAGGTATCCCACAGAACGGAAGAAAATATTTTCCAGACATATTTATAATAGAAGATTAATGAATAAAAGATACAAGGAACTTCAAAATTCTATCAAAATACAAAACCTAATTTTAAATGTGCAATGGTATTAAAGAGAAATCTTAAAAGAAGAAATAGAAATGACTAATAAACCCTTGCAAAAGTGTTCTGTATCCTTGGCTATTACAGAAATGAGGATCAAAACTACCTTAAATTTGTATCTCATACCAATCAAATTGGCCATCATCAAGAATCCAAATAACTACAACTATTGGCATGGATGTGGAGGAAGATACCCTTTTTTCTGTGTTGGTGGCAATATAAATGAGTCCAATTTTGGAATTAGTTTGGCATCTTCTCAAAACTGTAAATTAGAACTACCATATGATGCAGCTAATACAAAAAATCCTGGGCATCTTCTCAAAAGACTCTGTATCCTTCTACAAAGTTATTTTCTAATCCATGTTCATGGCTATCCTATTCACAAAGTCCAAAAATGGAATCAAGCTACAAGACAATAAACTTATCAATGGCTAATGAAATATAGTGCATATACATAATATGATTTAATTAAGCTGTAAAGAAAAATGAAGCTTCTAGGTGAATAGATGAAACTATAAAAGTATGCTGAGGGAGCCAAACTAAGCTCAGAAAGACACATATTTCACATTCTATCGCCATGCATATCCTAGTGTCAACCAGACTATTTGGTTTTATGTCTTCACCCTAGAAAACCCCATATGATCGAGGAAATTGGAAAGTAAACATTTTGGCAGGGAGTCTTAAATTGTGTAGTTGTATAGAATATAGTTAAAATGAAAGGATAGAGGCAGAATACCAGGACAGAAAAAGTTAGACAGGAAAGGGATAGGGGAAAGAAAAGTTAGATGTCTGGTATTTGTGGAAAGGATGACTAATCAAGTGAAGGGAAAGTTATTCTGGGAAAGTTATTTGAAAACTACTGAATTCTAGTTCAATTAAAAACATAGAAATAGAGGGGGAAATCAAGTCTTCATAAACTGAAAGAATTAACAGCAAAATTGAATCATATTTCCTCTGTATTGTGAGATCAATAAGTTTGGAATGAGTGTGACATTCCATCTGCATTCAGTTCTATAGACAATCTCCAGCTTTAAGAAATTATAAAATGTGAGGCATGAAAAAGGAGAGGGGATAGGATAGGGGGTTCTAGGGAGGGAAATGGGGAAAGGGGATGACATCTGTATTATAAATAAATAAAATAGCCAATAAAAGACTAAAAACAAACATCTGCATGACCAATGCTCACAGTGTGAAATAGAACAAAATAAATATGGTTTACATTTCTTTCAGAATGTCTCTTGTAGTATTGTAAAGGTCAATAATTTGCTGAAGAATAATACCCCGGACTCAAATAGTATGTAAATGCAAAGAGTATTTTATTCTGCAGAAGTCCAGCATGCTGGGGTCTCCCATTACCAAGTCAGAGAGACACCCAAGGGAGCTTGCAGGCTCAATTTAAAGCACATTTGGAAATTCTAGGGTAGGTGATCTGTTGTTGGATCCATCTCTATAGACATGGGGTGTGGGGGCTGGAACTTGCTGAGGAGGTCTGGGAACTATAACTGAGGAAGTAGCTGAGGAAATCTGAAAACTACCCATTGTCCTTGCCTCAGGTCAGGTGTCTGGGATATTCTATTACCTGGGCATGAGGCCTAGAGCCTAGGGGTTTAAATTTTCTGTTAGTAATTGACTTGTGTGGGCTTACCTGGACTTACCAGGTTTTAGGCTTCATTATTTTTTCTTTAAATGGTTTTATTAAAAACTATACCATTTGATGGGTGAGGGTGATAGGATATTTACACATGTCATATTTTTTTTCAGTTCTTCTTTTCAGTTCTTTCTTATTTAATATTTTATTTACATTTAAGATGTTATCCTCTTTCCCCACTTTCTCACCACCCAGAAACCTCCTATCCTATCCCCCCTGCTTCTATGGGGATGTTCCCCTACCCACCTAACCACTTCCAACTCCCTGCCCTCCCCTACACTGGGGCATCCAGCCTTCACTGGACCAAGGACTGCTTCTCCCACCTATGTTCAACAAGGCCATCCTCCCCTACATATACAGCTGGAGCCACTGGTCCTTCCCTAAGTGCTCCCAGGCTAGTGGTTTAGACCCTGGGAGTTCTGGTTTGTTGACAATGTTGTTCTCCCCATGGGGCCACAAACCCCTTCAGCTGCTTCAGTCTTCTCTCTTAACTCCTCCATTGGGAACCTCACGATAAGTTCAAGGGTTAAATATGAGCTTCTGACTCTGTATATGTCAGGCTTTGACAGACCACTAAGAAGACAGCTATATCAGGCTCCTGTCAGCATGCACTTCCTGCCATCCGCATCAGTGTCTTAATTTGGTGAATGCACATGGGATGGATAACAGGTGGAGCAGATGGACCGCACCTTCTTTAGTTTCTGTCCCACACATTGTCTCCATACGTGCTCGCACTAGTATTTTAATACCTGCAAATTTGAATTCTGTCATGGAATCTGCCTAGCCTCTCACTAATAATGTAATTAATTTGTAGATTTTAGTGGTAAAATCCAATGACTAAATAATAGATTAATTTTGGACCCATAAAATGAAAGATTCCAAATGAATTCTAGTCAGGCTACAATTTCTACAGCTTCATGCAAAATATAATAAGCAAATTGTCCCTGATTTGGGCAATATCAAATTCCTCTTCATATTTAGTATCTAAATTTCCTAACTGAATTCAGAAATTTGTAATTTATTTGATACCACATACCATTTCTTAACCTTTATTTTTTTATTGGATATTTTATTTACATTTCAGATGTAATCCCCTTTCCCTTCCACCCAGGAACCACCTATCCTGTCAACCCCTCATGCTTCTATGAGGATATGCCCCCAATCACCCTCCCACTCTCACCTCCCAACCCAGGATTTCCCCCACACTGGGGTGTCCAGCCTTCACTGGACCAAGGACTGCTTCTCCCATCTATGCTCAATAATGCCATCCTCCCCTACATATACAGCTGGAGTCATGGATCCCTCCCTATGGGCTTCAGGGCTGGTGGTTTAGACCCTGGGAGCTCTGGTTGGTTGGTCTTGTGGCTCTCCCCATGGGGCCACAAAACCTTTCAGCTCCTTCAGTCTTTTCTCTCACTCCTCCATTGGGAACCACATGATCAGCTCAATGGCTAACTGTGAGCATCTGCCTCTGTATATTTCAGGCTCTGGCAGACATCTAAGGAGACAGCTATATCAGGCTCCTCTCAGCATGAACTTCCTGGCATCCACCAGTGTCTACCTTTGGTGACTGCACATGGGATGGGTACCCAGGTGGAACAGTCTCCAGAAGACCCCTCCTTCTATTTCTTTCCCATGCATTGTCTCCATATTTGCTACCATGAGTATTTTGTTACTCCTTCTAAGAAGGACCAAAACACCCACACTTTGGTCTTCCTTCTTATGAGCTTCATTTGATCTATGAGTTGCATCTTGGATATTGCGAGCTTTTCGGCTAATATCCAATTATCAGAGAGTGCATATCATGTATGTTCTTTTGTGATTGGGTTACTTCACTCAGGATGATATTTTCTAGATCCTTCCATTTACCTAAGAATTTCTCAAATTCACTGTTTTTAATAGCTGAGTAATATTCCATTGTGTAAATGTAATACATTTTCTGTATCCATTCCTCTGTTGAAGGACATCTGGGTTCTTTCCAGCTTCTGACTATTATAAATAAGGCTGCTATGAACATAGTGGAGCATGTGTTCTTGTTATATGTTGGAGTATCTTCTGGGTATATGCTCAGGAGTGGTATAGCTGAGTCCTCAGGTAATGTTGTGTCCAATTTTCTGACTGATTTCCAGACTGATTTCCAGAGTGATTGCACCAGCTTGCAATCCCATCAACAATGGAGAAGTGTTCCTCTTTCTCCACATCAACTCCAGCATCTACTGTCACCTGAGTTTTGATCTTGGCCATTCTGACTGAAGTGAGGTGGAATCTCAGGGTTGTTTTGATTTGCATTTCCCTGATGACTAAGGATATTGAACATTTCTTTAGGTACTTCTAGGCCATTCAAGTTTCCTCAGTTGACAATTCTTTGTTTAGCTCTGTACCACATTTTTAATAGGGTTATTTGGTTGTCTGGAGTCTAATTTCTTGAGATCTTTGTGTGTATTGGATATTAGCCCTCTATTGGATGTAGGATTGGTAAAGCTCTTTTCCCAATCTGTTGGTTGCCATTTTGTCCTATTGACAGTGTCCTTTGCCTTACAGAAGTTTTGCAATTTTATCAGGTCCCATTTGTCAATTCTTGATCTTAGAGCATAAGCCATTGGTGTTCTGTTCAGGAACGTTTCCCCTGTGCCCAAGTATTCGAGGTTCTTCTCCACCTTCTCTTCTTCTAGTTTTAGTGTATCTGGCTTTATGTCAATGTCGTTGATCAACTTGGACTTCAGCTTTGTACAAGGAGATAAGAATGGATTGATTTGCATTCTTTTACATGCTGACCTCCAGTTGAATCAGCACCATTTAAAATGCTGTCCTTTTTCCACTGGACGGTTTCAGCTCCTTTGCCAAAGATCAAGTGACCACAGGTGTATGGGTTCATTTCTGGGTCTTCCATTCTGTTCCATTGATCTTCCTGCCTGTCTCTGTACTAATAACTTGCAGGGTTTTTTTTATCACTATCGTTCTATAGTATAGCTTGAGGTTAGGGATGTTGATTCCCTCAGAATTTCTTTTATTGTTGAGAATAGTTCTCACTATCCTAGGTTTTATGTTATATCAAATGAATTTTAAAATTGCTCTTTCTTTTTTTTTTTTTTGCTTTTACTGATACTTAGCAGGATGTTACATAATCTATAACTCTATTTTACTACAGTAATGAGTGTCTCTATCATATACTACATATAGAATAAGGTTTCTTTTTCTTTTTTTATAATTTATTTTTTCTCAAATCATAATTTATTCACACAGGGGTTATAAACACAGAAATGCAGGATGTGGGGAAGGGAATGACACTGGAGTGTGGGTGTTTGGGGGGAATACAGATATCAAGGGCTACTGACAAGAACATCAAACAGCTAGAGATTGACATCAATGATCTGATGAAATCCCTCATTTCACTGTCTGAAGAGACCTCCTAAAATCGCAAAGATCCTTATGGGACTCGATTTACTCTATCACAATAGAAAAGGCTGTGTACAGCTTTTGATTGTGCACAGCTCTTAAAGAAGAATGTTGCCTTTACATAAACAAGACAAAGAGGGTTAAAGAGAGCATGAAATAGGTCAGTGAAAGCCCTGAGAAGAATCAGAGAGAGAAAGAGACAGATGAATGCTGGTACAAGAATTGGTTTTCAGCCTCTCCAAAGTTGTCAAAATTGTTCTTTCTATCTCTATGAAGAATTGATTTGGAATTTTGATGGGGATTGCATTGAATCTGTAGGTTGCTTTTGGCAATATGGCCATTTTCACTATATTAATCCTGCCAATCCACGAACATGGGAGATCTTCTTCAATTTCTTTCTTCAGGGACTTGAAGTTCTTGTCATACAGATCTTTCACTTGCTTGGTTAGATTCACACCAAGGAATTTTATGTTATTTGTTACTATTGTGAAGGGTGTCGTTTCTATAATTTCTTTCTCACCCTGTTTATCCTTCGAGTAGAAGAAAGCTACTGATTTGTCTGAGTTGATTTTATATCCAGTCAATTCACTGAAGTTGTTTATCAGGTTTAGGAGTTCTCTGGTGGAACTTTTAGAGTTATTTAAGTATACTATGATATCATCTGCAAATAGTGAAAGTTTGACTTCTTCCTTTCCTATTTGTATCCCTTTGTCTTCCTTTTGTTATCTAATTGATCTGGCTAGGACTTCCAGTACTATATGAATAGGTAGGGAGAGAGTGGGCAGCCTTGTCTAGTACCTTATTTTAGTGGGAATGCTTCAAATTTTTCTCCATTTAGTTTAATATAGGCTACTGGCTTGATTGTATGTATGGTCCTTGAATTCTTGATCTTTCCAAGACTTTTACCACTTTTACCATGAAGGTATGTTGAATTTTGTGAAATGCTTTCTCAGCATCTAGTGAGATGATCATCTGTTTCTTTTTCCTTTGAGTTTGTTTATACAATGGATTATGTTGATGGATTTTTGAATATTGAACCATCCCTGCATGTCTGAGATAAAGTCTACTTGATCATGATGAATGATTGTTTTGATGTGTTCTTGGATTCAGTTTGCCAGAATTTTAGTGAATATTTTTGCATCGATATTCATAAGGGAGATTAGTCTGAAGTTCTCTTTCTTTGCTGGGTCTTTGTGAGGTTTTGGTGTGAGCGTGATTATGGCTTCATAAAACGGATTAGGTAGTGTTCCTTCTGTTTCTATTTTGTAGAATAGTTTGAAGAGAATTGGTAGTAGGTCTTCCTTGAAGGTCGGATATAATTCTGCACTAAAAGCATCTGGTCCTTGGCTTTTTTTGATGGGGATCTTTTAATGACTGCTGCTATTTCTTTAGGGGTTATGGTACTGTTTAGATGGTTGATCCACTCCTGATTTAACTTTGATATCTGCTATCTGTCTAGAAAGTTGTCCACTTCATCCAGATTTTCGAGTTTTGTTGAGGATAGGCCTTTGTACTAGGATCTGATGATTTTTTTTTAATTTCCTCAGTTTCTGTTGTTACGTCTCCCTTTTCAGTTCTAATTTTACTAATTTGCATACTGTATTTGTGCCCTCTGGTTAGTCTGGCTAAGGGTTTATATATCATGTTGATTTTCTCAAAGAACGAGCTCCTGGTTTTATTGATTCTGTTTATAGTTCTTTTTGTTTGTACTTGGTTGATTTCAGCCCTAGGTTTGACTATTACCTGCAGTCTACTCCTTTTGGGTGTATTGGCCTCTTTTTGTTTTATTGCTTTCAGGTGTGCTGTCAAGTTCTTAGTCTATGCTCTTTCCAGCTTCTTTTTGTAGGTACTTAGAGTTATGAGTTTTCCTCTTAGCACTGCTTTGATGGAGTTCCACAAGTTTTTGTATGATGTGTCCTCATTTTCATTACACTCTAAAACATCTATAATTTCTTTCTTTATTTCTTCCTTGACCACTTCATCATTGAGTAGAATGCTGTTCAGTTTTCATGTGTATGTGGGCTTTCCATTGTTTTTGTCATTATTGAAGACCAGCCTTAGTCTGTGGTGATCTGATAGGATGCAAGAGATTATTTCAATCTTTTTGTATCTGTTTAGGCCTGTTTTGTGTCCAATTATATGGTCAATTTTCGAGAAGGTACCATGAGGTGCTGAGAAGAAGGTACATTCTTTTGTTTTAGGATGAAATGTTCTACAGATATCTATTAAACCCATTTAGTTCAAAACTTCTGTTAATTTCATTGTGCTTCAGTTTAGTTTCTGTTTCCATGATCCGTCCATTGCTGAAAGTGGGGTGTTGAAATCTCCCACTATTATTGTGTGAGGTGCAATGTGTGCTTTCAGTGTTAGTAACGTTTCCTTTATGTATATGGGTGCCCTTGCACTTGGAGCATAGTTGTTCAGAATTTAGAGTTCATCTTGGTAAATTTTTCCTTTGATAAGTATGAAGTATTCTTCCTTATCTTTTTTGATTACTTTTGTTTGAAAGTCAATTTTATTTGATATTAGAATGGCTACTCCAGCTTGTTTCTTCGGGCCATTTGCTTGGAAAATTATTTTCCATCCTTTTACTCTGAGGTAGTGTCTGTCTTTGTCACTGAGGTGTGTTTCCTGTATGCAGCAAAATTCTGGGTCATGTTTATGTATTTAGTCTGGTAGTCTACTTCTTTTTATTGGGGAGTTAAGTCCATTGATGTTAAGAGATATTAAGGAAAATTGATTGTTGTTTCCTGTAATTTTTGTTATTAGAGGTGAAATTATGTTTGTGTCCTTATCTTCTTTTAGGATTTTAGGAAGATTACTTTCTTGCTTTTTCTAGGTTATAGTTTCACTCCTTGTGTTCGAGTTTTCCATCAGTTGTCCTTTGGAGTAATGGATTTGTGGGAAGATATTTTGTAAATTTGGTTTTGTCATGGAATATCTTGTTTTCTCCATATATAGTGATTGAGAGTTTTGCTGGGTAAAGTGGTCTCTGGGCTGGCATTTGTGTTCACTTAGGGTCTGTATGATATCTGTCTGGGATCTCTTGGCTTTTATAGTCTCTGGTGAGAAGTCTGGTGTAATTCATATAGGTCTGCCTTTATATTTTACTTTACCTTTTTCCCTTACTGCTTTTAGTATTTTTTCTTTGTTTTGTGAATTTGATGTTTTGATTATTATGTGATGGGAAGAATTTCTTTTCTGGTCTAGTCTATTTGGGGTTCTGTAGGCTTCTTGTATGTTCATGGGCATCTCTTTTTTTAGGTTATGGAAATTTTCCTCTATAATTTTGATGAAGATGCTTACTGGACCTTTAAGTTGGGAATCTTCACTCCCTTCTATACCTATTATTCTTAGGTTTGGTCTTCTCATTGTGTCCTGGATTTCCTGGATGCTTTTGGATTAGCAGCTTTTTGCATTTTGCATTTTCTTTGACAGTTTTGTCAATGTTTTCCATGGTACCTTCTACACATGAGATTCTCTCTTCTATCTCTTGTATTCTGTTGGAGCTGCTTGAATCTATAACTCTTGATTTCTTTTCTAGGTTTTCTATCTCCAGGATAGTCTCCCTTTATGATTTCTTTATTGTTTCTACTTCCATTTTTAGATCTTGGATGGTTTTGTTTAATTCCTTCACCCGTTTGGTTGTGTTTTCTTGTAGTTCTTTAAGGGAGTTTTGTGTTTCCTCTTTAAGGGCTTCTACCTGTTTACCTGTGTTCTCTTGTACTTCTTTAAGGTGATTTATTTATTTCCCTCTTAAAGTCCTCTTTCATCATCATGAAAAGTGATTTTAATCCTCGATCCTTCTTTTCCCGTGTGATGGGGTGTCCAGGGCTTGCTATGATGGGAGAACTGGGTTCTGATGATGCAAAGTAACTTTGATTTCTGTTGCTTATGTTCTTGTGCTTGCCTTTTGCCCTCTGGTTAACTCTAGTGCTACCTGCACTCACTGTCTCTGACTGGAGCCTGTCTTTCCAGTTATCTTGCTTATGTCAGAACTCCTCAGAGTCCAGATGTCTCTGTGATCCTGAGCTACTAGGTGGAAGAACTGCTGGGACTCAGGCTGCCTCTGGGATCCTGAAATCCTGCTGCTCTGAGTGCAGTGATTCCTTCTCTGCTCTGAGTGGACTGGTTCCTCTAGGATGGCTCAGGATATGGTGTCCACTGCTCTGAGTGTGGTGGTTCCTATAGGATGGCTCAGGATATGGTGTCTTTACAGGAGCAGAACAGCTAGGTGTCTGCCCCAGCCAAAAGGATCAAGCAAGGGGTGGAAGGAGAGTGGTATTCTGGAGAGGTGGGGTTTGGGAATCTGATGGGTCCTGAGTGCCTCAGGCTCCCAGTTATAGCTCTGCAGTGTAGGGTAGTGGGAGAAGGTCCTTACCTGCTGCTCTGATTGTAGTAGTTCCTCTAGGATGGCTCAGGATATGGTGTCTTCACAGGAGCAGATCAACTAGGTGTCTGCCCCAGCCAAAAGGACCAAGTGAGGGCTCCAATCATTTATTAAATATCAATTCTGTGAAATCACATACTTATCTCAAATATTAATATTAGAGTTCAAAATGAATTCTATATCTCTCCAATATGCCAAATTTTACTTCCTTTTCATTCCTTTCTATTTCATCTCTTTGACAAAATCCTGGGAGTGATATTTACCTTGATATTTATCATTTTGTTCTTGAAGTGTCTAAATCCTTAATTTCCATTAATTTTGTTTTTTCTTTTTTGTGTTTTTTTTTAAGATTTATTTATTATGTATATAGCTTTCTGCATGCATGTATGTATGCAGACAAGAGGAGGGCACAAGATCTCATTATAGATGATTATGAGCCATCATGTGGTTGCTAGGAATTGAATTCAGGACCTCTGGAACCACAGCCAGTACTCTTAACCCCTGAGTCATCTCTCAACCACTCATTTTAGTTTTCTTAATAATTAATGATATTTATTTAGTATTTGTCACTATGCTTAACAGTATGTTGAATTGTTAGCTATTTAAAAAGTTATGCCTAAAATATGGTTTCAGAACACTCAAAAGTTTCTCAAAATTTGTATAGACATATGTGAGTGTATAAAATATACTTCTGAAAAAAATATTTCTTGAGATTCTTCCCCAAGAGCCAGGAAGTCTCTATCTAGAACCATCTGGCAAAAATTCTGTACCTGATGCTAGCTCCAGTCTTCTTAGGACAACAACTCTGAATGTGACTATATTTTCTTTGATTGAATTGGCATGGTGAGCTCTGAATGAGAAATATCATTCTTAGCAATGAAAGTAATTGGACAAACTGAGTTACTAATTACTATTAAAAGTGTGTGTGTATATGTATGTGTGTGCCTGGATTATATAGTCACAAATATTATGTTTATGAGTGTGTTTTGAAGATACTGTTGTTACTGATTTTAAAATGGTTCTCATCTTATAAAGGTTATGTGTCTTTGTAAGTGAATTTCCTTAGATTAAAATTTCATAGATAAGATCCCCTCTGCATTCCATTTCTGAGGCATAGCTCTGCCTACATCTCTGGAGGACTGTTGCCACCCTGGAGAACCAGGTGAGATCTGCATGCACTAAGCTACTACCTATTGGGGCCCCTAGCAAGCCCAGTAGGCATAAGGTCTTCCCTGACCACTCTGAGCTCCATCTTTTGGTCCACAGCTCTACATGCAATCCCAGAGGCCTGCAGCAATCAGGGACCAACAGGTGTGTCCTCTACCCCACTTTCCTACCTCCCAGCTCCTCTGGGCAAACCCATCAGCACTGAGTTCCATTCTGTCCCCTCTGTACTGCAATTCCCTATCCACAGCTCTTACCACATTCCTAGAGGCTTGCTGACAACCAGGACAACCAGTGGCTTGAAGACATCAGAGAATATGAGCTCTGTCCTCATTCCTAGAAGCCATACTACAACAGGGGACAATCAGCTCTACTTGCAATCTACTTGCAATCCCAGAGGTCTGCTGCAATAAGGGACGACCAAATCTACCTAAAGCTCCAGAAGCTTGCTGGCATATGAGACTACCAGGCCTGCCAACACTATGAACAACTAAAGGGCTAAAAGTCAGCAAAAGAACATAATCAACAAAACTCAGGGCAATATGGTACTGCCAGAACCCAGCTCCCTGGCAACAGCTGTCCACGGCTAACCTATCACACATGAAGAAAAAAGAAAATGACCTTTATTCATATGAAGATGTTATATTCCTTTAAAGAAGAAACCAATAAATCCCTTCAAGATATACAGGAAAATATAATCAAACAAGTAGAGGTCTTTAAAGAGTTAAACTAATAAAAAGATACATGAGAAAATACAGTTAAACAGGGAAGTAAATGAATAAAACTGTCCAAGACATCAAAATGGAAATAGAAACAATAAACAAAACACAAACTGATGCAATCCTTGTGATGGAAAACCTAGGGAAGAGAACAGGAACTACAGACACAATCATCACCAACAGAATACAAGAGATAGAAGAAACAATCACAGGCATAGAAAATGTAATAGAAGAAATGGACACATTAGTAAAAAAATACTAAATATAAATTGTTTCTAAAACAAAGTATCCAGGAAATTTGAGGTACTATGAAAGACAGAGTCAACTAAACTGAATCCTTTGGTGCTCTCACAGACTGAATCACCAACCAAAGAGCAATCATTGGCCGGAACTTGGTCCCAGCATATATGTAGCATAAGTGGAGCTTGGTCTTCATGGGAGTCACCCAACAACTGGAGCAAGCTGTCCTTGACTATCTTGCCTTCCTGAGAATCAAGTTCCCCTAGCTGCGCTGCCATATGTCACTTCAGTGGGAGAGGATATGCCTAGTCGCTCAGTGATTTGATATGCCAGGAAGGTTGATACCCAGGGGAGGCCTTTCCCTTCTTAGAGAGGAAAAGTAAAGGTGTTGGAGGAAAAGGCCATGCAAAGGGGGACCAGGAAGGTGCTGAAATTGGGATATAAAGTGAATAAATAATTTAATTAATAAAAAAATCTATACATAAATATAAGTTTGCTTTAACAATTTTCTTCAAATACATGGACATGATATTTTTAAACATATTTGCTGTGTCTGGTTTGGGAAGATTTTCCCTTATTCTTGAATTTAAAACAAATTCAAAAGTGAATTAATGTAAAATTGTATTGCCAAACAACCTATATGTATTAGTTACTTACCATGCATATACAAAGAAAAATATGATGAAGGAAGAAAGAGAAAGATGGAGGAAAAGGGTGGGTTGACTTCGTTTCGTATTTTGAGAATTCAGTCAAGTCATTACAGGAGAGAAGTATGCTGCCAGGATTCCTGAAATACTACAGTAATTTCCAACTACCACATATCATAGACCTAGCTCAAACCCCAACCCTCCTTCCTCTGTACCTGTCTATCTTTTGGTCCCATATGTTATCTTGCAAATACATAGTAATAATTGGATTATATGATTTAGTTATTCATTTACTGCCTGTTTCATCTTATTATAATGCCTGACTCACAAATACAGTTATTTTTGATTATCGAGTTACTTTTCTAACATTAACATCTAAGAGACCTTGATACACACACACACTTTTTAAGACTATCCTAAGTTTTATTAATACTCATGAAACAAACATGAATCATTACAGTACCTGTCTTTAAGTATTTTGCATCCAACTGAAGAAAGGCTGACATATAGGTATATCATGACAAATGTGTTGTCCATTGTCTGTGATCAAAATTTCTTGACTGTATCCCTTGGGGAAAAGTTGTGATTAGTTATTAATGTTTGATGATAAGATTCTATCTGACAAAAATGTACTAAACATTCTAATCTATAGGCAGAATCAGAATGAGACACTAATGAGAAGGAAAAGGAGTATTTGATTTTATGCAAATTGAGGTAAGTAAGATAAAATTTGGAAATCTCTTATAAACAAATGCTTTATCTACATTAAAATTGCTTTAGAACCTTCCTAAATATCTGTTGTAGGAAATATTTAAAAAGATCGACAAATTCCTGCACTATGCCCTGCTATTCTCTGCCCCAGTGGGCTGGCCGGCTATGCACTGGCAGGCAATAGCTGACCTGTTTTAATCTTGTGGAAACTCTGACTCAGAGCTCCAAAATCTCTCCACCTAGCTTGCTAAGCTACCACTGGTGAGTCACTGCCACACGAGCCCCATGCTTCAAAACTCCCATGGCCTTTGTAGTACATATCTGGCTAAGGCCATGCTTTGCTGCTGCTGTACCTTTCTTTTTGGAATCCAGTAGATTCACCTCTGGAAGGAAAACACCACATAAACTTAGTTCAGAAACAATGGTAATTCAATCTCTAGGCACAACAACTGGAATCCTAATCTTGTAACTATATTATCTAAATCCTCGAGTTGCAAATCCTGGCAGATCCGCCATCGAAACCAGGAGACACTAGTAGCTACATCTTGTCCTCACGCTGTCCTTGTCCAAGAAAATCTCTCTCTCTCTCTCTCTCTCTCTCTCTCTCTCTCTCTCTTCTTCCTCTCTAATCCAACCTGAAGTACCTCTCCTACTCACCCAGTGATTGGCTCCTTTATTCATTAGTGGATTGGTTCACAAGAAGTCACCTGAGTACTAACTCATTCCTTGTCCACAGCCCCTCCCAGGAGAGCAGAATTACCATAAAAATACAAACAGCACCAGGCCCTTCCACAACACTTCCCCCTATCTGTCCTATTAAAGGACTCGTTCATCTCAGATATAAATTGACCAAAACTATTACCATTTTGTAATTTATAAAGCACAATACAGACCTAACACCCAGTCCATCATTTTTGTCAATTAAATAGAACCTCTGTCATCTATACTAACTTAAAAGATTTATAATTCTACACCGGACTTATGTCTTGGCTTTAGACTGTATGCCATCTGAATATCATCCTCTAAAATTTGTTCTCTCAATGTAAATAGCTTGGATTGTCTATGAGACTATCAGTAGTCTTTAAATACCATCAGAAATCAGAGAATGATCAACATTAACTGAAAATATATAGGAAGCCTAACACAGCTTCCAGAACTGAGACAAATTCTAGAGACAGCTGCCTACCCATACAACCCCAGTAAATCAGGAAGTTGGAGCATCCATCTTCAGCCTTCTGGACCAGGATCATCTGACAGACCTTTGAGAAACAGGAATACTAAGGGCTAGCCTATTCTGTCTCAGCAGAACTAAGCTGTCCTAACCTGTAAATTGTGTCCTTTCAAGAACAGTACAGATCTGCAGGAGAGAATATCTACACATATGAAAGAATCTAAATGGAATAATTAAATAACAGAAGAAACAATGCTCCAATTAGAAATCTTTCTCCATTAATTAAGTCTTTTGTGCCGGGAATGGATTACATCTTGTTGAATCATTAGTCAAAGGAGACTCATGAAAACCCTGAAACACCCCAGACTACTGCCAAAACTATTGGTTGTTCTCTACAAATTGATGGTAAGACATTATTGTTAAAGACATCATCTACATAAATGAACTTGGAAAAATCTAACTGGTGCCTAACTAGAGACTTCACCACTGCTATTGTTAATGTTACAGGAAGGTAGCCTGCATGCTACCAGAGGAAAAAAGATCAACACCAACCTACCTACAAACCCTGTGATCTACAATGAAGATCTCCCTTTAAGATGTACTAGAACAATAATGACACAAAGACTGTGGGAGTAACTAACCTGTAACTGAGTTGACTTATGGTTCACTTGTGAGATGAAACCCACCCCTGACTCTTTTGATGCTCAAGAACCCAAGAATAGATAAGTCATGGACCTAAGGGAAAATTAAATACAACTGCTTTGCTAAAGGAACTTAACAATAAAATGTCTCATAATAACATTGTACTATCCTCATAAGTGTCTTATGTAGCCACCATCCAAAAAGTTTCCTCTTTCAGTATATGGAAAAGCATCAAAAACCCTTAGCCAGACAATATGTAGAAAATGAGAGGATTTAGGATACTAGTTCCTCAATTGATATGCCTTCCTCTTATCTACTCTCCTCAGATCTCAAGAAGCTATGTGGAAAGGATGTTGAAAGTTTGTAAGAGCCATAGGGAATGAAGAACACAAAACAAAGTAGGCCTTCTAAACACAGCAGAACCTATATACGTATGAATCACATAGACTATAGGAGCATGAGCATGGCATGCAAAGATTCCAACCAGATAGGATCCCAGTTCTGTGTTGCGCTGTAGAGTGAGCATGTGGGTGTGCATTCTGTGGGTTGAGTTGTGGATCCCTCATGTCTACTACCCCAAGGGACTAGGGCTGAGGCTCTGGGAGGCAGAGCCATGGGAATTTGACTGCTCACTCCAAGCAGCGCTGGGCAGGATGGGCTGTGAGAAGCTGCAGAATTCTAATTCAGGGGTGGGGAGAACACCACCTGAGGTCCTGCATGGAGCTGGAGCTCTTGTGTTGGGGGTTCCAAAGCCAGGAGGCAGCCGGAAACAAACTGGTCTTAGCCCTTGGGCTCTCAGGCACTGCTGAGAGGCTGTGGAAAGCTTGGCTGGGTCATGTCTGGCTCAGCTAGCTAGCTTGAGTTGGAGGCCTCCATGGCTTGAACATAGGGTCATCAGCAGGAGGTTAGATGGCAGCTCAGTAGTTGAAAACCTTCTCCATGGTTCCTAATGGCAGACCCCAAAGAAGAGAGGTAGTCCATGGTCTTAAAATACTTATTGTCTTGGCAAAAAATAGATGAAGCTATATCCCATGTTCTCGGGGCAGGTCTGCAGTTAAATACCTTTTGTAAGGAGGAGGGTCTGGGAAGGAATGCTTAATTGGCTATGCCCTCTGGTCTTAAGGTATCTCATGAATATGGAGATCTCTTGAGGCTCTGTGGCCTGTGTTATGCCCTCTACCTGTGCTACGTGACTGATGGCCACAAATCTCTTTGGGAGAAGCTGTAGAGTGCTGTGGTTATGTGAAAGGAGCCACAGGCCCAGGAGTAAGGCTGAACTCCTCCTGTCCCTGGAGGGTCTCCAAGGTTCAAGGCCTATTCAACCATGTACCCAGCTGTCTCTTACAGTCTACTGCCCCACTGTTCTGAGACTGGAAAGTGGACATAAACTCCCACCCTAAGAAGCTATTTTCAGGTAAAAACTGCTTTAAAAGAAAAAAAACAACCTATTTTTTCTCTAGTGAAGCCTTACTGGATTTACTAATCACACTTCAGAATATATTCCATGCTTACAAATAGCCATCACAAAATGAACTCTGCTAATTTTGCACTTTTGTCTCACATTGCTTTGTTTGAGCAGTTTTTGCCTCATTGGTCTTTTGCTTATGTTTCATGGTATATGTGTGTGTCTCTCTCTTTATGTGTTTCTTGGATTTTTTTTGTTTGTTTGCTTATTGTTTGTTGGGGAGGTTTTGTTTGTGTGTTTTGTTGTTGTTGTTTTTTGCATGTTTGTTTTCTAAGCAGTTACCATGAGTTTTAGCCTAGGAGGAGTTGGGGAAAGGGGATTATGATCAGAATATGCCATGTAAGTTTTAATAAATTTCTCCCAGACACATTTCAGTCTTAACACAAAATCTCAGCTAAGATTTATATGAGATTCCAGAGTAAAATTGAACTGTTGCACTGTCTCGGGAATTTGCTTCTTGGTTAACTTTGCTAGATAGTCAATACTTGAATTTTGTGTATGAGTTATCCTTGTGCAAGATCTCTAGATATGAGAGCTGCTTTGGAACACAATTTTATCTTTCTATGGCAAATTCTCAGTTTAGAAATGAGTTCCTTTCTATCCATGTATTATTTCTTTGGATTCTATTTAGTTAATTCCAAATGCAATTAAGATAAATAAGGGCTTAGTCGCATAAATATATAAATATATGAAAACTTATTTAAAATGCCTTTAACAGAACTCCTATAAATGTGATAGAATGGATTGATAAATGCGCAATTGTCACACTTAATTATAATAGGGAAAGCATAAAAGTAAGCAAATGCACTTTGGTGTGACAAATCTTTGGTAGCCATAGTACATGACATTATTGAACAGATCATCTGCCTAAGTCTGGAGTCATAGAAGAGCCTATTTAGAAAAAGATGACTAGAAGTTAGAAGCTACACAGAGAGCTAAATTCAAAAATAATTTAAGAAATAGAAGAAATGTATAAAGATCTGGTGTTAAGAGAGAATGATATATTCTGTTTAAACAGGTACTTTACTATTTTAATATTACTTTATGTTTGGAGTTTATCAAATATCTGAGGTCAATTAATGCTGACAATTGTAATGTTGTTCCAAATAAAAATTATTGCAAGAGACTAAGAATCACTTTAATTTGAAATTGACAAGCATTGTGAGATTAGTCCAATCAATATCTGTAGTATTTTCATTCTTTGTCAAAACGCTTTTAATATTTCCATTATCAGAGATTGTACAGCTTCATTCCTGTTCTCTTCTACTGATCCACATAAGATCTACCTTCAAACACTCTTCAGAAAATGAGATTATTTTTTCTTTAAACAATAACAATATTTTAAATTTTCCAGAGAAATTTCATGGGTGGTATATGTATAAATTATATGTTAGAAAGAATGGATGTTTTGAAATCTCATAAATGGCATAGGACAAGCAGAATTTTTAACCTGAAAAATGCATCTACCAATAAAAGATTCTCCAAAAATTACCTAACTCAACACATGTCAAATGCAAGTAGTTTCATTTAAGCACTGGGATAATTGTTGGCACCAATATTTCTAACTTGGCAAAATACTGACATTCAGAACATTAAACTATGATCAAAAGGCATTGAGTTGACAATAAACAAAATTCATTTTTGGAATCCGAACAAAGGAGTAAAGCCCAAATAAACAGCATTATAAAGAATGAGGTAAAGTTGGTAATAAGGAAATGATTGATAACAATGGTGTTGTATTACCAGTATAGATGTTCAGCATTGGCAGTAATAAAAGCAAATCCAAGTTTATTTTGCAGTGAAGTACATTGAAGAAGATATACAGAAGTAGAAACTAAGCATAATGAAACTTTTTCTAAGAATTCCTAACTTATGACTCTAGTTATGTTTTTAAATTATTTCTTTGTATTTGAAATAACAATTATCATTTCTCTATTCCCTTTCCTCCTTCTAAATCCTCCCATATACCTTCACTACTTTCTTTTAAATTCATGGCCAGTATTTTCATTAATTGCTAATAAATTTATACACATGTGCATATGCATGCACCACACACACATATTAGAGAAAAGAAACACATATACAGAGACACAACAAATACATACATACTACAGGTATGGAGAGAGATGCATTAATATATGCTTTCACAAACTAAGATGAATAAAACATCATAAAGTTATATAATCTCATGGGACTGGTGTCATATACAACAGACTCACATAAGCACATACAAATATAAAGTTTTACTTGAAGAAATCAAGTCACACAATTGCAGAAGCTTAGGAAGACAATGCTTGTAGGCCACCTGAACAAGCTGGAGACACAAGAGAAAGTTCCATTTCAAGTCCAAAGTTAATCTGCTGGCAAAATTATTTTCTTTTCAGAGGTCAATAGTTTCTACTAAAATCGTTAACTAATTGAATGTGCCTACTCTATATTACGAAAGTTAACACACTTTTCACAAAATGTAATAATTACAATTCTAATAGTATAAACACACACACACACACACACCATTGCAGAAGCATAGTATTGTTAAAGTGAATATACTCACAAGATCATGCAAATCTGATGACATAGATGAGTTTGAGAAAACATGAGGACACAAAATAGAATTTTGACAGTTGAAATAGATTAGGTTTTATTAGGGCTTTTAAAAATATTATTTCTGTTGATTTTCCTCCCTCTCACTTTTCTTTTACCTCAATACTCAATTTAGATTCTCTTCCTTCTCACAACCACATTTTCCTCAGGCAAGCTAGGGCACAGGCACACACAATACACATGTACACATAAATTAATCAACAAATGAAATTATAATCCTCAGTTTTAAATTTTATATATCAATCTGATCTTGATATTGACAAATTTATTTATATTATTCATTATATTTGGGTGTTAGATATACCTTATTATAACATCATTTTAACCTGTCAATAAACAGAAACTGCCTCCTACTAAGCAAATGATGGGATTTACAGTAATTAAGTAAAGAACCTTCCCTTCAGTAAGTTCCTACATACTATTTTAAAGAATGAGATATTTATAGAGTCATTAAGAATGTGCACAGGGGAATGATTTGCAGTGTGGTATGAAAGCTCAGGTTGTATGTCTGACTCATCTTAGTTAAGTCACAGGTAAGTTCCTAAAACAAATGTAGTATTTGCCTCTTAACTCTTCTCTGTTTAGCTATTATACCTCTCCCATACATCAACTCTCCTTTAAGTTTCTAGAAATTCTAGCCTTTGGTATTCAAATGTGGAACCTTCATGGTCCTGGGTTATGGAGGGAATTCCAGGAAGCTTCAACCTCAAATACCTCAAACTTGAAGATGGGAAGAGTTGGCTACCTCCCCCCTCTCAGCCTGGCACCATAAAGCCAGCTCCCCCATCAACCCTAGTAAGAATATATTACTCTGACACTAATAAGGGCTTCACACCTTATTTAATCTTATAAGGTTCCCTCCCTAGCACCACTACCCTACAGTCCCTGAGCATGTAGATGAAAAGTCTTCCAACACTCCTGTGCTGTCCAATTGTACACATCCACACAAACCTTGCCCCAGAGATCCTGGTCTCCTCCTTAGAGACATAGATACCCCTTTGGCCCAATAAACGAACCAGTTCTTTGAAGCTGTGTTGTCTGTGTGCATTCATCACCAACTGAGTTTCTGCTCTGAACTCACAGGGACATTGCTAAGCTTCCTTCCCTCAAGTCCAGCTTGCTACAGATCTAGCTAACACAGGGAAAGCAGACATGACGCAACATGAAGACACTTAGAGTAGTACCCTGAAAAGAAAAATAAATCTGTTTTATTGCTTAATTTTTTTTCTATTTTTTGAACTTGTAATATAATTACAATATTTCCCTTACAGTTTCCTGCCTCAAAACCTTCTGATATATTTTCCTTGCTTTCTTTCCAATTCATGGACCTTTTTTCACTAATTGTTGCCACACACATACACACACACACACACACACACACACATCACACATAAATACAACCTACTCATATATTTATTATATAGACTATATTGCAGCAGTTAATAAAGCTTTTGTTAAAGCAATAAAAATTAAATATTTGTTGAACTAAGCTGTGATATTATTTTTTTGCCCAGTTTTCACCCTTCATAACTATGAGGGCTGATTTTAACCTATTAATGTGGAATGACACCAACACATTACTAGATTCTGTTACTAAATCAATAAAAGGCTAAGACTAGGGATTTAATTTTTCTGAAGTATGCTATAACTAAATTGTTCAAGTGTTGTGACTATTCTAGCTAACTGCTGACTTGGCTACAGCATCGCAAATATGTTTCTGACCTAAAGCACTTTCCAGAAAAGTCCTACATATGCTAAAGATTAAATCCTCCCAAAGCATTTAGGTTTTGCTATTAAGTGTATGTAAGTAATGAAATTTTAAAAATCAAATTAAGAGTCCATACCTGAACATAGTTTATTATATTTGTTCTCTGAATTTACTATCTTGGACAACAGCATATGAAATTAAATAAAAGTTCATGAATAGCTTTTCAATTATCAAATCTAAATTAAATATCACTTTCAAACACGGTTGCTTTCTTCTACAAACCAATTTTACCTCTGTAGTTTGAGATTAAAAGTGTGTACTAAGTGTTTGTCTGTATTCTAGCCAGAAGAATTAAAGATGTGTGGTTTGTTTGCATTTCAGTCTGATTACAAAGATAGAGGTCTTTGGATATGATCCCTTGCCAGAACACCTGTGTTGTTGGATTAAAATGACTCTATAACTCTAGAGGTTTTCTTTTAGTCTCTGTAAAACTATTAAAGAATAAAAAATTACTATCTCAGCCCCTCAGGAATACCACTACCCTTCCGCCCCACCCCTTCACTTGGTCCTTTAGGCTGGGGCAGACACCTAGCTGGTCTGTTCCTGCGGAAACATCATATCCTGAGCCATCCTAGAGGAGCCACTGCACTCAGAACAGCAGAAACATAGCTAGTCTGCTCTTGTGGAGACACCATATCCTGAGCCATCCTAGAGGAACCACTGCACTCAGAGCAGCAGGATTTCAGGATCCCAGAGGCAGCCTGAGTCCCAGGAGTTCTTCCACCCAGCAGCTTAGGATCGCAAGATCACAGAGACATCTGAACTCTGAGGAGCTCTGACACAAGCAAGATAACTGGAAAGACAGACTCCAGTCAGACACAGTGAGTGCAGGTAGCACTAGAGTTAACCAGATGGTGAAAGACAAGCACAAGAACATAAGCAACAGAAGCCAAAGTTACTTGGTATCATCAGAACCCAGTTCTCCCATCATAGCAAGCCCTTGACACCCCATCACACTGGAAAATCAGGATTCAGATTTAAAATCACTTCTCATGATGATGATAGAGGATTATAAGAAGGACATAAGTAACTCCCTTAAAGAAGTACAGGAGAACACAGGTAAACAGGTAGAAGCCCTTAAAGAGGAAACACAAAAATCCCTTAAAGAACTTCAAGAAAACACAATGAAGGAATGAAACATGTTTAGATCCATGCAAGATCTAAACATGGAAATAGAAACAATAAAGAAATCCCAAAAGGAGACTACACTGGAGATAGAAAATCTAGGAAATAGATTAGGAGTCATAGACGCAAGCATCACCAACAGAATATAAGAGATAGAAGAGAGAATCTCATGTGCAGAAGATACCATGGAAAACATTGATAGAACTGTCAAAGAAAATGCAAAATGTAAAAAGCTCCTAACCCAAAACATCCAGGAAATCCAGGACAAAATAAGAAGACCAAACCTAAGGATAATAGGTATAGATGAGAGTGAAGATTCCCAACTTAAAGGTCCAGGAAATATCTTCAACAAAATTATAGAGGAAAACTTCCCTAACCTAAAGAACAAGATGCCCATAAACATACAAGAAGCCTACAGAATGCCAAATAGACTAGACCAGAAAAGAAATACCTCCCGTCAAATAATAATCAAAACATCAAATGCATGAAACAAAACAAAAAAATACTAAAATCAGTAAGGGAAAAAGGTCACGTAACATATAAAGGCAGACCTATAAGAATTACACCAGACTTCTCACCAGAGACTATAAAAGTCAGAAGATCCTGGACTGACATCATACAGACCCTAAGAGAACACAAATGCCAGCACAGACTACAATACCCAGCAAAACTCTCAATCACTATAGTTGGAGAAACCAAGATATTCCATTACAAAACCAAATTTGTACAATATCTTCCCACAAACCCAGCACTTCAAAGGATACTTTATGGAAAAATGCCAACACAAGGAAGGAAACTACAACCTAGATAAAGCAAGGAAGTAATCTTCCAAAAACACCAAAAGAAGATAGCTACACAAGCATAATTCTACCTCCAACAACAAAAATAACAGGAAGCCACAATCATTTTTCCTTAATATCTCTTAACATCAATGGACTCAATTCTCCAATAAACAGATGTAGACTATCAGACTGAATACACAAACAGGACCCAGATTTCCTGCATACAGGAAACGCACCTCGGTGACAAAGACAGACACTACCTCAGATTAAAAGGATGGAAAGCAATTTTCCAAGCAAATGGTCCCAAGAAACAAGCTGGAGTAGCCATTCTAATATCAAATAAAATCGACTTTTAACCAAAAGTAATCAAAAAATATAAGGAAGTACACTTCATACTCATCAAAGGAACAGTCCACCAAGAAGAATTCTGAACATCTATGCTCCAAACGCAAGAACATGGACATACATAAAAGAAACTATTCTAAAGCTCAAAGAACACATTGTACCTCACACAATAATAGTGGGAAATTTCAACATCCTACTCTCAACAAAGGACAGATTGTGGAAACAGAAACTAAACAGAGACACATTGAAATTAACAGAAGTTATGAACCAGATGGATTTAAGAGATATCTATAGAAAATTTCATCCTAAAATAAAAGAATATTTCTTTTTCTCAGCACCTCATGGTACATTCTCCAAATTAGACCATATAATTGGTCACAAAAAAGGCCTCTACAGATACAAAAAGATTGAAATAATCCCTTGCATCCTATCAGATCACCATGGACTAAGGCTGCTCTTTAATAATAACAAAAGCAATGAAAATCCTAAATGCACATGGAAACTGAACAAAGCTCTACTCAATGATGACTTGGTCCAGGAAGAAATTAGAAAAGAAATTAAAGACTTTTTAGAATTTAATGAAAATGAAAACACATCATAACAAAACTTGTAGGACTCCATGAAGGCAGTTCTAAGAGGAAAACTCATAGCTCTAAGTGCCTACAAAAAGAAACTGGAGAGAGCATATACTAACAACTTGACAGAACACCTGAAAGCTCTAGAACAAAAAGAAGCAAATACATCAAACAGGAATAGACTACAGGAAATAATCAAACTCAGGGCTGAAATCAACTAAATAGAAATAGAAAGAACTATACAAAATATCAACAAAACCAATAGCTGGTTCTTTGAGAAAATCATCAAGATAGATAAACCCTTAGCAAGATTAATCAGAGGGCAAAGAGACAGTATCAAAACTAATAAAATCAGAACTGAAAAGGAAGACATAACAACAGAAACTGAAGAAATTCAAAAAATCACCAGATCCTACTACAAAGGCCTATAATCAACAAAACTGGAAAACCTGGATGAAATGGACAATGTCTTAGACAGATACCAGGTATCAAATTTAAATCAGGAGCAAATAAACCATCTAACGAGTCCCATAACCCCTAAGGAAATAGCAGCAGCCATTAAAGGTCTCCCCACCAAAAAAAGCCCAGGACCAGATGGTTTTAGTGCAGAATTATATTAGACCTTCAAGGAAGACCTAATACCAATTCTCTTCAAACTATTCCACAAAATAGAAACAGAAGGAACACTACCCAATTCGTTCTATGAAACTACAATCATGCTAATACCCAAACCTCACAAAGACCCAACAAAGAGAACTTTAGACCAATCTCCCTTATGAATATCGATGCAAAAATACTCAATAAAATTCTAGCAAACTGAAGCCAAGAACACATCAAAACAATCATCCATCATGATCAAGTAGGCTTTATCCCAGGAATGCAGGGATGGTTCAATATTCGGAAATCCATCAATGTAATCCACTATATAAACAAACTCAAAGGAAAAAAAAACCAGATGATCATTAAACTAGATGCTGAGAAAGCATTTGACAAAATTCAATATCCCTTCATGATAAAAGTATTGGAAAGATCAGGAATTCGAGGACCATACCTGAACATACTAAAAGCAATACACAGCAAACCAGTAGCCAACATCAAACTAAATGGAGAGAAACTTGAAGCAACCCCACTAAGATCAGGGACTAGAAAAGGCTGCCCACTCTCTCCCTATCTATTCAGTATAGTACTGGAAGTCCTAGCCAGAGCAATTAGACAACAAAAAGAAGTCAAAGGGATACAAATAGGAAAGGAAGAAGTCAAAATCTCACTATTTGCAGATGACATGATAGAATATTTAAGTGACCCCAATACTTCCACCAGAGAACTCCTAAACCTGATAAACAACTTTAGCAAAGTGGCTGGTTATAA
This sequence comes from Grammomys surdaster, assembly GCF_004785775.1. NCBI lineage: Eukaryota > Metazoa > Chordata > Mammalia > Rodentia > Muridae > Grammomys > Grammomys surdaster. The sequence goes on along the minus strand of NW_021620581.1, from coordinate 1,333,847 downwards.
AAATCAACTCAAACAAATCAGTAGCCTTCGTCTACGCGAAAGATAAACAGACTGAAAAAGAAATGACAAGAAATGAAAGGAAATGACACCCTTCATAATAGTCGCAAATAATATAAAATACCTTGGTGTGAATCTAACCAAGCAAGTGAAAGTCCTTATGACAACAACTCCAAGTCCCTGAAGAAAGAAATCAAAGAAGATCTCAGAAAATGGAAAGATCTCCCATTCTCATGGATTGGCACGATTAATATAATAAAAATGGCCATCTTGCCAAAAGCAATCTACAGATTCAATACAATTCCCATTAAAATCCCAACTCAATTCTTCTCAGAGTTAGAAAAGAAAATCCTCAAATTCATTTGGAATAACAAAGTCACAGGATAGCAAAAACTATTCTCAACAATAAAAGAACTTCTGGAGGAATCACTATCCCTGACCTCAAGCTGTACTACAGAGTAATTGTGATAAAAACTGTATGGTATTGGTACAGAGACAGGCAGGAAGATCAATGATATAGAATTGAAGAACCAGAAATGAACCCACACACCTGTGGTTACTTGATCTTTGACAAAGGAGCTAAAACTCTCCAATGGAAAAAGGACAGCATTTTCAACAAATGGTGGTGGTTCAACTGGAGGACAACATGGAGAAGAATGTAGATTGATCTATTCTTATTTCCTTGTACAAAGCTGAAGTCTAAATGGATAAAGGACGTCCACATAAAACCAGATACACCGAAACTAATAGAAGAGAAAGTGGAGAAGAACCTCGAATACTTGGGCACAGGGGAAAAGTTCCTGAACGGAACACCAATGGCATATGCTTTAAGATCAAGAATTGACAAATGGGACCTGATAAAATTGCAAAACTTCTGTAAGGCAAAGGACACTGTCAATAGGACAAAATGGCAACCAACAGATTGGGAAAAGAGCTTTACCAATCCTACATCCAATAGAGGGCTAATATCCAATATACACAAAGAACTCAAGAAATTAGACTCCAGATAACCAAATAACCCTATTAAAAATGTGGTACAGAGCTAAACAAAGAATTGTCAACAGAGGAAACTTGAATGGCCTAGAAGTACCTAAAGAAATGTTCAATATCCTTAGTCATCAGGGAAATGCAAATCAAAACAACCCTGAGATTCCACCTCACTCCAGTCAGAATGGCCAAGATCAAAACTCAGGTGACAGTAGATGCTGGTGAGGGTGTGGAGAAAGAGAAACACTTCTCCATTGTTGGTGGGATTGCAAGCTGGTGCAATCACTCTGGAAATCAGTCTGGCGGTTCCTCAGAAAATTGGACACAGCATTACCTGAGGACTCAGCTATACCACTCCTGAGCATATACCCAGAGAATGCTCCAACATATAACAGGGACACATGCTCCACTATGTTCATAGCAGCCTTATTTATAATAGTCAGAAGCTGGAAAGAACCCAGATGTCCTTCAACAGAGGAATGGATACAGAAAATGTATTACATTTACACAATGGAATATTACTCAGCTATTAAAAACAATGAATTTGAGAAATTATTAGGTAAATGGATGGAACTAGAAAATATCATCCTGAGTGAAGTAACCCAATCACAAAAGAACATACATGATATGCACTCTCTGATAATTGGGTATTAGCCGAAAAGCTCACAATACCCAAGATGCAACTCATAGATCACATGAAGCTCATAAGAAGGAAGACCAAAGTGTGGGTGTTTTAGTCCTTCTTAGAAGGAGTAACAAAATACTTATGGTAGCAAATATGGAGACAATGCATGGGAAAGAAATAGAAGGAGGGGTCGTCTGGAGACTGTTCTACCTGGGTACCCATCCCATGTGCAGTCACCAAAGGTAGACACTGATGTGGATGCCAGGAAGTTCATTCGGAGTAGAGCCTGATATAGCTGTCTCCTTAGACGTCTGCCAGAGCCTGAAATATACAGAGGCAGATGCTCACAGTTAACCATTGAGCTGATCATGTGGTTCCCAATGGAGGAGTGAGAGAAAAGACTGAAGGAGCTGAAGGGTTTTGTGGCCCCATGGGGATAGCCACAAGACCAACCAACCAGAGCTCCCAGGGTCTAAACCACCAGCCTTGGAGCACATAGGGAGGGATCCATGGCTCCAGCTGTATATGTAGGGGAGGATGGCATTGTCGGGCATACATGGTAGAGAAAGTCCTTGGTCCAGTGAAGGCTGGAAGCCCCAGTGTGGGGGAATTCGTGGGTTGGGAGGTGAGAGTGTGCGGGTGGGTGAGGGCACGTCCTCATAGAAGCAGGATGAGGGGACTAGGATAGGTGGTTCCTGGTGGAGGGAGGAATTGGGAAAGGGGATCATATCTGAAATGTATTTAAAATAGCCAATAAAAAAATAAAGAAAACAGAAGTTCCCTTAATGAATAAGGCAGATGGAAAACTACAAAGGCTATCCTCATTCAGGCAGTACCAAGGTTACATGAGTCAGCTGCAGGGTAGAGATCTTTTTAAGGACTCTGGGGCTGCTCAGAGTTTGGTGACTCTGAAACATGTTGGGAAGCCGGGCGGTGGTGGCGCACACCTTTAATCCCAGCACTTGGGGGGCAGTGGCAGGCAGATTTATAAGTTTGAGGCCAGCCTGGTCTACAGAGTGAGTTCCAGGACAGCCAGGGCTATACATAGAAACCCTGTCTCGAGAAACCCCTCCAAAACAAAAGAAACAAAAAGAAAAGAAACATGTGGGGAGCATCTTTCCCACCCCAACTGAGAAGCAGCCAGGTGTAGAGACTGAGAAATTCTGCACAATCTACTATTTTAATGCCATCAGAACACTTGGGTACAATTTCGGCTGAAGTGGCACATGCGGCCTTGACTGTGGTGATCATGCACCCAGGCTTCTACTGGTCCTCATAGAGCTTCAACTCACTTTGCCTTATAAGTGTGATCTTCATATTTGCCCTGACATTCTGTTCTGGATGTCTTACTTCTTCTAGAGGTTGGTGGACATTCTGCACTTGAGAAAGTCAAGTACCACGACTGATAACCCATCTAACCTTCTGAAAGTAGAGACAGGACTTGTAATTTTGCTGTGCCTTTTATGTTGTTTAATTTTACAGGTTTATATTGCTGGGATCAGGTTGTGCTCTATTCTTTTTTGTAGGATATTTTATTTATTTACATTTCAGATGTCATCTCCTTTCCTATGCCCCCCAGAAAACCCCTATCCCATCAACCTCCTCTTTTTTGTTTTTATATCATTTTAATTATATGCAAATATTAAGGTCAGTTCTATGTTGAGGAACTAGATGCTTTATACTATATAAGCAGGGTTCCAGGTTCTGTCTTACCCCCAGAGACTCCATTCAATGAGTAGTTTTGTTATTTACATTAAGATAATTTAATAAAACAAAATGTTTAAACTGTCTAAAAGTTGGTTAACAGTTTCAGATTATATACTAGGAGCTAACATTTATGATATGAGGTGTTAATAATGCAAAAAGTCAATAATCTTGTATAATATGTATACAATATGTAATTTTGTATGTTAATGTATAATTGTATGATAATAGTTTAAAATAACCAGAATCTTTGGGAAATTCTATTCTAAAGCATTTATTGTGAGAAAAGTATTTTATAGGTTTCATTAGTAATTGATTATGGTAAAGAAATTCTAAATGTCTGTTTCGTCATACAATCAGCTTTTGACTCAGTATTAAGGCTAGAGAATGATTGTGCACCTGGCAAGACACCACCCATGTAACATAGACTAATAAGTGACGTATTCCTGGTAGTAGAAAGTTGCTACCTCACAAATTTATTGGAGTTAGCTAGAACTATACTGGAACATGAAATATTAAAATTACATTAAGAAAACTGTCCCGAAGAACTTTTCAGGAAAGAAAAGTGTGTACAGCTAGCATTGTGATGGTGATGTCTCCCACTGATAAGTATGTCAAGGACTTATAGGGAAGGAATTCCTGCTTGTTCTACTCAATTTAGTCCTTGCTGGAGAGGAGCCCCACTGAACTGCTTTCTATTCCTTCTCCTTGTCATTCATTTTGACATGCACTGTATCCATGTTCTTATCCTTTCATCTGACCTACTTCTGCATATGCAGCTAGATCCAACTCCAGAGATTTGTCTTCAAACTGTAGTATTACCCTATGGGCCAGGGCTTTAACACATGAAACTTGCTAGGACATTCAACATCCAACCTACAGCATTAACTTATAGATTCTGTTTATTACTTGCCTTCCAGACTCCAATTCCCTACCTTAGCTGCACGATTGAAAGAACAACCAATGGAACAGACTCTAGGGAGGTACCTTTAATGAGACAGCTTATTTGATTGGGATAAATTAAAAGCCATTTAAACCCTTGGATGGTGAGTAGGGGCTATTGGGGTGAGTGTCCATCATTGGCCTGTAGAACCAGCACACTGGGGACACATCATTTGTATAAATTGGGATTCCAGGGGCTTACTGGACATTGACTTATAAGGGGAGTGATAGACTAACCTGGTTTGGGCTATGAGGTGACCTCTTCTCATGGGGAAAAGGGGTGGGGCACAGATATACATGCACATGGGGCCAGTGGTGAGCTATCCTATTCCTGCCAATCTCAGGATAATATTTTTGAGGTTTGAACATGCTTTGACCTCACTCTTGCTCCCAGCCTGCTCCCCTGGGTCCCAAAGTTCACAGTCACTCTTATTAGACAGATAGGGCCATTTTGTAGGGAAAGAAAAGGACCATGAAAGTTGTAGCTGTGAACTATGGTAGAGTACCACTCTTGCAGGGGCATAGGATGTTGCAAAAGAGATAGCAAGATTGACATATTAAACACAATGTACAAAATTCTCAAAGAACCAATAAAATATTTTAAAATAATAATAATATATAAGAGAATCTGTTGTGTTAATTATTTAAAATCGGCCATTTGTTAATCCGGCTATCTAAGCTGCAGCGGCTCTGCCTAGCTCAGTTGCCGTGTTTCTTAGCCTGAGGCCCTGTGTGCACTGTAACTAGAACTGCCTACCAGAAACACCAGCCCTGCCACCCACTAGATGCCAGTGTGAGAAATGCCTCTGCCAATATTCCACTCTGTCTCCGCAAGGCAGGGCATTGCCCAGACCATTCTGCCACCCATTCGGGCCCAGTAAGAGAATGAGACTCTAATTCTTATAGATTAATCAAAGGCTTTATATGTTTGATAATGATTAATAACAAGATGCCCGTACAAAGAGAGTTGCATCCCAATTAGCTTATCTAATTATAAGTTTATAAGTTGTTCCCCACGAGTGCTCTCCATACCTGTGTGATTCTCCATCCTCCTATATCTCTGCCCTCTACCAACTCCTCCTCTTCCTCTGCTTACTCCTCCTACCTTAGATCCTCCTACAAGAATTCACTTAAATTATAAAAAGGACTGGAAACCCTTCCCTATACAGATCACATATAACAAACTGAACATGAAGCAGAGATGCCTGCAATGTACAAATTGGAGGGATTGTGGGTAACTGCTGGAAAAGCAGTGAAAAAGTAAGGCCTATGCTATTCTATATCACTTCCGTTCTTCTTTACACAACCCTTTCACTTTCTCCAAAACACTCGGAAGAGGACATGCTCCCCACCAGTGCAATTGCATGGAGGTTCCTCTCCGTCTTCCATTTTCTGGTTCTAATATTACTTTCCAAGACTTGCGGGGTCAGAGGTGCACCTCGACTTTTCTACTACAGTCCATTAGCTGAGTTTTCTCCTAAGCAAACAAAAGTGTGCATGTGCCATAATTGCCAAGCCTACAGATCTTTAAACTAAGAGGGAACAGGAGACACAAGGCAGGAGTGTACTGGAGGCCCAGGATGAATAGGAGTTGATCTTCCTCTGCAGGGTTATACAGATCCATAATGATCTAGCACTGAGTGTGGGAGACAGATGGATACAACTAGGGAGTTATGCCCTGCAAGTGAAAGGGCCTGAGCTTATATGGGTGGGATGATCATGGAGCATAGGCAAACTAATCAAGAAGTTGTACCCATCCAGAGGACACATCTTGATCCTACACTCCATAGACTGTCCTGAATAGCCAGCATTCACTCACGCAAATTATTCTTTCATTATTCTGTTCTTCCACCTTCCTAGACATGTGCTGGAATGATGGGATTGTCAGATTCAGATATCTGTCCTATGCTGAGGAACCTGACATAGAGACTTTATCACTTATAGAGTGCCCTAATACCTGCCATCTTCCTATGCTGAGTCCAGACAGACAATTCCTAGATAATGGTGCTCCCTGCTTTTCCTCACTGTGATTTTCTTCCTTCTGCTCTATGTTGCCATAACTCTCCTCAACGTTGCCTCTGGCTGTTTACCAGAGACAGTCTTAAGCCTGGGAGTATGGAGTATGGGAATATGCCTTTCACATATAAGAAAGCATTCACTTGAGCATTTGCTTCAAAGAGGGAAAACCTGTTTATTTCACATGAATGGTTAATTAGTACAATGACAAAAGGCCAGAGCCACACATATAAGCAGCCATCTATCTCTGAGCCTAACAGCACAATACCTGAGAACTTTTGTTTTTTAAGGAGAAAGACTTAGTACTGGAAGGGTTACAACATGGCCAACTGATTGAAATCCCAACCTGAGATTCCCTGCCCAGCAGGAGACCTATGCACCTTCAGGTCCCTACCCCTGCAGGGAACAGAGCACTGGAGCTGGAAAAGATCCCACACAGTGCACACCCCAGTTGCAGCTGGAATCCCCAGCTTGACTCCACAGGATCACAGGATCACAGGATCACAGGAAGGACAGGCTCCAGTCAGAGACAAGGAGGCAGGATAACATCAGTGGTAAACAGATGGCAAAAGGCAAGCTTAAGAACATAAGCAACAGAAACAAGTTTGACTTGGTAACATCAGAACCCAGTTTTCCCACTACAAGTCCTGGATACTCCAAAGCACTCTTAAAACAAGATTCAGATCTAAACCCTCATTTCATGATGATGATGATAGAGGACTTTAAGAACAACATAAATAGTTACCTTAAGAAAAATACAGGAAAACACAATTAAACAGGTGAAGGAATTTGAACCAAATCATCCATGATCTAAAAGTGGAAATAGATTTATTAAAGAAAACTAAAAGGGAGACAGCCCTGCAGATGGAAAACCTAGGGCAGGAAAACAAACAAATAAACAAAAAACAAAACAAAAACCAGGAGTAACAGATGCAAGCCCCACCAACAGAATACAAGAGATAGAAGAGAGACTTTAAGCAGCAGAAGATACAATAGAGGATTAAAAAAAAAAAACAGTCAAGGAAAATACAAAATGCAAAAAACCCCTACTTCAAAACATTCCAGAAATCGAGGACAAAATGAAAAGCCCGAGCCTGAGAATAACAGGTATAGAAGAAAGTGAAGATTCTCAACTCATAGGGCCAGCAAATATATTCAACAAAATTGTAAAAGAAAACTTTCCTAATCTAAAGGAAAAAATGTCCATAAGCATACAAGAAGCCTACAGAACACCAAACAGACGGGACCAGAAAAGAAATTCCTCTTGTCATATAATAATTAAAACACCAAATGCACAGAACAAAGAAAGAGTATTGAAAGCAGTAAGGAAAAATGTTCAAGTAACATATAAAGGCAGACCAATAAGAATTACCCCAGACTTATTCACAGAGGCTATAAAAGCCAGAAGATCCTGGGCAGGTGTCATACAGACCCTAAGAGAACACAAATGCCAGCCCAGGCTACTGTCCCTAGCAAAACCCTCAATTAGCAAAGATGGAGAAACCAAAATATTTCATGAGAAAACCAAATTTATACAATATCTTTCCACAAATCCAGCCCTACAGAGGATAATAGAAGAAAAGTCCAATGTAAGGGGAGAAATTACACCCAAGGAAAAGCCAGAAATTAATATTTATACAACAAACCCAAAAGAAGAGAAACACACAAACATAGTTCCACCTCTAACAACAAAAATAACAGAAACCAATGATCATTGGTCCCTAATATCAACATCAATGGACTCAATTCACCCAATAAAAAGACATAGGCTAACAGACTGGATATGTAAACAGGATCCAGCATTTTGCTGCATATAGGAAATACACCTCAGATTCAAAGACAGACATTTCCTCAAAGAAAAAGGATGGGAAAAAATTTCCAAGCAAATGGTCCTAAGAAACAAGCTGGAGTGGCCATTCTAATATCCAACAAAATAAACCTTCAACCAAAAGTACCAAAAGAGATGGGGAAGGATACTACATACACATCAAAGGAAAAAATCCACCAGGATGAACTCTCAGTTCTCAACATCTATGCCTTAAATGTAAGGACAAGTACATTTGTAAAAGAAATATTACTAAGACTTGTAGCACACATTGAAACACATACAATAATATTATGAGATTTAAACACCCCACTCTCATCAATGGACAGAACATGGAAACAAAAACTAAACAGTGACTCAGTGAAACTAACAGAAGCTATGAAACAAATGGAATTAACACATATCTACAGAACATTTCATCCTAAAACAAAATATACCTTCTTCTCAGTACTTCATGTTTCCTTCTCAAAAATCAGCCTTATACTCAGACACAAACAAACCTTAACAGATACAAGAATATTGAGTTAATCTCACGTATTCTATCAGACTACCAAAGACTAAGTCTGGTTTTCAGTAGCAACAAAACCAATAGAGAGCCTACATACATGTGGAAGCTGAATAACTATCTACTCTAGGATAACTTGGTCAGGGAAGAAGTAAGGAAAGAAATTAGAGACTTTTTAGAATTCAATGAAAATAAAGACACAATATATCTAAACTTAAGGGCCACAATGAAAGTAGTGCTAAGAGGAAATCTCATATCCCTGAGTGCCTCCATAAAGAAAGTGGAGAGATCATACCCTAGCAGCTTAACAGTTCATCTAAAAGCTCTAGAACAAAAAGAAGCAAATACACCCAAGAGGAGTAGAAGGCAGGAAATAATCAAACCCAGGGCTGGAATCAACCAAGTAGAAACAAAAAGAACTATACAAAGAATCAACAAAACCAGGAGCTGCTTCTTTGAGAAAATCAACAAGATAGAAAAACCCTTAGCCAGACTAACCAGAGGGCACAGAGACAGTATCCAAATTAATAAAATCATAATTAAAAGGGAGACATAACAACAGAAACTGAGGAAATTCCAAAATCATCAGATTCTAATACAAAAGTCTATACTCAACAAAACTTGAAAATCTGGATGAAATGGACAATTTTCTAGACAAATACCAGGTACTAAAATTAAATCAAGTTCAAATAAACCATCTAAACAGTCCCATAACCACTAGAGAAATAGATACAGTCTTTAAAAGTCTTCCAACCAAGAAAAGCCAGGGGCCAAATGGTTTTAGTGCAGAATTCTATCAGAACTTAAAAGAAGATCTAATACTAATATTCCTCAAACTATTCCATAAAATACAAGCAGAAGGAACACTACCTAATTCTTTCTATGAAGCCACAGTTACACTGATACCTAAACCACAAAAAGACCCAATAAAGAAAGAGAACTATAGAACAATTTTCCTTATGAATATTGATGCAAAAATACTCAATAAAATTCTCTCAAACTGAATCCAAGGATACATCAAAATGATCATCCACCATGATCATTTAGGCCTCATCTAAGGAATTCATGGATGGTTCAATATATAGAAATCCATCAATGTAACCCACTATATAAGCAAACTCAAAGTAAAAACAAACAAACAAACAAACAAAAAAAAAACATGATCATCACATTAGACATTAGATGTCTCATTCATATTAAAAGTATTGGAGAGATCAGGAATTCAAGATGCATACCTAGATATAATAAAAGCAATATATGGAAAACCAATAGCCCACATCAAACTAAATGGGGAGAAAGTCAAAGCAATCCCATTAAAATCAGGGACAAGACTGCCCACTCTCTACATATCTTTTCAATATAGTACTCGCAGTTCTACCCAGAGCAATTAAACAACAAAAGGAGGTCAAATGGATACAAATAGGAAAGGAAAAAGTCAAGATAACACTATTTTCAGATGATATGATAGTATACAAAAGTGACCCCTAAAATTCTACCAGAGAGCTCCTACAGCTGATAAACAACTTATGCAAAGTGGCTGGTTATAAAGTTAACTCAAATGAATCTCTAGCCTTCCTCTACTGAAAGAATAAAAGGGATGAGAAAGAAATGAGGAAAACAACTCCATTCACAATAGTCACAAATAATATAAAATATCATTCTGGTGTGACTCTAATCAAACAAGTGAAAGATTTGTATGACAAGAACTTCAAATCCCTGAAGAAAGAAATCAAAGACCTCAGAAGATAGAAAGATTTCCCATACTCATGGATTGGCAGGTTTAATATAGTAAAAATGGTCATCTTGCCAAAAGCAATCTACAGATTAAATGCAACCCCCACCAAAATTCCAACTCAATTATTCACAGATATAGAAAGAGCAATTCTCAAATTCATTTGGAATAACAAAAACCCTAGGATTGCAGAAACTATACTCAAGAACAGCAACAACAAAATCTTCTGGAGGAATCACCATCCCTGACCTCAAACTACAATATAGAGTAATAGTGGCAAAAACGATTTGATGGTATTGGAACAGAACAGCAAATAGATCAATGGAATAGAGTTGAAGATCCAGAAATGAATCCACACACATATGGTCACTTGACCTTTGACATAAAAGTGAAAACCATCCAGTGGAAAAAGGACAGCATTTTCAACAAATGGTGCTGGTTCAACTGGGCATCTGCGTGAAGAAGAATGCAAATCGATCCATACTTATCTCCTTGTACAAAGCTCAAGTCCAAGTGGATCAAAGACCTCCACATAAAACTATATATGCTGAATCTAATAGAACAGAAAGTAGGGAAGAACCTTGAAAACTTGGACACAGTGGAAAACTTCCTGAACATAACACCAATGGCTTATGCTTTAAGAGCAACAATAAACAAATGGGACTTCATAAAATCAAAAAACTTTTGTAAACCAGAGGACACTATCAATAGGACAAAATGGCAACCCACAGATTGGGAAAAGATCTTTACCAACCCTACGTCTGATAGAGGGATAATATACAAAATATACAGTGAACTTAAGAAGGTAGACTCCAGAGAACCAAATAACCCTATTAAAAAGTAGAATACAGAAATTCATACATAATTCTCAACTGAGGAATCTTGAATGGCCGAGAAACACTTAAAGAAGTGTTCAACATCCTTAGTCATCAAGGAAATCAAAACAACAAATCATAACAACCCTGAGATTCTAACTCACACCAGTCAGAATGGCTAAGATCAAAAATGCAGGTGACAACAGATGTTGGTAAGGTTGTGGAGAAAGAAGAACACTCCTCTATTGCTGGTAGGACTGCAACCTAGTAAAACCACTTTGGAACTCAGTCTGGCGGTTCCTTAGAAAATTGGAAATAGTTTTACCTGAAGACTCAGCTATATCGCTCCAGCTACATCTTTTGAGCATATACCCAAAAGTTACTCCATCATGTAACAAGGACACATACTCCATTATATTTATAGCTGTCTTATTCATAATAGTCAGAAGCTCGAAACAACCCAGATGTCCCTTAACAAAAGAATGGATACAGTAACTGTGTTACATGTACACAATGGAGTACTACTTAGTGATTCAAAGCAATGTCTTTGTGAAACTCGCTGGCAAATGGATGGCACTAGAAAATATTATCTTGAATGAGGTAACCCAGACACAAAAGAACACACATGGTATGTGCATGGTATGTGCTCACTAATAAGTGGATACTAGCCCAAAAGCTCACAATGCCCGTGATACAACCTACAGACCATATGGAGCATAGAAGGAAGGAAGAAAGACCATGGGTTGTATGCTTCAGTCCTGTATTGAGAGGGGAACAGGACGACTGTGGGAGGTGGAAGGAGAGGAGGACAAGGGAGGGAGGAAGGAGGGGGAGGAAATAAGTGTGGCAGTATCAGAAACTGGAGGAGATATGAGAGAGGTACAGAGGTTCAGGAAATAGAGTAAAAATAGGTAGCAGGATAGATGAGGAACTGGGGATAGCCACTGGAGTGTCTCAGACACCAGAGAAATGTGAGGCTCCCAGGACCCAACGGGATTGACTTTAGCAGCAATGTGCAGAGAAGGGGGAATAGAATCTGTGGAGACTACCTCCAGTAGATAAGCACAGACCCTGGTCGATGGATGGGGCCACCCACCCAGCTCAAAGTTTTTTAACTCAGAAATGTTCCTGTCCAAAGGAAGAACAGGGACAAAAAATGGAACAGAGACTGAAGGAGGTGTCAACTGGGAATCCCATCTGAGGGTACATCATGTCTGCAGACACCAAACCCAACATTGTTGCCATGGTCAAGAAGCACTTGTGGACAGGAAACACGTGTGGCAGTTCCTGGGGAGGTCTTGCCAGCGACTGACCAATGCAGATGCGGATGCTTGGAGCCAACCATCAGGCTGAACTCAGGGAACCTTGTGGGGAGCTGGCAGAAGGACTGGGGGAGCAGAGGGGGATTGTAACCCCATTGGAAGAATAACATAGGCTGGCCTGACTACCTGGTTCTCCCAAAGTGTCGACCACCAACCAAGGAGTGTACCTGGAGGGATCCATGGCTCCAGATACATGTGTAGCAGAGGATGGTCTTGCCCGGCAGCAACTAGAGGGGAGGCCGTTGGTCCTGAGAGGTTTGATGCCCTAGAGTAAGATTTCTGCCTTAAAAATAGAAGTGTGTAATTGTGGAAAGAATAAATTTAAAGGAGTTGAGGTCCAGAGTTGCAAGCAGTGAGGTAAATGGAAAGCCCCAGGAAAAAGCAAGGTCATGGTCAAATGTTCTTTGGATTTTATGATGCATTAAAATATTAACTTAGAAATTTTTAATAAAAATTGTGGTTTATAATAGATTATAGTAAACCAAGGCACATGCACACACACACACACACACACACACACACAGTACATGTAAGGATAAAGTCAAATTGTTTTGCAAATGTTATATATTATGAATATATGCATATTTTATGCACACATATACTCACATATAAATATATATGATTATATATGTATATATATGTTTGCATATGCATATCCCTGATGAGTTTTTACTAATGTATTTCTATATTTAATAAAATGATTTTTAATGTTTCATAAAATCTTAAAATTCTACCTTTGGATATGAAAACAAGCATTTTTAAAGTCATAGGACACATGCTTCATTAACCCACAATATTTAAGATTGAATATACAAATGTTCATTAAAATTTCTTCAAAAATAATTTTATTGCATTTTTGATTAAATAAGTTTAACCTTCATGAAAATATATTATTAGATATACATAAAATGATGAACATATATGTTTGTAAAACATCTTAGGTTATATATCATTTTCATTTTCAAAAGTATAGGAAATACATTCTCAAGAAATATTAAGGTTCAGAATGGAGGTAATCTCACTCTTTCATTAATACAAATGGCTATGTCAGTAAGTCTTTTTTAATAATAATGACTAACATCTTACATTTTAAGATAAAGTCTATTCTATATTTACGACATTAAAACACAAACGTATTGTTTCTGTCCAGTGAATTCCTCTTCAGAATACTAGTCTTTCAAGGTTCATATCAATCATAATTTAAAGTAAAGAAATCATTTTAAAGCCCTAAAGTCTCATCAAAAGTAGGTTAAGG
>NW_021620581.1:1296471-1320112 GCF_004785775.1 Grammomys surdaster | reverse complement strand
AGAGTCGTTTTCTGTGGTGCCTCGAAGGGCTTCAGTAACTCAGTGCTTCAGGTGTTTGACGATTTGTGAAGGAGGCTTGGAGCTGTTTACTGACGTACTTGGAAGTAGAAGGCATACTAAGCTTCTTGCATCTGGATCCTTAGGGGACCAAAGCCATTTTGTGAAGTTCCTTAAGGGAGACCTTCAAGAAAGGACTGCATTCCATATGCAGTCACTCAAGGGGCTTAGAGCCACTTTCAGAAGTGCCTGGAAACTGTGTTTAGTACATTAGTACTGTGTTTCAGGTCTTTGTTAACTGGGGGAGAGGAGGAGATCAGAACTATTTTCTGACACTACTGGAAATGTGAGGTTGGTGGAATGGAGACCTTCACCCACAGGATTTCTTACCCAGGCCTTTGTGGTGGCAGCTCAGAGTCATTTTCTGTGGTGCCTGGAAAGGAGTGGATAATGCCACTCTTTAGACATTAGGCAGAAGAGGGACACAGCCATTTTCTGATGTACCTGGAACAGTGGAGGCCATACTGTGTTTCTTGCATAAGAGGCTTTGTGGTGTTCAAAGAGATTTGTGAAGTTCCAGGGATAAAGACAGAGTGGGGGTGGGGGGCGGGGACATGTCACACATGGCATTCTACAACCAGGCCCTTGGGGACCCACAGCCATTTTATGAGGAGCTAGGGAGTAAGTCACACCAGGCTACCCACATAGAGAGATGGGAGCCAATTTGTGAGCAGAGCACAGTGTGACACCCAAACCATGCTTTCTTAGTGTATGTGACCAGTTTCCAGGTTTGAAAAGGCCCCTTTGGGAATAGAATGTTTTCTCTTTTTTTTTTTCACTTTGCCTAGATTTATTAATTGCTAATGTTTATCTATATTGCTTTTCTCTTTTTCTTTTTCTTTTTTTTTTCAGTGTGAAAACAAGTGGGACTGTTTTAATTTGTGACTCCATTACCAACTGTGTTGATGTGTATGAGTCTAGCCTCAAGGCCCCTTATATTTTAAAACTATTTTAACAACTCCATACAAGTACATAGTATTTGGTTAGCATGTCCCCAAGGAGGACAAACAGCATTGCTAGCTGTCTTGAGGAGTTTGTAGAGACACACTGTATTCCTTTTCGCAGTCATAGAAACAAACCTAGGGTGACTGGAGGTATTACCACTACTAGGGCTTCCAAATCTCTCTCCTAGAAATTGACAGTATTAAAGCCAAGGTTTTATGTTCTTGTTGCTTACAGAATGCTCAAGTACCCACTTGTTGCAATGAGCCACTTCCCCCACTATTTTACATACAAAAGAAGTTCCTGGTTGGGATGGACAGTCTATGAGAAGCAAAGAGACACCATAAGCTTGACCTAAGAGAAAATTTCTAGATAGTAGGTTCTGAATTACTCCAGCCTGGCACCAAGTATGGCCCAAATTAAACAATAATGGCATCCTTGCCATTCAGAGCACAGTTTGGTCACTATACACCCTTGTATTCTGGGATGCCCTGAGGATGCCAAACTGTTTTACTGTGCCTTTGCTTAAGACTGTGGTGTGAGAAAGAGCAGGGACATTTTTTTCCTGGGAGTAAGGCCTCAGATATGTAAGGATAAGGAACCAGGACCACCCAGGAGGAGCATAAGACTCCTGATAAAGGACATGCAAAAGCCGCCTGCTCTGCTTCACAGAATGTGAGTGGAGGTCTAGTGTACAACAAAGATATCATCTCTGACTTATGGATTAGTTGTGAAGGTGGTATTCAGAGGTGGCATTCGCCTGAAAGATGGGAGTGGGGGTGGGTGGGTCAGGAAGTGCTTTGTGGGGAATGAGGAGGAAGAAAATCTTCATAATTTGAAAGAAAATACAGGACCCTGCCCACTTTGCCTGTTTTTAGAAGCCCCTGCCCAGGAATATCCAGAAGTGATACATCTTGACTTCTGTCTCCTCTCTCAGGAAGGTGAGCCTGTTAAGTCTGGGATACCACCAGAGCCCACAGGGTGCCAGGCATCTGTGCCAGAGTAGGTGTCCATTTTAACCAGGAATCCAGGTATGTAGTCATGGTCAAAATGAACATGTGAAGAGGGCCCCATCCCCCAAACAAAAGAGTGCATAAAATATGCATGCCCCTTTTGTAATGACTGGGAGCCCTTGCTAGGGGTGACTTCCATGCCTTCCATGGAAAGCAAGGATCTCTTGAGAGTGAGCTAAGATGCTCTGCAGGTGGATTTTGGGAACTCCTATCTCCTAAGAGATGAGCTCAGGACAGTTGGCCATTATAGTATATCCCCCACAGGGGTCCCAGTTCTCTGGAGTGGACTACAGGGTATTCAAGTGAGGAACTTCACCAGAGTCAGAGCCCTCCCTTGAAATCAGGTCTTGGTTAAATAGACACATAGGAAGTTCAGGGAATGGATCCCAGGGGATGAGCAAAGGAGTCTCTGCTCCAGACCATAGACAGTGGCCCCACAAGAGACTTCCTTGAGGCACACAAAGAGTCCTGAGCAGGTGTCTCCTGCCCTTGTTCCAGGCAGGAGAGTACAAGAGCTGAAAGGCCTGCTTGAGAGCTCCTTGACCCGGATCATCAGAGGGAAGGTCAAGTTTGTGAGGACACAGGGTGAGAGTTGAGGAGTCCCTTCCTCATACACAAGAGTCCTCACTACCTACCTGCCTGCCTGAGGGCTGAGGGTGGGTAAACCAAGGAACTTTGAGTGGATTCCTTCTCCTCTCCTGTTCTGCCTTTCTCACAGATTAGCATCTTGTCTTAAGAAGTTGGACAGCAGGATCATCTAGAGCAGGTTAGACATAGCCATTCTTCAAGGCAAGAATCAGGGTGCTGTCCTGCTTTAGCACAAATGAACCACACTGAATTGGGTTCCCTCTTTCAGTAACCCTTGACCAGGTATCAGGAATTTGGAGGTGCCCTTACTGCTTTCTGTCCCACTTCAGAGACACAGAAAGTTGTTCTGAGAATTTACCTCAGGGAAGAGAAGGCATGCACAGTAAAGCCATGTATATTCTTCCTTTAGGCCATGATATATGGAGTACCAGTATACTTTGACCACAGAGCATTCCCC
Source organism: Grammomys surdaster (assembly GCF_004785775.1). NCBI lineage: Eukaryota > Metazoa > Chordata > Mammalia > Rodentia > Muridae > Grammomys > Grammomys surdaster. Next base: position 1,317,055 of record NW_021620581.1, on the reverse strand, counting down.
AAGCAAAATCCTGTAACGTTGATTTGAGAGCTGCCCAAGGGATAGCTGTCAGAGTCCACTCACCTTCTTGCTTTCTCCCTCAGTCCTGTGAGTCTTCATCCCTGTGACCTCCAAGGTGTCCTGTCTGTGATCTCAAGAATACTCAGCATGGATCCTCCTAAGAAGAGCCAGAACGTCAATGTCCTGGACAACACTCAGTCCCAAAGCAAGGCAGGGGACCTGGAGGGTACCCCTGTCCCCATAGCAAATGCGGGGGAGGTGGTGGCCGCTGCCTCAACCTCAGGGGATGTGTCTGTGCGAGGAATGCTGGGATCATCCCAGAGTTCTCAGAGGGCCTCTTATCATCCTACTGTCATGGGCTTCACTGCAGGGGTACCATCTGTTGAAGGGTCTCATAACCGATCCAGGGCAGTGGCCAGTGCAGTGTTCCCTACACAGGAAGCAATAAATAGAAAAGTAGTTAGTCTGGTTCACTTCCTGCTTTCCAAGTATCGAAGTAAACAAATAGTAACTAAGGCAGAAATGCTGGCTGAGATCACAAGAGCTTATGAGTTGTCCTACCAGGTGATATTTACTAAGGCCTCTGACTGCATGTGGCTATTGTTTGGCATTGACGTTATAGAACTCTACCCCCTTGTCCACTCCTACTTTTTTGTCCCTGCACTGGGGATCACCTATGATGGGATGCAGCATGGTGTTCCTGGCATACCCAAGACAGGCCTTGTAATCATTGTGCTATGCATCATCTTCTTGCATGACAACTGTGTCAGTGAGGAGGAGTTGTGGCGTTTATTGAATAACATAGGGCTGTATGCTGGGAGAGATCATTTCATGTATGGGGAGCCTAGGAAACTCATCACTGAGCATTTTGTACAGGAAGGGTACTTGGAATGCAGACTGGTGCCTGGCAGCCTCCCTCCTAGCCATGAGTTCCTGTGGGGTCCAAGGGCCCGTGCTGAAACCACCAAGATGAAAGTCTGGATCTTTTTTGCCAGCATAGTTAGGCAGCATCCCAGATCCAATCCCTTCAGGTATGCAGAGGCTTTGATAGAAGAGCTACTGAGGTCCTAGGCCAGGAGCACCTTGCAAACGGTACCTCTGTGCTGACTGGCACCCATTATAATGCACTGGCAGTTCCCATACAATATCAGGTCAGGCAGTCATTGGTCTAAGAACTGTACCCTCATTTTAGAGCTGTTGAGAGGAGTTCCATCCTATTTCTCCTTTTCTGACTGGGTGTCTTGGGGTTTCTTGCTGTACCAAAATGTTGTTGCTTTTACTACAAGGTCCCTTAGCTGTAGATGTTTCACCTTTATGAATGTAATTACTAAAACATGTATTCTTGATCCAGACTATGAGAGTCTGATTATTTTGAAAAGAAAAAAAAAAAAGGAGGTTGCCTCCTGTCTAACTTGTACAATGTCACTGGATTTCATGACATTTGAAATGAAAATTTTTGACAATACTGAACAACATTATTTTGAACAACAAAATAAATTTCTTCTTGATTTCCTCATCTCTTTCTGTTTAACTACTTATTACAAAACGAAAGCTTAACAGAATCGCTACCCTAAATCTTCAGTGAGCACATGGTCTCTCTAAGGCTCTGTGTTAGTGAGACATGGGAGAAGTCAGATCCATCAGTACCCACAGGATATGTGAGTACAGAGGAAACAGACTTGCAAGGAAGCCATCGAGAAATGCTTTAGATCAGAAGTCCAAGCACAGGAAAGCAGCAGTGTGCTCTCTCAGCAAGAGCAGCCACATGTCAATGCCATAAAGAAGGAACCTGTAAGTGTGGAAAATGAGAAAGACGCTGAGACCAGGTCTTTCAGGGTGGGAGTGGGAGAGTTGTGGTGAACTTAGGGCAGAGAGAAGGGGAAACTGCTCTGAGCAACCCTTGCTCCTTAGTAACTTGGCAGGGAAGAGTCAGCCTGGAGTGTCCTTGGGGATTAAACATGAACACAATAGCTGCAAACCCCTGGGCTGAAACAATCAATCAAGAACCAAACAAAATAGGCAGAGAATACTGTCTTGGTGGAGGATCTGGAATTACAGCTGAGCACACCACATGCACTGCAGGGCTGACCCCCAACCTGTGGAAGAGGTTTGTGAGTCATGGTGGAATTATGGGAAAGTGGATCTTAGAACTCCTCCCCTGTCTCCTTGGTCAGGAGAGGCAGAGCTGACTATTCAGATAACTTGATTGTTTCTCACTTGGACCAGTGTTTTACCTGCACATATGACTGTACTACATATGACCCTGGTGTCCCCAGGGGTCAGGAGAGGGTGACTAATTTCATGTAGCTGGACTTTGCGAGGTTGTAATCCTCCATGTGAGTGCTGGAAGTTAAACCCTGGTCCTCTACCAGAGCAGTAAGGGCTATTAACCACTGAACAAAACTTCCTAGCCCTAGCTACACTTAAGTTTTAGCAAGCATTTGTGTGTGTTAAGTGTGAGCATATACATATGCAGGTCTTGGTGGAAGTGTGGACATAAGAGAACAGCTTTCCAATGGATTCTCAAATTTCTTGGGGTCAAGTCAGCATCTCTGCTGGTTTTAATGCCTCCTCCTCCAGGCAGGATCACTGCTATTTTTACTGCTGCCCTCGATGATCCAGGATGGCTGGCCTGAGAGACTGTGGCTCATTCCCATGCCTGTCTGCCTAACACCTCACCAAGGATGTGCATGGATTACAGATGCCCACTGATGATGCCCACTATGTTTTCAGGTTCCAGGGAGCTAAACCAGATCCAGAGGGTAGAGCAGCCTGCATTTCCACGTTCTGTTCCATGTTCTAGTTCCTAAGATAACATTTCACCTCCTCTCTATTGTAATTTGGGAGACTCTAAGGAGACAATGGCTTTGGGATTTTGGTGAACAGCAGTGGGTAGTGGTTTGGCTGGAAATGTAGCGTTAGGGTGGGTTAGAGCTAGTCTCTGACTAGCAGGCTAGGAGTTTCTCTCCCTGTGAGGGAAACACCCAGATTTCAACATGTGTTTGGCAAGGGGAAGGATTTAGTGAAGTTTCTCCATGAGAATTCCCTTGGGCTCATTAGTTACCTCATTTCTACCTTTCAGTATAGCTCTCCTCACCACAGGCACTTGCCACCGGGGCCTTTACATGTAGCACAGAAACTCCAGCTCCTGATGGACAGGCTTTATCACACCCATTTCCCAGGTGATGAGCTCTGAGGTCCACAGCATTGGAAATCTCCCTAGTTACTGCCACAGGTCACTGGGCAGGAGTCTGCATGCACCCATGGCTCAGACAGTTCCAAGACTTCTGACACCATGGGTGTCATGAACCTTCTGCTCTTAAGGGCAGGGTGCTTCTTGGCTCTTCAAAATGTCTTATCAGGCCTCAAATAAAAGGACTCTCCAGGAGGCCAGTGCCACTGACTGAAATCAGCTTCTAAGGAAAAGTAGCAGTGCATGAGTCACACAGGATTAGAGGACTGTCCCTGAGTGCATTCTGGATAGCTGAGTATCCCAATATGGAAGTCTCCGGTCATTCCCAGGTCTCTCTGGTGGTCATACACAATGTGCCTGCTGGTCCATTTTCTGTGTTCTTGATGCATCCTCTGTAGGGAAGAAAGGGGCCCCTGCCCTCCCTTGTAACTGTCTTTCACAGTGACCAAGGGACCTGTTGAGGTGTTTGCTGAAAGTGGTCAGGTGTATCACAGCAGAGACTCACAGGTAAAGGTTCGCTGCTGGTCTAAAGGAAAGATATTACTGGTGACATCCCAAGAAAGTCATAAAATCATCCCGACCAGTAGAGGAATCTGCCATTAATGAAAAAAGGAAAACCTTGTCACTTGGTTTTCCCCAGAATCCTTTCCTGTGGCATGGCTACTAGGGGACTTAAAAGGTTCTATCTTTCTAGGTGCTTTAGAATACAGAGATTTCAGGGCAAGTCTGGTCTTAGCAGAATCATTGCCAAGAGGTAAAGGATGCTATTGTCTCATGGAGCTTAGGAGATTCCTCAGCACTTCAGAGCCATGTCTGTTCTTGCAGAGCTTCCAGGTTTGATTCCCCCACCCACAAGTCAAGCAGCTCACCAGCAACTATCTGTGAGTCCAGGTCAAGGGATCAGGCTCTCTCTTCAGGGCTCCATGAACACTCAACCATGTGGTGCCCAGAGGAATGTGCAGGCAAGACAACCCTACAGATGTCAAATCAAGTTTCCACTAAAAAAGTAAACAGCACACACCAATGTTGTTACCTTTTGCTATACACACTTAATATTTTCCGGGAGATAACCTAGGTATGGGGCAGAGCCTGCCACCCCCTTTCTACCTGGGCTCTGGCAAGTTGCAGTGTGTCACCTTTTCCTTTTAATCGTGTCATTTACTTTCATGTCCCTAGGGCTACAGTATGGGTGCATGGATGGGTCAAGTTTTGATTACCTGAGAGTCTTTGGGTCTTCCCTGTTATACATTCATTACCAGTTAAGGGAGCTCACAGTCACATGTAAGTCCATGTTCAAGGATCAAACATCTTCTACTGTCCTCCAAGGGCAACTCTACTCATGTGCTCAAACAAAGACACAAGACCCACATGATTACCACTAAAACTAAATCATTTAAAAAGAATCCTCTGTCACTCTGGGTGCAGGGATCTTTCACTCCATGGTGCCTGTGACTCTGTCATAGCCCAGTCTGTCATCTGGAGCATGGCACCTCTGCTTCAGGTTCTATAAGACATACAGACCATGATGATTCCTGCATGATCTTCTCTGATGGCATCCAGGTAGTCATACTCAGGTGGATGGGGCTGTGCTCTCACTTATGTGACACTTGGAAAAGTCCCTTGTGTCCTCTTGCTGAAAGGGGGATCTTTCTCATGTCACTTTGATAGGCACTACCCTCACATCATCTCAGGATATGACAGGCAGATAGAGAGGAAGAAAGAAATAGAGAAATGATTCCTTCAGGAGTTGATTCTCTCCAGATTTTCATCTCTTCTGGGTCTTTTCTTATATTTCTCTTTTAAAAAGTTAATTCCTTTTTTATTTTCAATCTATGAATGTTATCTGTTTGTATACATCTGCAGCACATGCATTCCGGTCCCTACAGTAGCCAAAACAGGGTGCCAGATGCTCTAGAACTGGACCTGCAAGTGGTTGTGAGGATTCATGTAGGTGCTGAGAACCAAACCCGGGTGAGAACAACAAGAGTTCTTAAACACTGAGTCATTTCTCTAGCCTCTCTTTATTTTCTGTTCCTTGTACCTGGAAAATTTTCAAAGGACCACGCAGGCTTTTGTTTGTGTCTCTTCTTTCACCCTCTTCTGACACTGCTACACCTATCCAGACAACCTTGAACATTTACAGTGCTTAGGTTCTGTTTGGCTGTGAGACCACAAATAGGAGCATACTGTGTACTTGGTGGTATCATAGCTCTGTCCTTTAGTACATCTGTGATGTTTTCTGCATCAGAATGGTATGAACTTCCCACTGCCCCTCAACACTCCACAAATTCAAATGATGCCTGTCCAGAAGAGGAGAATATCAATTTGCCTCCTTTGCCTCATTATGAAGAAAGTCACACTTCCAGCAGGCTGACAAATTGACAGACAGTATTTCCTTATCAATAAATTCTCTTGAAGGCACAACATTGAGGTGATGCTGGCTCTCCAAGGTTTTCACTGGACAGTATGGCCCCACGGCTGTTCTTGGATCTTTCCAAGGATAGGCTCATTCTTACCACCTGGCTAAGGGTCCATTGTGCAGAGCATACTCCACAGAACAGAGTAGTACTTCACAAGCCTGTGCAGTATGAGATCTTGCTCTATAAGGGCCCCTGTCCTCATTGAGATGGATGCAGATAACAGCTGACTTAGCAAACTCATGCTGTATGGAAGGAGAGGGTAGCAACCCCTCTAACAAAGATGGAAGAGTGCTGGGGACAAGTGGTTAAGACACAGTCTCTTGCTTTGATGTAGAAAATTACTATTCTCCTACTATGTTAAAGCTATTAGCCCAGACCCAAGAATTGTAATACTACCTGTTCCCTCCTGTTTGTGATTCTTACATTTTAAGTGCCTGTGTGTTTGTGTGTGTGTGTGAGTGAGTGTGAGTGCGTGTGTGTGTGTGTGTGTATGTTACATGTAAGGGAACTAAGGTCAGTCAGAAGAATGGGCTGCAGTGGCAATATACTACATGTGACATGAAAGAGAAAGGAGATGTTCCTGGGAGGAGGAAGGATACCGGTAGGGTGGAGCATAGCAGAGGAGATCACAGAGGAAACATCAGCAAACACAAAATGTCTATGAAAATGCCTAAGGAAACAAGCTATATTGTATGTTACCATAAAAAACCTGACCTTTAAATATTTATAGGAAGAATTACAAAGTCTTCCTGAGTCCCAGTGTGGAGAAAGTTCTTGTGACAATGTCTACCTTTGTGGGGCTCCTTCAGACCAAGGTCTCTGCTGTCCTCGGGGACATCTTATTCCATAGGAATGACAGTCCCTCAAGACACCTGAACTCCACCCAGCATCCAATCGTCCTTTGAGAGCTATGGAGCCTCAGCCCCAGGAATGGAGCCTCCCTGGTGCCAAGAGGGTGAAGATAAACACAGTCACTCACAGTCTGAGCAGCTGCTGGCTACAGCAGAGCATTCACCTATGAGGGGAAATCAGGAGAAATGTCATGTCTGGCCTAGCTCCCTGAATGGTGGAAGGACAGACTCAGGATGCCTGAGACTCCTAGAATGTAACTAGCTTTGAGGAATTAGCAGGGGAAGGAAGTGAGAATCTACCCCCTGATTGGCAACTGCTTGTGCTCTAAGAGGAGCAGAGAATCCCTCAAGTGTGCACAAGGCAGACATTGGACATCATGAGAATGAGGGGCCTATGTCACTTACACACCTCTGTGGAGTAAGGGAACAGAGTTCTTGGTCTGAAGGGAACCTACAACATGATACACTGGGGCAAGAACTTCCTGCATGTTGGGAGCCAGGAGAGTTTTGTAAAGTTTTGAGTATTGACCTGAAAACAATCCCTAACTTATGTTCCTGGGCCCACCAGCCTATTTCCAAGACAAGGAAGAAGAGCCAAAGACACTTTCTGCCTCCCCATCAGCCCATTACTCCATGACCACCCCAGCCAGGGGCTCAGCAATAATACTACCCCTTTATTTGCACATCTTCACCTGACATATTGTTTCCACCACAGCACCAGAGCCTAGAACTCATATGACAAAATTTCTCTTCTACCACCCAGCCTAAGAATAGAAAGCAATAATAGTGGGGCTCCAAGAGAGCCGAGGTCCTCATCAGTTGAGTAAAGAATGGTCAATTCAGCCAGCACAGATACTATATTTTCTGTCAAGAATCATCAAGTAGTATGGTGGTTTGTATATCCTAGGCCTAGGGAGTGGTACTATTTGAAGGTATGGCCTTGTTGGAGTAGGTGCGGCCTTATTGGAGTTCGTGTGTCACTGTAGGAGTAGGCTTTAATACCCTAGTTCTAGCTGCCTGAAAGTCATTCTTCCACTAGCAGCCTTCAGATGAAGATATAGAACTCTCAGGTCTGCCTGGACCATGCCTGCCTAGATGTTGCCATACCCCTACCTTAATGATAATGGACTGAACTTCTGAACCTGTAAGCCAGCCCGAATTAAATGTCCTTTATAAGACTTATGGTGTCAGTTCACAACACTAAAAATCTAACTAAGACAGGTAGTACTGACTTTTTGATTGTGAACACCATATCCTTGTATTCAGAGATGCCTTGGACCATGATTGATCTCCTGGGGGTCAATATCACAAACTCTTCTGCTGACCTGGGATAACAGGACTTTTACCAGCTTCTATTAAACCCCTTTACAACTGAGGAGTGGAAGGGAACTCCCAAGATGTTTTCCTGCAGAGGTTCAGGGACAGCTCTAAAAATCTACTCACATGTCAAAAAGGACTGCAGAAGCCAGTTGAGTCACCAACAGGATTCTTGGAGAATCATTCAAATCTCAGCTCTTTGCATTTGGCTTCTCATTAAGCAGGGCCCAGTTGATCTACAGCAGGGAGAAACAACTTGATGTCTATGTCAGCAGGTTTTTAAGGTAAATGGAAGGCATGTAACCATTGGTAGACCACATGCATGGGTATCATAGCCCAAAGTCCTGCATTTTTGCATTTAGTCCTTCAATCCTGAGCATTAATTTTGTGGAAAGACTTTGTGCATGTGAGTTTAGGTGCCCACAGAGTCCACAAAAGGGTTTTGGCTGTCCTAAAGTTTGAGTATCAGGCTACTGTCAGTTGCCATACTTGAATTTTGGGGAAAAAAAAACCTTCAAGACTTTTTCCATACAAGACCAGTGCGTGCTCTTCTCCCTTGAACCATATCTACAGTCCTTACTATTGTTCTTCTCTTCTAGCCACACTCTAGGTAGATGGGAAGAAGCTGCTTGCTAGATCATGCAGACATGGCCAGGCTACCTCCACTCCACTGTGTATGAGGCATACACAGGACACACCATGTAAGCATAAATTTCATTTTGAGTGTCTCTGTTCTGGAACCATATAGTTTTATCAGATAGAAATGGAGGAATTAAGGCATTGATTCCTGTTTCTACAATTCTAAGCACTCTAGCTTCCCTGAATTTTCCTATGACTCTTTTGAGGTTTATGTCATGAAAATAAGATATAGCTCTTGGGTCATGCTGCAGGGAGGACTTCAAATGGCATGTGACCCAATGGTCTTGCCCTTGTTTACACATCTAGGAGGATGGTGGGAAAGAAGGTTCTGCAAGACAAGATTGCAGGCCAGATCAGTCTTGTTGTGCTCTCTTCACAAGATACATTTAGCTACTTTTATAGCTGAAAATTCTGGCGACATTGAAAGTACAAAAGAGAAGAAAAGAGAAAGGACACGGAGATTTTATCACAATATTCTGAGGAAGCAAGAATGTTTATAGTTCAGAGACTGTGAGAAGGCTTAGCATGTAGAAATGGTTGGCTCTCCATGCATGTACTGTGTTGCTGATGTGCAAGCACATTCACAGTGGCACACTCACACTTACAGAAACAGACACACACAATAAGTGATGCAATTTCAACATTTTAAGCCTCATTTTGAAATAAGAATACTTAGAATTGAGATGAAACCACTTTGTTTATTTTTCTTTTTTCCCTTTATTTTACTGAATTCCTACTCTTGATTTTTATACTAATGGCTCAGATCCTATATCCTAAAAAGGGCTTGACAAATTTAACCTGACTAGTTCTGTAACCCAACAATGAATCTATTAACTGGTACTCTTGCCTCACACAAGTACAACAGACAAATTCCTAGGGAATGTCCATTTCACCATTGAATTTGATAACTTCCTTTTTGAGGAGAGTCAGAACAGGAGGTCACCCTGAGGCCAACTTCTCAAAGGAGTTTGCTGACATGCCAAGGCTAAACTGAATAGGAGGCACTATGTGAAATAGCACTTTCTCCGCATACTCACTTTGCTGGTGGTCAATGATCCAGCAAGCAACTCTGTGTCTCTCTGGGACGAGCTATATGGCTTTTCCACCATCTTCTTGTCAAGGTGTTTCCTTGTACTTCCCCTGAGGACTTGGCCATCCTTCTACTCACTGAATAACAGCTACAAAACATGAGACAAAAGTACTGAAAGCAGTCAGGAATGAGGATTGGCTTGTAGCAGTGATGGCCCTCACAAATTCTTGCTTTCTTTGACTGGACACTGTAAGATGGAGCAGTGTTGGTCATGTTTTCCACATTCTCCTCAGGATGACCTGTTGTATAGCTTCTATGCTCAGTGTTGTCTACTCCTAAGCACTGCTTCTTGCCTGTTCCATGTAATTCTGTTTTCCTGGCTGTCTACTCAGGGAGTTGATGCCACAGATGAAATAAAGGACAAAGGAGAGGACAAGGAAGAGGAATACACAGTATCCTGACCCCTCATTGTTCATTTGTAGTAAGTTCTGTAGTAAGTTCTTGTGGTCATGCCAGGTCTACAGATAGCTAAGGTGAACTGCTGAGCGATGTCTGTGTTGTCTCTGTTTTTTAGTCCTGATGTCCTCTCTGGCCCTGAACCCACAGAAAAATCTTTGCTGATGTTTCTGTATTATTTAACTTCTGCATCAGCTTCAAGCACACTATACCCCTTAGCCTTGAGGCTCCCCCATCATTCCTGTCTGCCAAGGCCATGCTTGCCTTTCAAGAATACTAATTATGAACCACTGCGGCCTGCACTCTTCCCGGCCCTTATTATCATTAACTTTGCTTCATGCCCTCAGGGCTTGCCAGAGCATAAAGTTGTGTTTGTTAACAGGACTTTCCAGTCCCTGAGCAAACTTAATCCTCAGAGGCCCTCTTCCAACCTGTGGCACAGGAACATCTCCACGCTACAGATGGAAGAGCATTCTGTCCCGGTTTCTCCCTTGGTTGGCTCCCCTTCCTGTATTTCCGGGCCTTCTTAACCTGTTTGATTCTTGTTGAACTGAGACTTTACTCTTGGTAGATACTGTAAATACCAATCATGAACTTGTCCTCTTTTTCTGGCCACTCTCCAGGTTTTAGCATTGTAAGTTCTGCAACCAATATACAGTATAGACTACCATCTATGAAACTGGGGAGGGCAAATCCTGGGAACAAATTCAAGTAGCATACCTCTTCAGGACAGGTGTTCCAGCAAATCTTTAACGTGGTAGATGTAGCTACCAGGCAGGCAGCTTCTGCCTCTTACTGACTGAATGTGACTTTATTCTTCTTGCTTCATCTATAGCATCAACTTAATTTTGTACAAGGCCTTTATTGACCCCAAGATTTCCTAGAGAACACAGAAGCAACTGTATCATCTTGGGTCATCTAAGAAGACACAGAAGTTAGTAGAGCAAAGGATTTTATTAGATCTACCTCACCTGGATATAGGAGGAAGGAAGCAGGATTGGAAGGGTGGGGCATAACCTGACGGTCTTGACCACTGAGTCAGGCAAAAGGAGAGGAAAACTTGCTCTTACATTTGTATTCTGTTGAGCCTTGATGGCCATGTCACATCCTTCTAGCACCTGAAACACCGTGGGCCATGAAGTCATAATGAAAGACTGATTGACTGACTGAATGAATGAATGAATGAATGAATGAATGATGGGTGCTTTGGAAAGCAGAAAGTGAGTGTCAGCTGAGAAGCACTAGGATGCCCAAGTTGCTGCCTTCACACAGCAAATTCATATTATTCCTGGGATGAATACAGCCAGATTGATAAGAAGTCCTTCCACCTGTTAATTAAGCGTTTCACATCTTTGAGGGTGGTGAAGCGGTCTTGTTTCTATGGGATAGGCTTACTGGGCATCTTTTAGCATGGGTATGTTCACAGCCTGCTGGAAGATGCTGAACAAACAACATCAGGATATAGTACAGAGTATAGTCAGTGTCATCAGGCATCTGAAGCTCTCTTAAGGTGCATACTCACTTCTACAGTGCTTATGTGACTGCTAGGTGCATTGCCCTACCCAACTTTGAACCATGCAACAGGAACTGAGGTTTCAGGAGTTAAGTGGGCATGAAGAGGAAGGACCTGCTAACTCTGGGCAAGGAGCAGTTATCAGACCATCGTAAAAAGCAAGGGCCCAATTTGTACAGAGTCCTGATCCACAGGTTTGTGGCACTCCTCACAGAACCAAGAGTGGCACTCTTCATAGGGCTCCTATTATCTGGGTTTTGAGAATGGAGGCAATAATGTCTAGTGACCTTCAATACCCTTTCCCACTCAGGACAGTGTCTTAAGCCAGGCAACACGAGGTTCACCTATCCCCAGTTCCCTTCTCTTGTGTGATTGCTTTGGGTAAAAGCAAATAATAAATCAGCTGACTTGCACTGGAGTATAGAAATTTTTCAAAAAAGAGTATTCAGCAGATTATAGTGTTGACTTTTGAAAATATCTGGACATTTTTGAAACAGATTGGAATTCATTGAGTATAGTAATTTGAGGATGCATTACACATGAAAACAATCAGTAACACCTTAAAATCATCCACATTTTCTATCTCTAAGCACTCTCTTAGCAGAATTACTTCAGATTCTTCAGCATTGGTGAATCATTCAGTGCTCAAAATGCGAATGTGATGACTAAAGGATTTCCACTTTATAGAAGGCATCCATCTTAGTCTCTAATAGATATTTGTCTCAGATTCAACTCAATCCAAGTCATGTTCCTGGTAACCCTGACTCAGTGACTTCCACTCAGAAATATACAGCGATGACTATATGCTTTGTTACTATAATTAACTTCTTTTACGATACTGTAGCCTGCTTGTGCAGACATTTAAGGACTTTTTTTGATGTTACCATAACTAATCTTTGTAGAGCAGAATAGCCCCTGGCTTGCTTGTGCAGATACTCAATGTCTCCATGAGATTTTTGCTTTTAAAACCCTTCCCTCACCTGCTCCCCAACTTTCATGGAACAGTGTCTATTTTGTCTCAGAGATTACTGTCCTGCTAGCAATCTCAATAAATTTAAACTATTATAATCCTGATTGAGTCTGTGGTCTTTGCCCAGAGTCTCAAACTTCATAATGCTACTATCAGAAACTATCTGAAAAGGGTCAATCCTTAGTATTAATAGAAAACCTGACCCCTTATCAATAATTCTCTTATGATGATACTGAAAAGATCTGGCTACCTCTAAAGCATCTTGTTTAAACTCTGCTTAAAAATAGTTCAGAAAATCATGGTAGCTCATCCTCCTAAAAAAGTAGAACAAGACCAAGGCATCCATTTCTTGTGGTGAACAAACACCTCCTTCCCTACCTCCACCCAGAGCCCTGAAGAGGCAGATCTTATTCCTGAAGACCTCTGGCCCAGGGGTTCTGCCAGAGACTGGTTTGCTTCTCTTTGCTCAAAAACTAATTAAGACAGAAAGCAAATCATTTGCAAAACAAACTTTTTATAAAAAAATATTGAGGTTTCTGGAGAGAAGGAAATGTGAGACCAAATAAGAATGAAGTCAGGAACCAATTTGCCATTTATTCAGAGAAGGGGGAAAAGCTGCATACATGATCCCTAAAAGGAGAGTGGTAATTTCTCACCAATTGTTCATGGAAGCAGCAATATTTCCAAAGAGATGAGGAAAGAAATATTTCTGTGTATCTTTAAGAGGCTGAGAAGAAACCGAATAAGCAACAGAAATCCTCTACAACACCCAAACAGTGCCTGTCTGAAGGTGAACTTCTGGCAGGACTGGAGAATGCTCCACGTCAGAGTAACATAAACTTATTCTGAGAATTCACCTCAGACAAAAGGAGGCTATCACAGATTAGCCGTAAGAGACACGTGCAGGACCATAAAGCATCCTCCAAGCAAAATCTTGTAGTAGGGGGTTTTGAGAGCTACCCAAAGGATAGCTGTCAGAATCCACTCACCCTCTCCCTTTTTCCCTCAGACCTGTGAGTCTTCATCCTTGTGTTCTCAAGAAAACTCAGCATGGATCTTCCTGAGGACAGCCAGAACTTCAACCTCCCGGACAGTACTTGGCCCCAAAGGGAGGCAAGGGACCTGTAGGGCTCCCAGATCACCATAGCAGATGTGAGGGAGCTAGAGCCCACTACCACCTCAGAAAATATGTTTGTAGGAGGCTTGATGGGGTTCATTCCAGAGTTCTCAGAGAGCCTCCTATCCCCCCATTGCCATGGGGTCCACTGCAGGAACACCATCAGCTGGGGTTTCAAGCAGCCAAGTAATTGAAGTCAATAGAAAGGTAGTTGATTTGATCCTGTTCCTTGCTCATCAAAAACAGGAGGAAACAGCTGACATCCATGGCAGAGATTCTGTATATAGTCATCTGAGACTATTAGGAGCAGTTACCCTGTGGTCTTTACTAAGTCCGCTGACTGCATGAGGCTGATGTTTGTCCTTGAGGTGAATTCTCAGAATAAGTTTATGTTACTCTGATGTGAAGCATTCTCCAGTGATTATAGAAAGAAAGTCCCTTGTCCACTCCTACTCTCTTGTCCCCACACTGGGGATCACCTATGATGGGATGCAGCATGGTTTTTCCAGGCATACCCAAGACAGGCCTGGAAAACATCATGCTATGTACCATCTTCATAGACAACAGTGAGGAGGTGCTATGGAATATATTGAACAACGTGGGGCTGTATGCAGGGAGAGATCATTTCATATATGCATAGGACAGAAGCCTCATTACTGAGCACTTTGTGCAGGAAGGGTACCTGGAATACAAGCAGGTGCTGGACAGAGATTCTTCAAGCCATGAGTTTCTGTAGGGGCCCAGGACACACGCAGAAACCACCAAAATGAAAATATTGAGGCTTTTTTTCCTGACTCATTAATCAGGATACTCAATCCTGCCCCACCAGGTATGAAAAGGCTTTGAGAGATGAGATAGAGAGAACCTAATCAGGTTCACCAAGCAGATGGTACTACTGCTATGGCCAGCACATATTCTAGTGCACTGACAGTTCCCATCCAACATCAGTTCAGGTAGAGTGTTTGGTCTAAATACTGTACTCTCTTTTGAGAGCTGGTGGGAGGAGAGTGTGAACCATTCCATTCTTGTACTGACTGGATGACTTAGAGTTCCTTGTTATTACAAAATGTTGCTACTTTTACTACAAGGCAGCTGGAGAATTTTAAGTTTATGAATAGCATTATAACATACCTCCTGTTGTTGCTCCATTTTGGGAGAATTTTATTGTTTTGTAAACAAATGAGAATGACTTATATCTAATTTGTAGTATGTTTCAAGATACCGTGGTATTCTAATAGGAACTACCCAGGAAATGGGAAATAACTTGGCATTTTCTTGAAAAACAGAATAAAATTATTTTTGATTGCTTTATTAGTTTTAGTTTCCTTTTCTGGTTAGCTAATTAAAACGAAAGCTAACGTAAGGTGAATGCAGTCTCTTTCCCAGACCTTCACTGAGCACCAGCTGCACAGTGAGAGTTCCTGTATTAGCAGGGTAACTGAAGAAAAGACTTATTTTTTTCTATGAAAAGGTTTAAGTTCAACTGCAACAGCCCTGTCAGGAATGCAAGTTAGAATTCCATTTTTATCACAAATATAAGTACAGGATGGCTGCAGAGGGGATCCCTGGGGCAAGTAGTCCCTTTTCAGTGGTGTAAACCAAGGCAATAATAAGACCAAGTAAAGGGCCTAGGGAGGTGTGAATGACTCAGGGCTAAGAGAAGAGAAAATTGCTCTGAGCTGTCACTATTGGTGACATGAGGGACCCAAGATGGGATGTCCCTAGGTGATTGAACACTTGTATAACACATATAGTCAGGAAGGTTTTATCCCCATCAACAAAAAACAGGAAACCGAAATATGCAGAGAAGAATGGTGGCCTGCTGCTAGAGTTACAGATGAATACAGCATATGTAGGGCATGGCTTTTTCTGGGTAGGAGCACCAGAATTTTGAGGCCTAGAACTCCTTCTCTGGTGCTCTTCTGCCTCCATGGTCATGTGAGACACAGCAGACTACTAAATCCACTGTGTGTAGTGTGTGTTTCCTGCATGTGAAGTGTACCACATGTGATCCAGATGTCCCCAGAGGACAGAAGAGGGTGCCAGATTTCACAGAGCCAGAGTTACAGATGGTTGAAAGTGTTCCTGTGAGTGCTTGAAACTGAACTTGTCTCCTCTGCAAGAGCAGGAAGTTCTTAGCCAAATGTCTAGCCCCAGATCAATTGAAGTTTGAAAAGAAATCATTTGTGTATGTATGCATGAGGGTGGATAATATGTGTGTTGTTAGGAATGGCAGAGAACATATTTCAAGGTGGTTCTTCCTTCCACCTTGTGATGAAAGGACTTCACTTGTTTCTGCTGCTGCAGTCTGTAGTCCATGATGGCGGGCCTGCAAGATGTTGGCCCATTCTTCTGCTCTTCTCCCATATTGCCAAGGGAGTACAAGGATTATAGGCATACACTGCTGCATCCCACTATTCATGATACCGGGATGCAAATCAGAACCTCAGGCATGAGCAGCTAGTAATTTTAACCTGAGATCCAGCTCCCAACTGCAAGATAGCTTTTCATCTCAGTTACCTCTAGTGAAGTTTTGACACATAGTCAACAGATGTCTAATGATTGGGCAGATTTAGTGAAGTTTCGTTGTGAAATTTCATTCTGGCTTCTTAGCTCTCCCCAGTCCCATATTTCACTATAGTTCTGTTCACTCAAGGAACTGCACCGGAGCTTTCTCCTGCAGCAAACATACTCCAGCCATTTTGATGGATGGCTCACTTTGCAGGAGAGGATGTGCTTAGTCCTGCTGTGACTTAATGTACTTAAGTGCATGGCTACCCATCCCTTTCTCTGAGGAATAGGGGATGAGGGAATGTGAAAGGGGTGTTAAAGTGGGACTGGGACTGGGAGGAGAGGAGGAAGGTGGGCCTGGATCAGGATATAAAGTAAGTCAGTAAGTAAATAAATACATACATGGAAAAAGAAAAATAAAACCACCCTAAAGAGGCTGCATGCTGTGAATCCAACTGTATAAAACTCTAAAATGTTGAACCTATATAAAGAGTGAAAATGTTAAATGATTACAAAGATTATGGAAGATGGATAAAGAATTAATGTCTGGGTAGACCATAAAAGTATTACTTATGTTTATATTTAAATAAATATATTTTATATTTTATTACTTTAATAATGTAATTAATTAATATAATTACATAAGCACATATTATGCATTTATATTTATAGTAATGGATACATTTATTATCAAAACAGAATATACCACACTAGGACTGAACCCTACCAACTATTAACTTTTAATGATACTAATACATCAATATTAAGTTTACCATTTATAAAATTTTGTAATCACAGTGGTGTGGGAAAGTAATAGTGGCTAATTCCTACATTTGGAGACAGAAGCTACAAAAAATCATTAGTGAATTTTAGTCTATTTTTCTGTGAAGCTAGAATTGTCTGAAAATAACGTTTAATACTGTGTATGTTGCAGGTGGCTATGGGTCTGTTTTTATTACTACTAATGGAATAGCTTAGCCTAACTTACTTTATAAACACCAAAGTAAATAGATTATTTAGCTCTTATTTCTGGATATTTAAGAGAACAGCAGTAGCTCTAGGGAAAACCTAATTGTAGAAGATAATACAAGAGTGGGATCAAGTGTAAGAGAGAAGACTCATAGGAAAGCATGGAAAGATTCAGGGGCAGGCTCTGGATTTACTAAAAACTCTCACAAAAAAATGGATGAAAACCAAATTTATATGTGTTTTTATACAAATTTAATGTGCAATAGTAGGAAAATTCAGAACTATATTTTTTAACTAATTTATTTATGTAATTTACACCTTGACTGTAGTTTCCCCTTCCTTCCTCTCCTTTGAGTGCTCACTTATTCTCCCATATAATTGTCCTCCCTCTTCAGAAAAAAGGAGTCCTCCTATGGATGTCAAACAGCTTTGATATATCAAGTTTCAGTAAGACTAAGTGCATCTTCTCCTATTGAGGCTAGACTAGGCATCCCACTAGGGGGAAAGCTACAAAAGGCGGGAAACAGAGTCAGAGATAGCTCCTGTTCCTGCTTTTAAGTGTCTAATATGAAAAAAAAAAGCTACACAAGCTACTTGTAGGCTCCTGTCTACAAGTACAGCAAAGTATCATTAACAGTGTCAGGAGTAGTATCTCTCTCATGGCATGGGTTTCAAGCTGGACCAGTCATTGGTTGGCCATTCCCTCAATTTGTGCTGCATTTTTCCTACTACATATCTTATAAGCAGGGCAAATTGTTAGTAGATTGTTTTGTGGGAGGGTTTGTGTCCCAATCCCTCCATTGGAAATCTTGCTTGGTTACTCGAGTTAGTTGATTCAGTATCCACATCAGCCATTGCTATGAGTCTTAGTCTAGGGTCTCATTCATAGGTTTCTGGGAATTTTCATTGTGTTAGGTTTCTAGCTTATCCATGAGATGCTCCAGCCTCCATTTCAGTTTTCTCTCCCAGTACTTTCTCCCTCCTTACTCCTGGCACCTGATTCTTCCTGTTCTCATCCCCACCTCCACTCCCATCCAGAGAGAGAGAGAGAGATAGCAGGGTATCTTTTCTGTATATACCCAGGAGTGGTATAGCTAGGTCTTGAGGTAGAATTATTCCCAATTTTCTGATAAACTGCTATATTTATTTCGAGAAGACTGTATAAGTTTGCACTCCTACCACTAAGGAAGGAAGGAGTGTTCTGCTTGCACCACATTCTCACCAGCATGATTTGATGCTTGAGTTTTTGATCCTAGCCTTTCTGACAGATGTAAAACAAAATCGCTGAGTCTTGAGATTTGCATTTTCATGTTGGCTAAGGATTTTGAGCATTTCCTTAAGTGCTTCTTGACTACTCTGTAGAGAATTCTCTGTTTAGATCTGTATTCCAATTTTAGTTGGGTTTTTGGTTTGCTGATGTCTAGTTTCTTGAGTTCTTGATATATTTTGGATGTCATCCCTCTCTTAGATTTGGTGTTGGTGAAGTATTTCTCATTCTGTAGGCTGCCATTTTGTCCTATTCATGATGTCTATTGCCTTGCAGAAGCTTTTCAGTTTCACGAGGTCCCACTTATTAATTGTTGATCTTAGTGCATGTACCATTGGTATTCAGTTCAGGAAGTTGTCTGCAGTGCTTATGCTATCAAGGCTATGCCCACTTCTTCTTCCATTGGATTTAGTGCATCTGATTTTACACTGAGGCCTTTGATCCATTGTTTAACCTAGAGTACAGATGTACATGTGAAATTACATCTCATTGGATTCAGTTCCTATCTATGATTATTTCCTATTTATGTGTCTTCTGTTTTCAAGTTTCTAACAGTGCTTTGTATTCTTATCAATTTAGAGTTTAGAGATTTGTAATTAGTTTTAGGATTTATGCAGGTATCTATCACATAATCTAAACAGTAAAATAATTAAAAAGGAAAATTTAGCATATGCAAAAAATAAATTAGAGCAAACACCTATGTTTTCTGCAAAAGAAATGCTTATAGTAAAAACAACAGTTTTCATCCTTCCCTATTGCTAAGCACAGTTCTAAGTCTCTTAGATCTTCCTCATATTGTTTCTTCTATTCAAAATACTATGCACATTCTGGTATTTCTTATTATTTTATCAGTCATAAAATTGCTGTTTTACCCTTTATTCACAATGATCATTCATTAAAACATATTTTCAATATAAATATATAATATTTTTATTAATCTTTAAGATTTACATTATTATATCTACATAGAGTATTATTCATTTAGTTAACCTGAGACACTCACTGGTCTAATACAGCACAGGTCTGGAAAGGCTCCCAGTATAGGGAGCAAGATGGAAATTAGAAAAACCCTGCCTAGAACTGTGGGCCTAGAGCCAGAGTGAGCTCAAGAAAAACAGTCCTTGTCACTCAAGTGAGTTCAGTTGAGGAGCAATCCCAAGATGATCACTAGACCCGAAATGTGGGATCTGGACAGAGACCTAGCCTGAGATGATCGCAAGCCCCTTGCTATTCAGGGAGGGAAGGGGCAGACTATGCTCTAGATGACCCATGTCCAGTGCCATAATTCATAAGCATGGCATAGAATTTCTGAGACCATTCCTGAGATGATCTCAGACTCTCAGAGACCATGGCTACCACTAAAAGGTACACGTAAGTGGAGGAGAAAAGAGAAAGAGAAACAGAAGGATGTGAGTACAATGGAGAGAGGCAGAACTGGAGACTGGGGGCTAGTGATGTACTTGTAATCACAGCCTGATGTAATTAGCTTGTGATCCCACCTAAAACCATGGTGGATTCCTGGCCTGTGATGATACCTGAAGGCCACATAGGGGTCTGTTACCACAAAACGGGTATTTTACCATCCCTAGTCTGGGCTGCTGCCAGGGGACATATTAATCTGAGGGCTGTGCAGAACTGGCTCTATCTCTCACCTGGGCTGCCCTGGGGGCACGGGAGCAGGCGAGTTGACCCTGCCCCTAGCCAGCTGCACTACTCTGGAGTTGAGGGTGCTGCACTTTGTGGAAGTTGTGGGTGTGCAGAGCTGGCATAGCCAGTGGTCTCCTGTGTCGTGGCTTGAACAAAGGGAAGCTACTCTCCTCCCCTTCCCCCCTTACCACCTACAGCAAGTAAGAGACCTAGCTCTGGTGTCATGAAAGCGGGAGAGGCAGCCTCGTGCCTCATCAGTTGCAATACCCAGGAAAGTGAGCAACACACCTTACCTGGGCAGCACAGTATAGATAACCCTGATGAGGGGCACAGGCAAGACTACCCTGAGTATGTGAGCATGAAAGAATTGGCAGCCACTTATTTGCCCTTCAGAGACTTGGCAAGGTAGAGATTTCCCCTCCTACTTGCCCTTTGCTCTGCACTTTACTTGGGTAGCACAGCTCTGGGTGTAGGGGAGCTGGTGATCCATCACTGAAGGCATACATGTGGGAGAGCCAGCCCTGCCTTTTTCCTGTTCTGCAGGTGGCATTGGTGAAGGGGAGATTACTTTCCCTTTTGCTGGAGCCACTGCTGAAGGAGGAGCAGAGTTGGACCTGCCTGCATCTTGAGAGCAGAAGAGCAGTCCCTACCCCTCACCAGCTATAACACTGGAGAGAGGAGGTC
>NW_021620581.1:1283832-1296461 GCF_004785775.1 Grammomys surdaster | reverse complement strand
GCCCACCCCCAACATCTACCCCATTGATGAACTGCTAGAATACATGATGGAGCTGGTCCAGCAGATCCAAAACTTCAAGATATTCATGACACAGAGCAACAACAAGAAATCCAAGGAGTCCCAGTGAGGTTCCAGTATTGATGCAGTAGCAGAAGCCAGAGGGTTTACACCGAACGAATGAGTCATTGCAAGGAACATTTGCAAACAAAGAAGTATAAACAAAAAGGCATACTGTGGGTCACACAGTGTCATAATGCAGCTTCTACAATGAGATTTTTTTTCTTTGTTTGGAGAGGTTGCAAGGGCGGAGGGCTGATAGGAGGGGAGGGGGAGAGGAGTGAGACTGGGGTAGATGGTGTGAAATTCACAAAGAACCAATAAAAAACAACCTCAAATACTTCTAATAAGAAAACTGAAAAATGTAAAAATAATATTTTCCATTATTTTATTAAATTTCTTCTATTCTCATAAGAAATGCAGTTTTACAGTATTAAATGAGTGCCTTAAGAAAGTTCACCAAAATCCTACTGCTAAGTCAGTTACCAAAATTAATGTTTCATCAATGCTCCTGAAAATAAATGGTAAGTACTGTAGTCAGATACATTTCAAAAATCATTTATTTCAAGAAATTCAAAAATCAAAATAGCAGAAATGTCAAACCAAACAGGCTTGGATGGATTTAATTCCGAAGGTAGAGAAATATTTCAATATCTTTGTAATCCATTTAAAGATTATGAATTTGGCAAATTCAAGGTTAACTACACCATATGAAAATTGCATGGGCATCTTAGGATTTTATTGCTGTGAAGAGACACCATTTTCAAGGCAACTCTTATAAAGGTAAACATTTAATTGGGTCTAGTTTACAGTTTCAGATGTTTAATCCATTATCGTCATGACAGTAAACATGGCAGTGTGCAGGCAGACATGATGCTGGAGGAGCCAAGGGTTCTACATCTAGATCCAAAGGCAGCTAGATAGAGACTATCATTTCATACTGGGTAGAGCTTGAGCATAAAAAACTCAAATCCCACCTCCCATAGTAACACACTTCCTCCAACAAGGTCATATCTCCTCCAATAGTGCCACTCCCTATGCCCAAGCATTCAAACATATGAGTCTATCAGTCAAACCACCACAATGGACTTCATTGGATTGAGACCTTCGAGTATGTGCTTGTTTTCTTATAGATTCTGTAATAAATCTACACAAATTTAGCAGTTTAAATTAATATAATCGCATTTGTAACAACTTTTTTGATCAAAAACCTGAAATGAGGCTCACCATATCAATTATAGTGTTGTTCACATGAACTTTTCTATAAATGTTGTAGTCAAGATTTACATGAGGTATAGACTTCTGTGTGGAACAATTGAATACTCAGTAAATACTATTCTTTGCTGGTTGGACAGCTGTAATTAACAAGTACACTTCATTCATTTGCATGTGGATACTCAAATGTCCAATCAATGTTTCTGGAACAGTTTTTGTTATTGTTGTTGCTAGGTTTTTGTCTCATTTTATTTTTGAAAAAATATTATTCTCACATACAATGCTCCCTAAACAGTTTCCATCTCCCAACATTTCCCAACTCCTCCCCATACCTTCACTCTCCCCAAGATCCACTCCTTCTCTGTTTCTCTTCAGAAAAGAGCAGACCTTCAAGAGAAGACAGTCAACCTGGACAAAACAAGTCCCCTAGAGTAAGGTGAAAACATTCATACTGAGGCTGGACAAGACCATCTAGTCAGAGGGAAAGGGACCCAAGAGCAGGCAAAAGAGTCAGAGACACACCTGTTCCAACTGTTAAGAGACACACAAAAGAACCAAGCTAGCAAGGTATACCAAAAAGAGAGCAAAGCATAGTAATTTATTTAAAATCTACATTAATATCCCTTATAAAAAACCTTTCTTTTATTCTAGCTGTCAAGTGAAAATAAAAGTTGAACAAAAGTTGCAAGGCTTATATTCATATTTGTTAATGATCACATTTATACCTCATAAATATTTTATGATTAAGCTTGGAGACAGTTACAATTAATATGCACAAATTAATTTTGCTAGCAACAAAATATACATTATAATTTCCATCATACTGTAAACATATACCAATAAGAGAATTAATGGAAATAAATCATAATTAACCAAACAGAAGAAAACTCAACATTTATTTTAAATTTCTCTTTCAAATAAACCCAGTGTCCAATCAGTTGTCATGGATTCTTCATCATGCATTTACAATCTGTCATTACTCTGCACTTCCATAGCAATACATCAGCTGAGATTTGCCTATCTTGATTATTTACTCATTATTCATGCACCTAGGCTCTCATTATTCTTAATATACTGTCAGTTTCACATTGAGATCACACAGATTATGTCAGTTCTAAATATTAAAGCTTATTTATTGCTGCTTCAGCCAAATTTTGTCACTGACACTTCCCAGAAGCCTCCTCTCTTTGCTTTCCAGCCACTTTGGTTTTAAATATTATTTCTCCTTAGTAATTGATTTTTCCCCTTATTTGTTATTACCTATGGTAACCAAAATACTGCTTATCATGCAAGTCTACCTTCGAAATAATTACATTTGCCTTTTACTTGAGCTTTAAAAAATGTGGTTTGGGCCTGAATAGTACAAGCACATGCACCTGTTCCCTTGGCTATGAGTAGATTTCTAATGTAGGGCAGGATGTATGGAACATCAATCAAATCAGCACAGAAAAACAGTGCTACAATGCCTATCAAGAGAAACCTCTTCCACAACTTCCCTTGCTGTACTATGAGAGCTTACTCTTTTATTTTTGTCCAACTTCCAGAGATCCTAGATAACTACATAGCCCCATGTGGTTTCTTTTTAAGAGCCTAAGGTATGACATTTCTCTTTGAACATGCCAACTGGGGTCCATATAACTGTAATAGTCAAACTCAAGTGGATCACATAGTGCCAACAAGATATGACTATTTCTTTTGGGTTGTTAGGTTGTGTGTATATATATATATATATATATATATATATATATATATATATATAATTTTATGATGATCATTTTCTGTTTCTAGCTGATATTCTTGAGCTACATTATTGTGGTCACAGACAGACTGGAGTTAATGTTATAAACATTAAAGTTCAATGAATGGGGCACTTCACTTAAGTTTCTTTGCAATTACTAGTTAGGCGAGACACAAATATACTAATGAAATATAGGCAGAAACACTACCACCAGGAAGATATAATGAAAAAAATGCACAGCAGGAATGTGTTGATTAATCTGTCTTGTTTTGACTCCAACTAATGAAGCAGAGTCCCACAGAGTCTAGAAGAATAGAGATGGTATGCATTTATTTATTACCTTATTACTTTTGTTTTGTGAACAGAAATAAAATACAACTGAAAATATCAAACAGGAAAGAAGAGGCTTAATTAAGTAGAAATGTAGTATATGCAAACATTTTTGTCATTGTAAATTATTTACTGTGTTTTTTTCTTTTTTGTGTGCCTGAAAGCACATTGATAAAAATACTTAAGGCATACCTAATTTAATACTGTTACAGCTTTTCCCTTTAAATGGGTAAGTATCTGTAATGTTTAGCTTGACAATTAGAAATCCAATGATAATGGTATTTTAACCTGGTGATGATAAGACAAAACCTAGTGACCAAATATAGTGAAAAAGTCAGTACATGCCAGAAAAGAGTTCCACATTTGAATGTATAGCTCTCCTGCTCTATGTAACATAGAAATTTCTTACCTTTATTCAGGAATGAACCTTACCTTCCTGTACAAACCTGTTTACTTTGTTGTAATACCCATCATAAAATCACAGTGGAAAGATTTAGGACTCCTGAGAATACATGAGGATTAGACTTTCAAAGCTAGAAGAAGCCCCAGGTATAATTTTATCCATTTCTTTTTCACATTTCATGAGTGTAAGAGGCTAGAAGTGCTGAAAGGATTATGTCTATTTGTGTGAGCGTACTGAAATCAGAACAAAAGATCATGTCAATGACATTGAGGCCCCCACTGATTCTAATTAAGGATTCTGTAGAGTTGCTGGGTAATGGTGGTGCACGCCTTTAATCCCAGCACTAGGGAGGCAGAGGCAGGCGGATTTCTGAGTTCCAGGCCAGCCTGGTTTACAGAGTGAGTTCCACCACAGCCAGGACTACACAGAGAAACCCTGTCTCGAAAAACTCCCCCCCAAAAAACAAACAAACAAACAACAATAAAAAAAGTATTCTGCAGCGAACAAAGTTTATACCTAAAGATTTAGAGATAATTATTTAAACAGCCAAAATAAAACAAAGAGCAACTGATTTGATTTAGTTTTTCTAAGGGACTTTATTTTTCTGAATAAATATATCAATTTCTTTACCTTGGCTTCCAATGTTCTTCTAACAAATCTAAGAGTTTATGTTGCTTGTACAAGTGAACATAGTACAGGCAACAGCAATAGAAATCAGCACATATTAAGTCTATAACGCATACTTTGAGAGTGAACCTTTAAATTGCTTTCTAAGCCCTTTAAAGACCAAAATGAACTCTAACATTATTGGAGAGGAACCTTTGTTATATTTTAAACAATAGTTTCTAATTATTCCAGTAAAGTCTGTTATCTTGTAAATTTTGTTTTAAACAGTAAACTATAATCAATTTTTCTGGTAGTATAATTTAAATCAAACAAACTTTGCAGTTGCAAGCAATTACTTCATAAAATGCATATATCAAACCTCCCTCCCTTATCCCAGTACAAATGTCTCTCTGACATACATCACTAAAGGAAGTTTCTCAATGGCAAAGTAGTTTCTCAGATGACAATGGATGTTTCTAGTGAAAATGAGAATAATTGTTTTCCTTGAAAGACCCTGGCAGATAAATGATAAACCTCAAGAATGCTTATATTTTATCAGCATTTTTATATTTATAGGAATTTCCTCATTGTGTGATAAATATTGTAGATATGTCTTTGAAAGTTAAGTATCTATAATAAGAATATCATGTATACTCAGTATTTTACTACAAAAAGCAATTTATTGTACACGTATTAGGTTTCATAACCTTAAGACATTTTTCACACCAGTTTATATGATCAAAACACACTAAATTAAAGTAAAATAAGCTTCTCTGATTATCTCCACTTTTATAAGAAGAACTTAGTTTTGGGGAATATAGAAACAATTTCTAGGGGCAATAAAAGAAATTAAACTAAAATTGGGTTCTAAGACTTGATCTTCTTTGAAAATTATGTGTGACTACAATCTGAGAAGGTGAAGATATTTAATAAATTCTGTGATTAAATTAATAAAAGCACTGTTTATTATTAATATTTAATTATTCTCTAAATGTTGCTTTCATAACACTGTATCCAATATTATCAAAGTTGGTCTATAGAGAGTTCTTCCATTGCATATAACATTGATACTGTTATTCATATTACCTTTACCATAATTCATATCAAATTAAATAACAAATTTGTTCAGCCTGCCTACCAATGAATAGCCATAAGTAACTCTTTCTTCTTCCTCTGTTGTATTAACTATTCAAAAATCTTGTGGATTCTTGCCTGTCAATATTTGGTTCATATCATTCATCATACTATGTATTGTTGTAATTCATTTCCTAATTACTTTCATAGGGCAAAGTAAATAGATCCTCAACTGTTACCTCACTACTGACCTTTAATCTGCTGTTGGAGTATGTGTACTATACCAAAACTAGCAAACATATTCACACATGTACATACAAGCACGCATGCATGCACACACACACACACACACACACACACACACACACACCACTCAAGTATTTTAGATTCCTGCTTTGGTTTGACAGTGTCCTACAAAGACATATTTATTAGGTAATTGCCACCTATGCTGTTATTGTTAGGTGGTGGAAACTTTTTGACATGGGACAAAACTGAAGAAAGTTAAATCATTGTATGTGTGCTTATAACGGATGTATTGAGACACAGGTTCCTTATTTTCTCCCTCTATTTTCAAGACAACATGATTAGAGCATCTTTCCTCTATCTTGTATTTTTTTCTGTGTTTGGCCTGAAAGCAACCCAGCCAACTGATCATAAACTAAAACCTCTGAAATCATGAACCGATATGCACCTTTCTTCCATTAAATTTTATTTATCTCAAGTGCTTGATGTGGTAATGAAAAACTGACTTAGACACCCCAGGAACAAAGCATAAGTTCCTTGGCAAGAACAAAACAAGATCTTCACATTTTGAGCCAACATAGCTTTCAGTTATTTTCTCTGTAAAATTATTCACATTTTGGTAGAGCATGAGGATAAGTGTATAAATTTTAAGATTTCCTTTCAGCTCTGACATTCCATGGTTCTCTGATCTGCTAAAGAAAATGGTGCTTATGAGACCAGAAAATTAAAAAAAAATCCTTTTTCTTAGCTTTCAAAAATATTTGTGTATCACAGTAGAGAAGAGAATTCTAAGCACAAATGGAGGAAATTACGCCAGTCAAGAGAGAAGGCAAGCTATGCATCTGAGAGGAACAAAGCAATCTAAGCCAAACTTTTTGTTCTCTAAACTGTAAGCTCCAAATCAGCATTAATATGATTTCTTATCAAGGAGGACAGCACATCCAGAGCCATTAAGCTGGGTGATCTAAGAGGTTGAATTAAGAGAAGCTATTACTGCATTAAAAATTAATTAGTTGTGGTAGGAAAGAAAAAGATTGTGGCATAGTACATATGCAGAAGACAGTTTGAGAAAGCTATTAACTAACAGATGGGGCTGAAGTGGAAAAGACCAAAGCCTCCCAGATTCTTCTGTCCTTGCTATTCTTCTCACAGTAGCTCAAGTGACATTTTCCTAAGAATAACTTTCAGTGGGTCTGAATTAGGTGTCATTTTAATAATGATTGTATGCCATCTATTTTGTTACTAATGAGATTGGATTTGCCAGATAAGAACTGATGACTACTACAGATTATTCAGCTTTTTAGTGGATTCTGTGACCACACGTATACACAGTAGGTCAGTGTAACTGACCAAACTGGAAGCCTTTTTAAATTGCAGTCTAATTCTTCTCTTCTTTGGTTTCTCTAGGCCTTTCCTTTCAAAGACATCCTTGAGCCTTCAGCCCTTTGGGCACATTGCCAGACTGATGAAGTAGGCATTGTAACCAAGCTTTGAGAACTCTGGGAATTTCTGTGTTTTGTGCACACAGAAATCCACAAACATTTTCCCAAGCTTATGCATCATTCACAGAGAAACAAAGAAGGCTAGAACACAATTAAAGATCATTTAAAAAGCTCATTCAAATAGCCAAACATTTGGTGAGTGGGAAAACTATGTGCACTGAGAAGAGAAATGTAGATATTTTGAAACAAACATTTTAGTGAAAAAACTTGTAAACATTAAAGGAATCCTTTTTACATTTTGATGGAGAGTATACATGAGTCGCATTTACAACTCTTTTCAACAAAGAAAAGCCCAACTGCAACTTGTAGCTTTAGGGTTTTCTTCCACTTCCCATTGCAGGCATTTACCAATGTTGACAGTTTGTAAAACTAACTGCTGTTAATTGTATTAAAGTTATTTCCGAAAGATAACTTTATAAATACAATCTTTAAGTATAATTTGACATTCTGATTCAGAAATTATTCAGCATATGACTTGATTGACCAGGACAGAACAATTAAATAAATGAGAAAGATTCAGCAAAATTAATTCACAAGTCACTATCTTCTGGTTCTTATTGCTCAAATCTTGGCCTGAGTTAAAATACTTACCATTATATCCATAGAGCAGTAAATATCTCACCCTTAACCAGAGAGGCTTATTTTTGTGATAGATGTAAATTTTCGGATATCCACAACTGAACAAGGTGAAGAAAATAAGAGACTGTGGAGTGCTCAGCCCTAAATGGAACATCTATGTCAGACAACATCCTCTTTCCAAAGCTCAGGGATCACTGTAGAGGAGAGTATGGGAAAAGTGTATGAATCAGATGCATTGGATGACTAGAGTAAAACAGTGCTTTCAGAACATGACAGGATTTGTACACATAAAGTTAGTTTATACACTAGACATGCATGCACAAGACACATATAAGTTTAACCCAGAAATATTTCTAGCATAGATGAGGGAGGTGGTTCCTAAGGTTCAAAGTCCCCACCTCAGCTAGAAAGCTAATTTAGTGATGGCTGCTGTGCAAGAATCAGTTTTCTTCAGTGATACACTTGCTCAGGGGCTACTCATGCTCGAGTAGATTGTCCTATATTAATGTACATATTGGCAGCACCAATTGGGCTCACTGGGATTTAAAACAGCATTTGAAGTTTCTCCCTGGGAGAGAAAATTATTGGTGAAGATGAGTGTGAAACTGAAAGGGAGAATAGGAATGGGTTGATCAAAACATATAATATGTATATATGAAATTAACAAAATAAAAAATCAATTATACATTTTTCAATACCAATGAAAAGATCTGTATTATCCTTTCAGAAGCAAATGACACATGCATGCACACACACCACATACACATACCACATGCACATATACAAATTAGATCAGATTGCCTAACATTCCTTTAATTTTTTGAGCATGGTGATTATTTTTAATTTCAGATTTCAGAAAGATGAAACAGGATCATTGCAAGTAAAATCTCATACTATACCACATTCTGAGACCCTGTTTTAGCTAATTAAATAATTAACATCAAAAGCCTCATACAATGTATATGTAAACTGCATCAAGTAACATTAACTGAGTCTTACTTTATCACGAAACAGAAAGTAGGTAGAAGTGATTAACTCAGTGATCACAAAAAAAAGCAGTAAAATTTATAGTTGTTGAAGTCATTAAATAAAATTTCCTCCAATATTTAATTTGTGTGATTCAATATGTGCTAATAAAAACTCTTCTGATGGTGTCATTATCAGTTGAGATTCCTTCTTCTCATGTATGTCAAGGTGACAACCGCAGTTAGCCATTGCAGGTATTATGACATTTGCTAGAAAAGAACTGAGCAAAATCAGTCAAGTCACTAATCATATGGTACATATAGTATCATGAGATCTGTAAATAGAAAACAAACCATCAGGCACAAAGATAATGAATTTTGCTTCAAGGCTATAAAAACAAATAAGGTTTCTAAGTATGGTATCATGAATTCTAAATTGGTAACTCAATATTTTTTCAAGACTTTCACTGAGTGAAAAAAAGTCACATATGAATGCAGCATTGAACACTGGCTTTTCTATGTAATAATGAATAGCATTATACATGTTAAAAATTCAATGAGGTTTCTGGAGAACTAATTGTGATATATTCCTTAAATAAAACAAAAGTAAATGAATAAATGAAAAAAATAATTTAAAGCTAGCTGTAGCAGCCTACATCTTTAATCCCAGCACTTGCAAGGCAGTGGCTAGGCAGCACAAGTTTGAGGCAGCCCCGATCTACACAATGAGAAACTGTCTAGGATAATAATAAATAAAAAATCAAATGAATAAAACCTATGTACTGTACTAGTCTTACATATTTTCTGCAAATTTAATAATTTTTCAAAAGAAAAGTAAGTATGACAATAACAGCAACCATTCTCACAGTCTCCAGAAGGTAGTTCTCAAACAGAACTTGGACTTTGCTGAAGTAATTTTTAAGCTGCTATGGATAGAGGCACTTGGAAGGAGTGAGGACTCCTGTTACGAGCTTCCAGGTAAGTAGCGGTGATTCCATTTTTTGAAGAAGAGGGCTTTAAGGGGTGTAATTAGGTTATTAATGAGTTTTTGATCAGATTTATTCAATGTAGTCAACAAAAGCTTACAGAAGCTATTGGCTTTGCTATCATTTTCATATAACATAATAATGGATCTCAACTGGGAAATAATTGAATTCATTTCTAGAGAATGAGTGAATATAATAATAGTAAAATATTTGTAATCAGTTAATTAAAATTTCCTGGCCAGAGTGGCATTAATGTCACGTTGTGACTGAAATTGGATTTGATTTTTCAACCCAAATAACAATAAAACCACACAAAACTATTTCTGAAAATTGTGAGTGCTAACACAAGGAAACAAAAATGTCAATGTTCATCTAGGTCCTATATCTGGGAAAGATTTCCCAGTCAGAATCCAAGAAATAATACATAATGATCCTACTGAATGAGGGAAAAATTCAATCTTGAAACCGTTCAAGGAGTGAAAATCTGTGGAACACAGCTTTAGCAAGGAATCAGCTGCCCAGAAGGAAAACTCTGGAAATCATTGAGAAACTTGCACTTTAGTATAATTAACTGAGGGTTGAGTGGAAATCTGTGACTTAACTTATTCAGACAACAGATTTCAGTTTCTTGAAGGCTAAAATTTGTGGTTTATAGACATTATAAATTAATAATGTTTTCTTTATAAAGACCCTAACAAATGTTTGTTCAATGTTGTTAGTAGCATAATTCAGGATGTCATATATATAAAATTGATCAACAAACATAAAATATTAATGAATAAATATACAGAATGCAATATATATATATATATAATATATATAATATTTTATATATTTATATATATATAAAATTCTAAACATCCTGTAAGATTAAATAATTGTGATGAATGCTACAACATGAATCAATATTTAAATTATCATGCAAATATTTTGCTCATAAAAGGACAACTATTCTAAAAGTCCTTTTATGCCAATGTTTGGAGTAGTCCTATTCATAAAGAGATAGTAAATAATGCATACCAGGGTTAGAAAGTGAGGAAAATAACATTATTGCATAATATTCACAGAAATTCACATAAGTAAGATAAAGAAAGTTCTAAACATGAACTGTAATCATGGTTCTACAACTATACATGTACATAATATGCTATAAAATAAGAAATTTAGAAAGAACTTCAAAATTTATGATTAATATATCACACCAGAATATTTCAGGTATAGGTTCAATACTATTAAAAGCAAAGTTTGTATCTGATATCAGAATAAAAGGAGGTATAAATCATTAAGCTAGGTTTCAATTTTTGAAGTAAGGAAAAATTTACATTAAACCTCAAGTAGAAAGAAGGGAAAAGTTAATATCAAGTATTTATTGAACATAAAATTGGCAAACACTGGGAAAAATCACTGATACATGGAATGGTTATCTAAAAGTATTAATAAATTTCTCTAAGCCCTGATAATCATAACAAAAGTGGAAAGAATAAATAAAGTATGACTGTCAAGAACAAAAAAATCCTACAGACATCAAAAGCACAATAAAGACTCAAGCTCTTCAAATGAATATAGAATAGAAATTGACAAAACCCATTGTCAAAACTGTAATATTTACTTCTAAAGATACTTTGAACTACAGTCAGGTGCATTTATATATAAATGTGAACAATGGTTTCCTTCACAATTTATCAACAGAAATGAGTGCCTAATAATGAACTTTATATGTACTACAGATTCAAATATTTCCTGTTATTTGAATGAAAAGTTCATCATACTCCTTAACTATAAAAATATATAGTTTATAGCTAATATACTATATGGTGGTATGTTGGAAGATTGTCCCTTAAAGTGAGTATTCACAGAAAGATATCTTTCAGTAATTCTATTTAATAGTATTTGTGGAGGTATTATCTGGATGAGAATGCAAAAAAAAAAAGCAAACAAACCAAAACTGTGTTCGCTGTGGTCATAAAGATATTATTAGAATACGTCTTGATTCAAATAATTGTATCCAAAATTCCCAACCACAGTAAATTGAGGAAATTGTCAATGTACAAACATAACAGAATGTTCCTGTAATATCATACCTCAGGGTTAGAAACATAGGTCACTGGTAAAGTACTTACCAAATATGTTTTTGACTATTAGTTCTATCCATAGTACCAAATAAAAGCTCAAAGCACAGTAGAAAATGAAAATTTCATATTATACCAGTTATAGGTACTTGTGGATAAATTTAATAAGAGACATAAATTCTCTGCAATAAAAATGATAAAGCATTGCAAACAGTAATTATACTGGACTTAAATAAATGGAAAGGTTCATTGTGACCGTATATTCAGGAACTCACACTGACTACAAATTTATGCAAACTATTTAATCGCCAATCAAAGAAAATCTTGCAGTTTTATATAACTCCACAAGTTGAATCTAATATTAAATTCAGAATGAAATGTATCTAGTTAAATTAAATACTTTTTTTTTAAATACTTTTTCAAAAGAAGAGCAGCACCGACTGATTTATGTCATATTTAAATCTACTGTAAAATGTGAAAATAAGGTAGAAAGAGAAAAAAAATGAAACAGTATAGTATTCCTAACCAAACCAGCCAGATACATGTGGATATATTTCTATGTATTTATAGGAAGCTTTTTTAAAATTATTAAGCAATTAAGGGCATATATAGTAATTTTTCTATTAATTATTGCCATAGACAATGAAATAAAGAACTTTCTTGTGATGGTTTGATGGTCTCCCACAAGGTTCAAAATGTAAATATTTTGTCTGTACTTAGTGAAACTCTTTGGGAAGGATTAGGTATGGTCTTGTTGGAGGAGGTGTGTCACTGGGGGTGGGCACTGAAGTTTCAGTTACCCAGACATATTCATTCTCTCCTCTTCTTCTCCCTCTCCCTCCCTCTCCCCCTCCCCTCTCCC
>NW_021620581.1:1228809-1283732 GCF_004785775.1 Grammomys surdaster | reverse complement strand
TCCCTCTCCCTCTCCCTCTCCCTCTCCCTCTCCCTCTCCCTCTCCCTGTCTCTTTGTCCATCTGCTGTGAATCAGATGAAAGCTCTCAGCTACTGCTCCAGTGCCATACTATCTGACTGCCTAATGCTTCCTGCCATGATGGTCATGAATTCACTCACCCTCTGAAGCTGTAAGCCCAAGCCTAGGTAAAAAAACTTTTTGTAATGTCATTTTGTATATGATGTTTTGTCATGACAATAAAAAAGTAACCAAATACTTCTGATTCATATTATATATAAAATGGTTTTGATATGAACTACTTAACATAGTCTGTGTGTTTGATTGTAGTCAGGGTATGCACAAACAGCCATGAATGAATACTTTGCCCAAAAATGACTATAATAGCTATAGTCTAACAATCTTGACATTTTTCACTTTCTGTAACATTTCAAGTTAAGATGACAGAGAGTGGTTTCAAACTCAGAGAAGCAAAGAACAGACAATTTTAATTCATTGTTACTGTCTTCTTTATGAGAAATGTGTATGGTTTCCTTAGACTTAGTCTTTGTGTCAGTAGCTTTGCTTTCATAATAAGAATCGGGATCCCTACTAATTAGAACAAATGTTTGTAGCAATTTGAAGTATCATGTCTGTGGAGCTAAGAGAATATACAAGAATCTTCTAAAAGATAAAATGTGATATTCTATAAATAATTTATAGTATCAGGCTAATAACAATGATCTAATAATATTTTAAACAATAGCCAGGTATTGTCCTTAATATATTTCTTTGAAGAGTCTTGAATTTTCAAAGGTAAGAAAATAGAGTAAGATGAATATATATAAATTTTGATGTCTCTTTCCTTAAATGAGGAGAAACTCTTTAAGGCTTTATTTAAAAAAAAACTTAGTTTCACATTCAAATAATAAAGTAAACACAATATTACAAACTTTGTGTTGCATACAGGATTTTAAAATTTGACTCTAAGATAAAAACTTTCTCTTATTTAATTTCTATATTTAACAAATTAGTAATCCAGCTAGGCTCTGCACTGAAATTGATTGTTTGTGTCTCATAGCCACAACATCAGGTAAAAGTCACTTGAAAATATTGTAGTAATGATTGATTTTGTTGTTACTTCATTTATGTGAATTATTTTTATGAGACAGAATTTTTTTTTGCATTCAAAGTCACCTAAGACACCAGATTTTATTTTCTATTTTATTGTACTGTTAAGGAACCCTAAAAGTAAAAAACATTTTGTCAACTAAAACAAAAATAGTATTTTAAAAGCCATTTTCTCCCTAGGAGATTTATTACAGTTTATTATATGTATTAGATGCTCAGCACAAAGTGAACTGAGAATTGAATAGAAAAAATTTTTTCTTTCTATTTTCATCTGTAGCTAGAATTTGTGGTCCGTTTCTAGTGTTATCTCAATTGTTTAAGGCATACCAATTATTTTGTGTAAAAATATCTATCAGGAGCACATTTTTGATGCCTATCTAAGCTTTAAGAAGTGTGCAATACATCATTTCTCTCTTCTTTTTCCTCCTATCCTCATATACATTCTTTTTCCCTTTTAAATTTGTGGCCTCTTTTAACATTAATATATATTCTTAAATATAAGAGTACAACATACTCAATCTGTATGATGTTACTTGCCTGTGTTTTTAGGGATGACTATTTGGTATTGAATAACCAATTGGTATACTCTTCCCTATAGAAGACTATTTCTCCCATTCTCAGCATTCCTGTTGCCTCTAGATCTTTGTGTATGGTTGAGTCCTCTTGGCCTTTTCTCTTCCGTTTTTGGCATACCTATTGCTCATTTTTAGGCAGTCATATTGGTGAGTCTTAATGAGTGTAGTTTCTAAAACCGTTAGGAGACACATAATTTACATTTAGTTATTTGTCTGTATGTGTATGCATACACTCATGTACCACAGAGATCAGAGGATAACTTTCAGAATTCTGTTCTTTGCTTCTACTATGTGGGTGTTATTCGAAATCATATTGTCAGGATTGGTGGAAAGCATCCTTATCTGCTTAGCCATGTTGCAGGCTCAGTGGCAATATTTCAGGTGAGTTTTTCTTTTCTTTTCCTTTCTTTTATTTTTTTCTTTTCTTTTATTTGTTATTTATTTCACTGAAAGGTGAGTGTACACTCTCAGCAGTCTCTTTAGCCTTTGACTTTTTTTTTAAATATCTGTGATAAGACTCATGACCCGGCTGGAAGAGCTTACTATGTAGAACATATCAGCCTCAAACTCATAGATAGCTACTTGCCTCTGCTCATTGCTAGGATTAAAGAATGCCAACCATGCACAGCTTTATGAATTCAATATTTGGTGATTGATTCTATTTTGGCTCCAGTAATTACATTTTAGTCAGAATAAAGAAAGTAGAAAAAAAGATGTACTTTCTCTTTATATGGTCACATCCAGAAACATACTTTCCATTCATATTCATATCCTTTTGGCAAGTGTTTAATAAACATGTCTACATCTAAGTGTAAAACAAATCCTGTTTTGGGAAACTATATGACCAGTTAATAATGAGGCATTCCTGTACAAAAGAAGGAAGCTAGAAAAGACATTCAGTGATAACGAGTGTTTTCTCTCTGGCAGTACAAATTTGTGATACATTTACCTTCAGAATTAGAAAACTATACAGTCCACGGATAATATTTGGCTTTACATTTGTTTTGTTTATAAAGATTTAATTCACATTCTGTTTTTGTTTTTTTTTTGGTTTTTTTCGAGACAGGGTTTCTCTGTGTAGTCCTGGCTGTCCTGGAACTCACTCTGTAAACCAGGCTGGCCTCGAACTCAGAAATCCGCCTGCCTCTGCCTCCCAAGTGCTGGGATTAAAGGCGTGCGCCACCACCGCCCGGCTTAATTCACATTCTGTTTGGTAGTGTATGAGACAATTAGGCTACAATGACATAGTGGAATACTTAGAGAAGTGGACACACATCCTGAAAAAATTTTCTGTCTTTTCAAAAAAAAATATATATATACATATATATACATATACATATATATATGTATATATATGTATATATATGTATATATATGTATGTATATATATCTCAGAGGCTTCTTACTCTTCTGTGTAGGTTATCTAGTAAACAAACAATAATGTTTCAAGACAATGACTTTGTTTTACTTTTATTATGTTCAATCTATCAACAAAATATCATTTATCAAACAAGTAAGTCTCTTGCTGGTACTAATATTATTGTTCTCATGTAAGACAAAAAATGAAAAACACAAAGTAAACACTATCAATTTCTATTTTGAAAATGTAGTCTTTAACAAAGTAAATATTACATGTTTTGAAAAAACAAAGAAGAAGATTGATAAAAAATAATATAAATGTAAATATTATATACTTTTAGCTTATATGATGACTGAAGCAAATGAAACTATATTTATTTCAGTCCACCTACTTTCATTGATATTTGAATAGTCAAGAAGCACACATGGAAGAAAACTGCTTCAAAGGAGTCTTGTACGATATTCTGTTTCTAGAAAAGCAATGTGTATTGTAAAAGTCAGCTTTGTTATCATAACACCAGTTACAAGATTGTGAATGATTTATGAAAAAGAAAGAAAACGTACACCTCAAAATGTTACTGTCATCTCATTTTAGTATATGATTTACTCTGCTGTTAACACTTGTTCTAAATTAACATTGTACAATGTTCCATGTCATTAATAAAAGTAAGAGAGAAAACATGAAATGGTCTTTTTATAGAAGAAAGATGAAAGTTGAATATTTTACATCTAAGAAGTCTTTGAAAGGTAATTAATATAGTTATCTGACATAAATTTTATTGGCATATTATTGATGACAAAATTATTTACATATTTTTATTTATGTTTGAAAATTTTATAAATGACTAAAATATATCTTGACCACATCTAACACCCACTCCCCTGTAACCTCCTAATATATATTTCTTACTGTTTAGCCATATTAAAGTATAAAACATAATTTTATTTTATTTAAATGAATTGATAAATTAAATATTATAAAGCAAATACTATAACCAAAGGTAAAAGTCCATAGGAATAAATAGAGTATGCTTAAAATTTTAAGGTTGACCTGAAATGGGTAGAGGCCCCCGAGAGTTTGTGAGGAAGACTCTAGATGAGACTCCTAGCAGTGTTGGATATGGATCCGGAAGTGACCACTTCCTCGAGCCAAGCAGGACTCCGAGTGGTGGGATAAGGGTAGTAACCCACCAACAAAACCTTCTACCCAAAATGTGTCATTTTTTTTTTCAATAGGAAAGTCACAGTTTATTACTAGGGGTATATGTTCTAGCAGATTTATAATTTTCCTATTTCAGTGTATGGAAACAATTTGATCCCATTTCATGTTTATGATATTCATTATATTCAAATTCAGTATATTTGGTTTCCATGTAAAAATTTAGTAGTACTTCCTGTATATTTTTATTATATATTTCCTTATTTACATTTCAAATATTATCCCCCTTCCCTGTCTCTATCCCCAGAAACCCCCTATGCCATCACCCCTTTTATGAGGGCTTTGCAACCCCATAGGAAGAACAACAATTTCAACCAACCACAACTCCCAGAGCTCCCAGGGACTAAATAAGCAACCAAAGAATACACATGGAGTGACCTACGGCTGCAGCAGCATATGTAGCAGAGGATGGCCTTGTCAGGCATCAATAGGAGGAGAGGCCCTTGATCCTGTGAAGACTCAATAATCCAAAATGTGTCTTGTCTACAAGAAGTGAGGAACAAAGATAGATCAGAGATGGAGGGTATGTCCAAACAATGACTGCCCCAAATTGAAAAACATCCCATGGACAAGAACCAGTTTCTGACACAATTAATGATACTGTGTTATGTTTGCAGACAGATGCTTATCATAACTGTCCTCTGAAAGGCTCCATCCAGCAGCCAATGGAAAGAGATGCAGAGACTTACACCCAAACATTAGACAGAACTCAGGGTGTTTTCTGGAAGAGTTGAGAGAAAGATTGAGGTACTCGAAAACGACAGTAATTCCACAGGAAGTCCAACAGTATCAATTAACCTGGACCCTTGGGGTTCCCATAGCCTAAACCAATAGCCAAAGAGTGAGTTCAGACTGGACCTAGACCCTCTGCACATATGTAGCATATGAGCATCTTAGTTTTCATGCAGGTCCCTCAATAATTGGAGCAGAGGCTGTCCCTACATGTATTGCCTGCCTGCCTGCCTGCCTGCCTGCCTGCCTGCCTGCCTGTCTACCTGTCTGCCTGCCTGTGGATCTTGTGCCCCTAAATGGTCTGCCTTGTCTGGTCTCAGTGGGATAGATTACACCTATCCTGTATCAACTTTATGTGTATGTGTGGGGATATTGTGGGGGGATAACCCCCAGATTGGGGTTTTCCTTTGCAAAGGAGAAGAAAAGAGTAGAAAGGAGTGAGGATCTGTCTGAGGGGATACTGGAAGGAGATGGAGGGCTGATATTGGAATGTAAAATGAATAAACTTAAAAATGAGGTGAAAAAGAAAAAAAAGTTTAAGTACATATGTTTTTATAAATTTATTTATTTTCAAGTGATTTCTTACTAACTTAGAAAATCAAGTAAAATTGATGTCCTAAATTAACAGATTAACCCTGGCTATATTTTTTTCACGTATGGATCCTCAAAATACAAAATTAAGCATTTGTTTTTTGTGTCACCAAAGGTTCTTGGTAATGTCATAACATTTGTCATTGATATTTGCATTGGGTGAATATAGTTGACCATAATAAAATTACCAAAATTTTGCAACTATAACTTGTTTAAAATTTTTGGGATAACCAGTAAAATAAAATAATGATACAAAACAAGCTTTTGCCCTTCCTGTGAGTTCTGACTAGAAACTCTATGCCCTAACAGTTCATGTCTCTTAATAAAATTGAAATTAGATGAGAACCACAAACTTAAATTTATTCATTTTACATTATTGAGGAGCTTCAATGAGGATTTGCTATCTTTTAATGAAAATATCTTCATAGCTGGATATTGGTGGCACACTCCTCCATTAATCCTAGCCTTCAAGAATCAGGCAAAATCTCTGTGAGTTTGGGGCCAGCCTGGTCTACAAAACAAGTTACAGGACAGCCCAAGTTAAACAGAGAAACACTGTCTTGAAATCAAAACAAAATAAAACAGAAAAAAGGGAAAAGAAAAAGAAAGTATCTTCCTTTTGAGTACAAATGATGATTCTCACCAAACAAGTAAATAAACTTAAGCAATTGGTATTGAATTGATATTGCAACTTTATATGCAGTTGAAAAAAGAGCAGTCCAGATGCAGACATACTAAGAACCAGTAATTTATCATTTCCAACATTTCTGTATCACTTTTTATCTATATGATTTCATTGACTCTTCATTGACTTGTGGTGTATATCATTTTATAATTAAATATCTTTGCTTAAGTAGTATTTTCTTTCCTATCATAGTATAACTCTTTATCTAGTAAATCATGAATCTTACTCATAGTGGTTTATAAAAATATTTTGTTTTACCTTATTTTACCTAGGAGATACTACTCAACATTTTCATTCTCTCTCATATATCTGGCTGACAAATTATATTTGTTTACTAGGTTATATATCATCCCTGGAATGCAAGATTTTTAAATGCAAAGATATTTTTTTATCCTGCTAGAACCTAAATCATCCATGGAAAACTATACCTTAATGAATTCATTAATTCATTATGTAATGATATTTTAACGTTCATATGATACAGATTAAAAAACATTTAACTCTTGAATAAAAAAATTGTGATTTTGTTTGTTTCCCTTATATTTATATAATAATTCATAATAAAAATATGAGAAAATGTGAACAGTAATATTGCCAGTAGAATGGAAACCATGGAACCTTCTTATTTGAGAAATAATATCTAAGTCATGATAAACAAAATAGATTTTAATTTCTTTTTATTTTTAAGTATTTTAAATAATGTGCATACTGAAAAATACAGTTTCTAGTTTTCACCATTTCTAAAGATTTGTATTATTTTTGGAATAATTATTTCAGATAAAAAACTATATTTTATGTTCTCATAGTTTATAATACTATATGTACTTATTGTATAATCTTTCTTCCAGATGTTCATTTTTACTTTGAAACTATATTAAACCTGTAGAAAAGTTTAATGACATAGATCTTCCTTTTTTTTTTGATTGTCTGATAGAGGAATTTATTGTAAGGTCAACAATCAGAACAGAATATAGTCATATAGTTATTCAAAACTCTAGATTGCCCCAAAATCTTATTAGTCTAACTATATTGTCCAAATAAATAGCACTGATAAAGCATCTAAGCCCATTAACTATCTGGAGTCTGGAGTTGGTGCTTTTGTTGGTAGTTAATGCAGTTATATCATGAGGAACTTCAAAGTTCACCAGCAGCAACGGGTGGTCAGTGTGCTTCAGTTGAGGGACACAGACAGCCTTCTGTCTTCTTCCAGAACAAGTCTGTAATCCTTCCCACCAAAGCTTCTTTCCTAGTATCCTGACCACAGAACAAGGTAAATTCTAATATTTTTCTCCATGAACACCTCCTCTTGTCCCAAACTCATTATATTCTTTATTTGTTCTTTATAATTTAACTCATTACTTTTTATTAACAGGGGTTAAATACATACTAGAATAGATCTTTACCTGTAAGCGACATCCCTGGCCTTCGTTGGCCCTCATATTATTATTCTTTATCTGGAGACAGAATTACACTAAGTTATACAGGCTGGCCTTTAACTCCCTCTATAGCAACCAGGCTTTGAATTTGTGCTTCTCCAGCATATCTGAGATCACACCCTTGTAGCACCATGCCTGGGTTACCTAAATCATATCTTCTCAATTCTGTTTACTTCACTGTTCCTTGATTTCTAACTGGTAATCCAAAAGACTTTGTCTCATTTCCTTCATTCAAAAAAGTTCTTTATCTGTTCCTCTATTTAAACATTTCTATTACATTTATTTATTTGGGATGAGAGTGCATTGGGCACCTTGCTTATGGAAGTCAGAGCACAGGGCACCTTGCTTGTGGAGGTCAGATCATGGGGTATCTTGCTTGAGGAGGTCAAAACATGGGACCCCTTGCTTGTGGAGGGTAGAAGATAACCTATATAGCATTGGTTCTTTTTGTCTACAATGAGATTCTACTTTTCCCACTGAGTCATATTACTGACTCCTTTCTCCACCCTCTCTCTCCAGTCCAGTTGTTATCCCCCTCCCAGTACACCTTCCAACAGTTCCTCATCCCTTTCCTCCTCCCCTGTCTCCAAGAGGATGTCCACACCCCAACCCAGCACCCCATCAGACCTCTCCACTCCCTCGGGCCTCAAGTCTCTCGAGGTTTAGGTGCATCTTCTCTCACTGAAGTGACTGAGGCATCCTCATTTGGGTCTTTCAGCTTCCTAACCTTCTTGAGTCCTGTGGGTTGTGTTCTGGGTATTCTGTACTTTTATGTCTAAGATCCATTTATTAGTGAGTACATCCCATGTATTGCCTTT
This sequence comes from Grammomys surdaster, assembly GCF_004785775.1. NCBI lineage: Eukaryota > Metazoa > Chordata > Mammalia > Rodentia > Muridae > Grammomys > Grammomys surdaster. The sequence continues at coordinate 1,275,210 of NW_021620581.1, read as the reverse complement.
TGGGTCTGATTACCTCTTTCAGGATATTTTCTAGTTCTATCCATTTCCCTGCAAATCTCATGATGTCCTCATTCTTAATAGCTGAGTAGTATTCCATTGTGTAAATGAACCACATTTTCTGCATCCATTCTTCTGTTGTGGGACATATAGGTTGTTTCCAGCTTCTGGCAATCATAAATAAGGCCACTATGAACATAGTCGAGCACATACCCCTGTGGCATAGTGGGGTATCTCTTGGGTATATGCCCAATAGTGATATAACTGGATCTTCAGGTAGTACTATTTCCAATTTTGCAAATTCTCAATTTAGTTCTATGTACCATTTTTGATTGGGTCATTTGTTTTTTTGGAGGTTCGCTTCTTGAGTTCTTTATATATTTTGGATATTAGCCCTCTATTGGATGTGGGGTTAGTAAAGAATTTTCCCAATATGTAGGTTGCAAATTTGTCTTATTGACTGTATCCTTTGTTGTGTAGAAGCTTTTCAATTTCATGAGGTTCCATTTATCAATTCTTGATCTTAGAGACTAAGTCATTGGAGTTCTGTTTAGGGAATTTTCCCCTGTGCCAATGAATTTGAGGCTCTTCCCCACTTTCTCTTCTATTAGATTTAGTGTATCTGGATTTATGTTGAGGTCCTTGATCCATTTGGACTTGAGCTTTGTGCAAGGTGACAAATATGGATCTAACTTCATTTTTCTACATGCAGACTGACAGTTAGACCAGCACCATTTATTGAAGATGCATTCTTTTTTCCATTGTATATTTTTTAATTCTTCGTCAAAGATCAAGTGTCTGTAAGTGTGTGTTTTTATTTCTAGGTCTTTGATTCTATTCCATTCATCAATCTTTCTTTCTCTGTACCAATACCATGCAGTTTTTATCACTATTGCTCTGTAGTTTAGCTTGAGGTCAGGGATGGTGATTCCACTAGTATTCCTTTTATTGTTAAGAGTTGTTTTTGCTATCCTGGGTTTTTTGTTTTTCCAGAAGAATTTGAGAATTGTTCTTTCCATGTATTTGAAGAACTATGTTGGAATTTTGATGGGGATTAAGTTGAATCTGTAGATTGCTTTTGGTAAGATGGCCATTTTTACTATATTCGTGGATTGATTTCTACCAATTCATGAACATGAGAGATCTCTGCACTTCCTGAGGTTTTCTATTTTGTTATTCAGAGACCTGCCTGAAGTTCTTATCATACAAATCTCATTTGTTTGGTTAGAGTTACTCCAAGATATGTTATATCATTTGTGCCTATTGTGAAGGGTGTTGTTTCCCTATTTTCTTTCTCAGTACATTCATCATTTGTATAAAGGAAGGCTACTGATTTATTTGAGTTAACTTTATATCCAGCCACTTTGGTAAAGTTTTTTATCAGCTGTAGAATTCCTCTGGTAGAACTTTTGGGGTTTCTTATGTTTTCTATCATATTATCTGCAAACAGTGATAGCTAGACTTCTTTACCAGTTTGTATCCCCTTGATCTCTTTTTGTTGCTTATTGCTCTAGCTAGAACTTTGAATGCTATACTGAATAGATATGGGAAGAGTGGGCAGCTTTCTATTGTCCCTGCTTTTAGGGCTTTCAGGTGTGCTGTTAAGTTGCTAGTGTAGGGTCTCTTCAATCTCTTTAAAGGGGAACTGAGTGCTATGAACTTTCCTCTCAGAACTGCTTTCATTGTGTTCCATAGGTTTGGGTATGCCGTATCATCATTTTCATTGGATTCCAAGAAGTCTTTAATTTCTTTGTTTTCTTCACTGACAAATTTTTCATTGAGTAGGAAGTTCTTCAGTTTCCATCATTATGTGGGCTTACTGTTGTTTTTTGTTGTTATTGAAGTCTAGCCTTGGTGTATGGTGACCTGATAGGATGCATGGGATTAATTCAATCTTCATGTATCTGTTGAGGATTGTTTTGTGACTGATTGTAGGGTCAGTCTTGGAGAAGGTACCATGAGGTGCTGAGAAGAAGATATATTCTTTTGGTTTAGAGTAAAATGTTCTGTAGATATCTGTTAAATTCATTTGGTTCATAACACCTATTAGTTTCACTTTGCCTCTGTTTAGTTTCTGTTTCAATAACCTGTCCATTGGTGGGAGAGGGTTTTTGAAGTCTCCCACTATTATTGTGTGGGTTTCAATGTGTGTTTTGAGCTTCAGTAAAGTTTCTTTTATGAAAGTGAATGCCCTTACATATGGGGCATAGATGTTCAGAATTGAGACTTTTTCTTCGTGGATTTTTTTCTTTGATGAATATGAAATGCCCTTCCCCATCTTGCTTGATAACTTTTGGTTGAAAATATATTTTATTGGATATTAGGATGGCAACTTCCACTTGTTTCTTGGAACTATTTACTTGGAAGACTTTTTCTAGCCTTCTTCTCTGAGGTAGTGTCTGTCTTTGTCATTGCCGTATTTTTCTTGTATTCAGCAAAATGCTGGACCCTGCTTATGTATCTAGTCTGTTATCCTATGTCTTTTTATTGGGGAAATGAGTCCATTGATATTGAGATATGTATAATAAAATGTATTAGTAAGGATGTAGTAAAACTGGACCCTTCTTATTTCTTTTAAGAACAATACAATATTTTGTATAGGTGCTTCAAATGAAGATGTGACAGTTCCTCAAAAATTTAAATAGAAAATTATCATATGATCCATAAATTATATTCCTATGTGCCTAAAGAACATGAGAGCATGCAAAAATATATATACTTATCAATGAGTGCTGTTAGAAAATGTTCTTTCAAGATTCGTAAAGAATGATTAATTCAAATGAGTATTAGTAAGGAAAGGATTAATAAAATTCACTGAACATAAGAAATGTGAGCATTATTCAGTTAGAAAAAAGTAATAAATATTACAACACAGGGGAACTTTGGAAACACTTTGTAAAAGAAAAGAAACCATACAAAGCTAGTTCATATTTTATTATTCTGTTTATACACCCTATCAACAATTGGAAAACATGTAGAAATAGAAAGTAAATAAATTGTTGTTAAAAGTTAAATGAATAGGGACTAAGGAGTGTCTGCTAATTATATGAGGTTTCTTTTTGAAGAGATGGTATATTGTTTATATAATTATTTGTGATTAGCACGGGTTATGGCTCCATGGTAGAAAATTTGCATGGCATATGTAATCAATAGGTTATATAAACAGCATTCCAGGGGAATTTTAATGCAACTACATGACTGTTCTGGCATGTTTTGGGTCACATCCAAATATATGAACCAGGTGAAATGAAGACATATCCTGGATTAAGGTACAATTTAACTAGAATACACACACACACACACACACACACACACACACACACCCTTATTACACACTAAGCTAGTTAAGAGAGAAAAGAAAAAAGATGGAGAAAGTCAGTTTTACCGGGATAGTTGTATTCAGACAGGTTGAAGAGAGAGAAAGAACAAGCAAGACACAGGTGAAGACAGAACAAGCCAGTGAAGGAGGAACTAGATTAGAACATATTGCCAAAATTAGTATAAGGCCAAGCAGAGCAATTCAGTAGGAGCCAAGAGAAGCCACATGTAACCAGTCAGGTTGGAAGATTATATTATACAGAGGCTAGAAACTTCTAGGTCTAGACCTAGGGATAGTTAGAAATAAATGATCTTGTCTCAGACCAGGCCATGTATTCACATAGCTCACTTCATCATCAACAGAAAAAAATAGTGAAATTTACATAGCACTAGCAAAAAGTGTTTGAAAATATGTTAAAACTGAGAGAATTATATGTTATACTATTGAATTTAATGGTATAAATTCTCAAAAATTGAAGAAAAATGAATTAAGAGAAATAAGTTTATATGTAGCTACTCAGTGTATTTCCCCCAATACTTATATGTAAGCTTGAAATTTATTATTGATAAAACCATCTCGTGGGTGGCAGTGAATCAGAATGAAGCATAATGAAGAACTTGGGCACACTTCAAGATCACAATGTTAGTATGGTACACACTGATGTGCCACATGCCTCTGCTTTTCTGCATGAAAATATTCACAATCAGCCAAATGGTGGCTAAGTTGTCATTCTTGTACTTTGCATAGCAGGAGCTGAAGCATATGAAGTCCTCAGAAGAGATATGTCTGATCTTCTAGAAGTCTGCTGGAAGATGTTGTAGAAGTTTTCTAGCCCATCTTCATTCTGATGACCTTCAGAATAGCTATCTACAGACGTCACACTTATATAGGACTCACAGAACCCACTATTGCCACACTTGGCTAGAACTCAGAATATGCAGTTTTCATCAATGAAAAGAATACCCACCTAAACAGGACAAGATCAGATATCTACACTTCATACATATTAATGCCAGGTACATACAACCAACTTAAAAAAAAAAAGTGAACAACCAAGACATTATACTTCCTACAGAAACTAGAAACTCCATTGTGAAGGGCACTGAGTAAAGCAATTTAGTTGAAACACAAAATGAGGTCTTCAAAATTGCAATTACGAATATCTTCAAGGACTTTAAAGATGATACAAATAAATGCTCTAATAATATCCTCTGAAAATAGTTCATCAAATAATAAAAATAATTCAAGACATGAAAATAGAATTTAATAAAGAAATAGACTCACTAAGGAAAACATACTGAAATAGAACTGGACATGAAAAGGTCAGTTTGTCAAGCAAAAACTCTCAGGTAATACATATCAAAGAATTAAAAAAAAACTTGGATGGGGAATTTCGGGGGCTTAAGTTCACTAAAATAAAATGATAAACCTACAAAATATAAATTCCAAGAATAAAACATCCAAGATATTGGAAAAGAGCATACTTATGAGTAAGAGATATACACAAAGGAGAAGAAATCCAGATCAGAGGCACAGAAAATATATATTTTTAATCATACAAGAAAAAAATTCCAACTAAAAGAAAGATATGCCTGAAAAAGGCAGTGGTAGTAGAAGCCTTTTAAATCCCAGCTCTCCTGAGGGAGAGGAAAGTAGATCCCTGTAAGTTCAAGGTTGCCTGGTTTAAAGACCAAGACAGCCAAAGCAAGCTATAAAGAGAACTCCTATATCAACAACAACCAACCAACCAACCAACCAATAATAATGAGAGAGAGAGAGAGAGAGAGAGAGAGAGAGAGAGAGAGAGAGAGAGAAAGTTGTTGCATGGAATACTAGATAGGACCAGAAAGGACACCCCCACAACATATATTAATCAAATATAATCAAAACACTAAATGTACAGGACAAAGAAAGGCTCTTAAATGCTATAATGGAAAAGACATAGTCACTTATATAAAGGCAAGATATACTGGTACAAAATTAGTACCAATGTTAATGGCATAGCCAGTAACATACTTTTATCTTTAAGTTTATTCTTTTTTATTGGATATTTTATTTATTTACATTTCAGATGTCATCCCCTTTCCCCATTTCCCCTCACTAGAACCTCCCTATCCCATCCCCCCTCCTCATTTTTGCTTTTATACCATTTTAATTACATGCAAGTGATAAGGACAGTTCTAGGTTGAGGGACTAGAAGTATAATAGATGCAAGTAGTCAAGGAACAAGCAAGACAATAAACACAAATAGTAAAAGAACAAGCAAGGCAATAAACAAAATTCTGTAAACACTCTCATGATCAAGGTTTCTAAGAGCTTATCATGATGACTAAAACATCTGAGCCTACTTCTCTGTCCTAGCCCAAAGTCATTTTCATATCTGAAGCGTACTTCCTGGTTCTAGCCTAAAATTCAGATTCCTGCCTGTAATTACTTGTTTGTTCTACCCTAATTTTTAGATTCCTACCTGAGATTACTTTTTTGGTCCAGCCAAAGATTTAGATTTCTGCCTGAAATTTCTTCTTTTATCTAGCCTAATGTCAGATTCTGGCATGAAACCTTCTTCCTTGTCCTTGGCCAATGTCATATTCCTGCCAAGCAGCCCATTTCCTTGTCCTTGGCCCATGTCAGATTCTAGCCAAGCTGTCCCCAAAGGTCTCCATGTCTCCCCCTTTTTGACTTCATAAACAAAACTGAGCCTGTCTTAGGTCATTCTGACAAGAATGCCTTCCTTACCCGTCATGCAATATGCATTATCAAAACCAATGCATTTCTGTCTTAGGTTGGTAAGGCTCTGTGTAGAAATGGTACCTATCCTTGGCTTGCCAGCCTGTTCATTTAATAACTCTGTCTGGGGCTCCATTTTCAGGTCAAGCCATGTACTTTGACTGCCAACCTGTTGGTGTTGTTAAAGACAAGCTTTAACCCAATGGGCAGAAATAAAAGTATTCCCAGGACAAAAAGTGCTAGCATGATCAAGCTATATATGCCATTCTTGAAGCTTGACTGAAATAGAAGTACTGACCTCAGGCAATGGGTAATTTTATCAGCAGTATTTACTGCATCAATGCGCGGCAGAGCAGCATTCTTGAAATTCATAATCTCAATATGTAAAGTTATAACACGCAGAGAGGTGTTAGAATTATTCCAAATACACTGCATGGGTCTTTAAACTTTTGTCTAATTATATTGACTATCACTGTAAATTTTAGAACTAACATCAATACAATGGTATTTGGCATGCCATTCAAGATGGCTCCTTGCTCTTAAATTCTGAACCTCCTTCCAGTAATTTGAATAGGATAAAGAGCATCAATCCATTATTCAAATGCCTATCTAAATCCTCTTGTATATTCAACACATTACTAACATTTTTTACTAAATGATTAATAAAAGTAGCTCTCTTAACGCCTTGTATCAATACAATTGCAGAAACAGTGGTGCTAGCAACTAATGTAATTAAAGCTATTATACCAGCAATAATCAAGCCCAATATCCTCTTGTTTCTGCTTAAAGCCTGACTCATTCTTCTAGTACTTTCAAGCTATTTTAGAATACCAAGGTTCTGTGATACTCAGGGCAATAAAACAAAAGCTGGTTGCTAGACCTCAGTAACTGACGTGCTGGATTTCAAAACACTAACACAATTAGAAGGTGTACAATCAATGAAACTTACATTAAATACTGTAGAAAAAACAAAAGTAATTTTTTTTCTTTTGGTTTTTTAAGACAGGGTTTCTCTGTGTAGTCCTGGCTGTCCTGGAACTCACTCTGTAGACTAGGCTAGCTTCAAATTCTCGAAGTCAGAAATCTGCCTGCCTCTGCCTCCCAAGTGCTGGGATTAAAGGCATGTGCCACCACCACCTGGCAGCAATAGTAATTTTAACGTGACAATTAAAAGTGCCTTAACACATGTGCTAACACCTGTTTGAAATCTAGATCCTGCCCCAAATGTATCTCTTGCTAACATAACATCCAAGAGAATTGCAGCTAACTTCTGAAATATGTCTCTGAAAATGTCCAGAACCAGACTTCCAAATGAAGACTGTTATTTCCAATATAAGATTGATTGCTAGACCAGTCCATGATTGAGTTTGAATAACTGGCAACATTTAAGAACAATATAAGAGTCATTATAACTTCTCTTCTTGATTCTCTGTTCCACAAGGTCTAAAAACTTGAGGCAAGGCAGTTTGCCCCATCAGGGGTATAGATAAGCAATGGTTTGGAAACATATGTCCAATACAGCTTCCCAGTCATCATTGTCAGGGCTCTCAGCAAGCTCATAGGTCAGCGTTATTCTTTGTCCTGGAATCGGCATGTCTCACCCATTGCTCTGGCAGCCACCCTGTTCCTTTAGCATCTTGCAGAAAAAACACAAACATGTTCTCTTCTCTGTATTTAATACCTGATTAGGATCATGCCTTATGCCAGTAAGTGGATCATTCCCTTTCACCTAGGCATAAGTATGTCTAGTTGTAGAGCACCATAGACACTCAGCAGAAAATTCCTTGATATCCAAATTATTTTTAAATTAAAATAAAAAGAACATGATTGAAATATATTTGTAGTATACGAGGATATATCTCTCCCATTTTCATTTTATGAAGATACTGTTTTAATGTTCCATGGGCCCATTCCAAAGTCTCTTGTCCTTGACAATTTTAAGGAATATCAGTAATATGGGTAATGTTAAATTGCTTCCAAAATGTCTCACATGTTCATCTGTGACATCAAGTTCCATTATCTGGTTGTTTTTGTTTGTTTGTTTGTTTGTTTTTCTTTTTTGTTGTTTTTTATTATTGTATATTTTATTTCTCTACATTTCATATGTTATCCCTTTTCCCATTCCCCCACTCCAGAAACCACTTAACCCATCCTCCCTCCTTCTATTTCTATGAGGATGTACTCCCACCCACTCTTCCACTCCCACCTCCCTGCCCTCGAATTCCCCCTCACTGGAGCATCCAACCTTCAAGGACCAAGGCCCTCCTCTACCACTGATGCCTGACAAGTCTATCCTCCTCTATGTATACAGCTGGAGACATAGCTTCCTCCATGTGTGTTCCCAGGCTAGCTGTTTAGACCCTGGGAGCTCTGGTTGGTTGATAATGTAGCTATCCCCATGGGGCTACAAGCCTCTTCAACTCCTTCAGTCTTCCACTGGGGAACCTGTGATCAGAATAACAGTATAATCATAGTTGAACATTTAATAACAAGGCTATAGGGCTTGTAATATAACCAATTAAGCTTAAACTAGGTCCTTTCCAAAAGTTTGATGGTTAGCTGCAAGCATCTGCCTCTGTATATGCCATGCTCTGGCAGTGCCTCTCAGGAGACAGGTATATCAGGCTCCTGTCAGCATGCACTTCTCGACATCCACAACAGTGTTTGCATTTAATGATTGCACTTGGGATGGATCCCCAGGTGGGGCAGTCTCTGGATGGTCCCTCCTCTAGTTTCTGCCCCAGACATTGTCTTGTATTTGCTCCTGTGAGTATTTTGTTACTCCTTTTAACAAGGACCAAGGTTCCCACACTTTGGTCTTTCTTTTTCTTTTTCTTGGGGTTCATGTGGTCTGTGAGTTTTGTCTTGGGTATTGTGTGATTTTGGGCTAATATTCACTTATAAATGAATGTATACCATGTGCCTTCTTTTGGGTTACTTCACTCAACATGATATTTTCTAGTTCCATCCATTTGCCTAAGAATTTCATGAATTCATTGATCTTAATAGCTGAGTAGTACTCCATTGTGTAAATGTACCACATATTCTGTATCCATTCCTCTGTTGAAGGATATCTGGGTTCTTTCCAGTTTCTGGCTACTATAAATAACACTCCTATGAACATAACGGAGCATGTGTCCTTGATATATGTTGGAGCATCTTTTGGGTGAGTATATGCCCAGGAGTGGTATTGCAGGATCCACAGATAATACTATGTCCAATTTTCTGAGAAACTACTAGACTGATTTCCAGAGTGGTTGTACCAGACAATAACTTTTTTAAAATTATATTTAATGCCTATTTCATGAGATGTAACTGATAGCTGACAAAGTGGCCAAGAACATCACACCAGATAGGTCATGGATCCTAGGGGAAATTTCCTAATGTTATTCTGCTGAAGGACCATTCTGATAACATGATTGTCTTAGTTAGGGTTTTATTGCTGTAAAGAGACACAATGACCAAGGCACCTCTTAAAAAGGCAAAATATTTAATTGAGGCTGGCTCACAGTTTCAGAAGCTCTGTCCATTATCATCATGGTGTGAAGCATGGCAGCATGCATGCAGACTTAGTGCTAGAGGAGCAGAAGGTAGTCAATAAGAGACTAACTTCTGCAAGCAGCCAGGAGAGGGGTCTCTCTTCAGCACTGGTTAGAGCTTCAGCATAGGAGCTCTTCAAATCCCACCCATAGAAAAATATCTTATGTATTTATATGTGTGGCACCTGTCAATAATAAATATGATGGCCTACTGCTTAGGCATGAAATAGAAAGTGGGTTTCCACAATACAGAACAAATTCTGTGATAGACCAAGGTGGGAAATGATTCACCAGAGATGTAAGGATACTGACACATGATACCTAAGCACAGGTGGCAGAATGTAGGTTAAAATAAATGGAATATTTTTTGTCAAAGAAGAGCCTAGATATATGAACAAGGTATTTGTAAATGTATTTTGAGTCTGAGTCTTATTTCTGTGTGTATGGGACTGAGAGGAAGAACAAGACCTAACTTCAACACCTATGCCCACAGTGACATACTTCTTCCAACAAGGCCAAACCTATTCTAATAAGGTCACACCTCCTAATAGTGCCACTTCTCATGGACCAAGCATATTCAAACCACTACTATGACTTTTAATTAAATATTGTTATAATCATAAAACATATGGAATTAGTTTTGTGTTAGCCAACTACTTTCAGGCATACAGGCCACCATGTAGTATAATTGATATACTCATGTACACTCCAATGGAGAAAACTGATTTTCTCTTTGGAAGCTGGTATCAATTACAAAGTATCTCATTCAGCCCTTATCAGGGAAGCTGCTTCTTACAGTAGATGGGAATTTACACAAAGACCCACAACTCAATTATTCTGTTACAAAGTGCATCTCATTTTATTTCCCTCTGTCTTATAAATGATTTTAATTTGCATGTATACAAAGGTATTATATATAACTTGCATATATAAAGGACACTTTGTTATGCACATTTCTGTCTCTCTGTCTCTCTCTGTTCCTGTCTCTGTCTGTCTGTCTCTCTCTGTATCTATATATCTCTACCTCTGTGTGTGTGTGTGTGGTGTTTGTGCATGACTAAGGACTGGTAAAGATGAAACTCAGGCTTTTTGATCACTAGAAAAGCACTCTATGATTAAGCATACTGAGTCCCAAGTTCTGTGGGCTTTGATTAATTATATAGTATTATGTATCCACCCTCATTTTGTAATACATAATAGTCTCCTCACATTTATAATAATCTTCCTTTGGTATAACTATTTAAATATTTCCTTTCCCCAGATTTGTGGAAAACACTCTTTTCTCTATACTCATTTCTGATTTAGAAAATGACATTAAAATACACTTTACAGATTTTTTAAGATTACTTTATTTCAGTCAAATAACACATTTAACCAGATTATTCCAGATAAACATAGTAAAGAATAACTGCTAAGCCCTATGTGTGTAGTTACTCAAGTTTAAACCCAGTGAAATAATACTCAATATACTGAAGTAGGACTTAAATTATACAAGAAAAGAAGAATGTAGGCTTTTAATTTGTGAACATCATATTATATACTAGAAGCAGTAGACTGCAATGTAAGTTGTTTTGAATCTGAAAAGTGGTAACTCATAAATGCTATTACCAGCACTATGAAGACTCATGTCAAAATTCACATGCAAGAAGATATGTAAAAACTCAATAAATATACTATTGTACCCTTATTGAAAAGTGTCAGTCAGTGATGAAATTGAAGCACCTAACATATTAACAAAAACTATGCAGGAATAAAAATATAATGACACAAAGAGGTTGATGAGGAACACTTAAGTTAATCAGAACTAATTCTTTAAAAGCTTGAGTTATTTTCATTTAAATTTAAGTAAATATTGTTAATGTCTAGGAACAGCTACGTCATGCAAAATACACTGTTCTCACTACTTCTGCACTGACTTGTTCATAGTCTGTTCTCAACAGAACAGTTAGAGGACCTCTTTAATTTTTTTATACAATATAATTTCTCATGATTTTTCTCCTCCCCTAACTCCATCCAGATACTTTCTAGTTGTCTATGTACCCCAACTTTATGTTCCCCCTTACCTTCCTTCTCCCTCATGAAAACCAAAAACAAAACCACACAAGAGTAAAAGTCAAAACAAAAGATGAATAAAAGCAAAAATGATAAATAAGACAACAAAAACTCAAAATTATACAAAAAGTTTATTAAAAGTAATATTGAATAGTTTTGATCAACTATTCCCTGGCATGTGGCTTATATACCCAGTGACACTCCTTTGGAAACAACTAATTTTCTCATTGTCAGAAGATATCAATTGCAAATAGCTTCATGTTTAGGGGTGGAAGCCCATATCCCCTTCCCCATTCTCAATGTTGGGACTCCACGTAGCTACACCCTGTGCACATCTTATAAATACTGCCATAGTTTTTATGAATTTATATGGTTTCCTTGGAGTATCCATCACTTCTGCTTTTTTCAATATTTATGTATTCTTGTCTACATAAATCCCTTAGCCTTGACAGAAGGGGTTTCATGAAGACATTTCACTTTGTACTGTATGCTATAAAGTCTCTCACTCTGCACATTTTCAAGCTATGAAAATAGCTCTGTGTCAGTTCCCATATACTGTAAGAAATAAGGTTCTCTGATGTGGGTGAAGTGAGGCACTGATCAACTAGTACAACATTATGTCATTGGGGTCATTTAATTGCTATGTTTCTTTAGCCAAATAATATCTGTAAGTTTCCCTTAGGCCCATGATCAATCTAGTTGCTGGTTGTTGGCCACTTTGGTAGTATCAGATGTAGATTTCATCTCATGGAATGGGTGTCTTAATTAGGGTTTACTGCTGTGAACAGACACCATGACCAAGGCAACTATTGTAAGGGCAACATTTAATTGGGGCTGACTTACAGGTTCAGAGGTTCAGTCCATTATCATCAAGGCAGGAACATGGCAGCATTCAGGCAGACATGGTGCAGGAATAGCTGAAAGTTCTACATCTTCATTTGAAGGCTGCTGGAAGAATACTGACTCCAAGGCAGCTAAGGTGAGGGTCTTAAAGCCCACACTCACAGTGACACACCTACTCCAACATCTTCTAAAGAGTTCCACTCCCTGGGCCAAGGATATACAAACCATTAAAATGGGCTTTAAATACAATTGTTTAAAAATGGTTTGTTACCCTATAAAATATGTATAGAACTATTGCACCAATATAGCTTACAAGTATGTCACAGGGTTTGTAGCTAGGTGATATTGATTATTACTTTTCTCCTCAAGGAAGTGTGAAGAGTACCATTTGGCACCATGAACACTAGTCAGTAAGGTGAGGTTTCTAGACAACCAGCTTGAGGCCCCTGCATTTGATGACATAAGTAAATTGTATTTTCAGAAATAGGGCCTTACTAATATGTTATCTAGAGTAACCAATAGCCTGTGATATGTGGGGGCTTCCATAAAACCCCTTTGGCCAATGGCTAAACATGATATAACCAATTTCTTCTACTGGAAGTTTTACTTGGTTGTATAGGGATGTCTACTTGAGGCATTGTTTCATCGTTTATATGTTAGTGCAATTTAGATTTATCTCATATATGTAAAAGAAGACTTCTTTTAAAAGGAATCAGATGAAATTCCTTTGCTCAATGACTCTCACTTTTACTTTGAGTAGGACAGAAAGTTTCCATCCAATATCTTGTGAAATCTCCCATGACCTTTTGAAATCTATGCCTTACTACTGTGTTCTCCCTATTGACTCTGCCCTACCCTTCCTGGGTTTGTTGATGTTCCTAGATTCTGGCATGCACTCTCTGAATTTTTATGTCATTTACAAAAGCTATTACTCTGCCATGATTAATTTTAATTACAGACTTTTACAAAATTAATTATACCATATTCTCTGTATATTTTAAAATATGGCTCCTAATATTTGATCATTTTCAATATTCTGCTCATCAGTAGATGGATATACATACATAATATAGTCCTCCCAATTATAAAACTCTGTTAACCTGTTCTCTCTAAACTTTTCCCACATCATTTATAACCTAATATGTCATATATAAAATTAGGGATCTTTGTCCATTTGATGTTGAAGTACCTTAAGTTTCAATGATAGTTCTAGGTAAATCATAGTGATTCAAGTATTTTATAAAAGATGTAATGAAATACAGTATAGTCATAGTTGAACATTTAATAACAAAGCTATAGGGCTTGTACTATAACCAAGCTGATACAGTTTAGCTTAAACTAGGTCCTTTCCAAAAGTGCAAGGCATCTGACGTAATGACAATAGTAAGAACTACTGGTTTCTAACTTGGCCCATTTTTCCTACACATGTTATACATGTATGTTATAGATAAATAAAATTTTATGTTGTATATATGCCATATTTTAATTAATTATTTATCTATCGGTGGGCATAAAGATTGGTTCCATTTTCTCTCCATTTTGAATAAAAACAGTAAACATTAATATGTAAGCATTTCTGTATTGGGATATAAAATCCTTTCAGTGCTTTCTACATATTTATGATAAAATATTTCTCCACTGTAAATGTTGGAATTTGCTTCTGACAGTATGGTTCCTAACATTATTTTTAATTGAAAAAACAATTTTAGGGGATAGAGAGATGATTCAAATACTAAAACACTTACTGCTCTTATAAAAGACTCAGATTCAGTTTCCAGCACTCAAATGATAGTTCACAATTACCTGTGACTTCAATTCCGGGGTATCTAATGCCTACTTCTGACTTCCACAGGCCTGAGGTATGATCATAATGCACATACAAATATATAAGTATATAGTCATGTGCATCAAAAATATGAATCTAAAGTTAAACAAGAAAAAGTAGCTTGGTACTATTAATCAGACCTTCAAGGAAAACCTAATACCAATTCTCTTCAAACTATTCCACAAAATAGAGACAGAAGGAACACTACCCAATTCGTTCTATGAAGCTACAATTACACTCATACCCAAACCCCACAAGGACCCGACAAAGAAAGAGAACTTCAGACCAATCTCCCTTATGAACATCGATGCAAAAATACTCAATAAAATTCTAGCAAACTGAATCCAAGAACACATCAAAACAATCATCCATCATGATCAAGTAGGTTTTATCCCAGGAATGCAGGGATGGTTCAATATTCGGAAATCCATCAATGTAATCCACTATATAAACAAACTTAAAGAAAAAAACCACATGATTATCTTACTAGATGCTGAGAAAGCATTTGACAAAATTCAACATCCCTTCATGATAAAAGTCTTGGAAAGATCAGGAATTCAAGGCCCCTACCTAAACATAGTAAAAGCAATTTACAGCAAACCAGTAGCCAACATCAATCTAAATGGAGAGAAACTTGAAGCAATCCCACTAAGATCAGGGACTAGACAAGGCTGCCCACTCTCCCCCTACCTATTCAATATAGTACTGGAAGTCTTAGCCAGAGCAATTAGACAACAAAAAGAAGTCAAAGGGATACAAATAGGAAAGGAAGAAGTCAAAATATCGCTATTTGCAGATGATATGATAGTATACTTAAGTGACCCCCAAACTTCCACCAGAGAACTCCTAAACCTGATAAACAACTTCAGCAAAGTGGCTGGTTATAAAATCAACTCAAACAAATCAGTAGCCTTCCTCTACATGAAAGATAAACAGACTGAAAAAGAAATTAGGGAAATGACACCCTTCACAATAGTTGCAAATAATATAAAATACCTTGGTGTGAATCTAACCAAGCAAGTGAAAGACCTGTATGACAAGAACTTCAAGTCTCTGAAGAAAGAAATTGAAGAAGATCTCAGAAGATGGAAAGATCTCCCATGCTCATGGATTGGCAGGATTAATATAATAAAAATGGCCATCTTGCCAAAAGCAATCTACAGATTCAGTGCAATCCCCATTAAAATCCCAACTCAATTCTTCACAGAGTTAGAAAAGGAAATTCTCAAATTCATATGGAATAACAAAAAACCCAGGATAGCGAAAACTATTCTCAACAATAAAAGAACTTCGGGAGGAATCACCATCCCTGACCTCAAGCTGTACTACAGAGCAATAGTGATAAAAACTACCTGGTATTGGTACAGAGACAGGCAGGAAGATCAATGGAATAGAATTGAAGACCCAGAAATGAACCCACACTCCTATGGTCACTTGATCTTTGACAAAGGAGCTAAAACTGTCCAGTGGAAAAAGGACAGCATTTTCAACAAATGGTGCTGGTTCAACTGGAGGACAACATGTAGAAGAATGAAAATTGATCCATTCTTATCCCCTTGTACAAAGCTCAAATCTAAGTGGATAAAGGACCTCCACATAAAACCAGATACACTGAAACTAATAGAAGAGAAGGTGGGGAAAAGCCTCGAATACTTGGGCACAGGGGAAAAGTTCCTGAACAGAACTCCAATGGCATATGCTCTAAGATCGAGAATTGACAAATGGGACTTCATAAAATTGCAAAGTTTCTGTAAGGCAAAGGACACTGTCAATAGGACAAAACGACAACCAACAAATTGGGAAAAGATCTTTACCAATCCTTCATCTGATAGAGGGCTAATATCCAATATATACAAAGAACTCAAGAAATTAGACTCCAGACAACCAAATTACCCTATTAAAAAATGGGGTATAGAGCTTAACAAAGAATTTTCAACAGAAGAAACTCAAATGGCCGAGAATCACCTAAAGAAATGCTCGGCATCCTTAGTCGTCAGGGAAATGCAAATCAAAACAACCCTGAGATTCCATCTCACACCAGTCAGAATGGTTAAGATTAAGAACTCAGGTGATAGTAGATGCTGGCGAGGGTGTGGAGAAAGAGGAACACTCCTCCATTGTTGGTGGGACTGCAAGATGGTGCAACCACTTTGGAAATCAGTGTGGCGGTTCCTCAGAAAATTGGACATAGCATTACCCGAGGATCCAGCTATTCCACTCCTAGGCATATACCCAGAAGATGCTCGAACATATAATAAGGACATATGCTCAACTATGGTCATAGCAGCCTTATTTATAATAGCCAGGAGCTGGAAAGAACCCAGATGTCCTTCAACTGAGGAATGGATTCAAAAAATGTGGTATATTTACACAATGGAGTATTACTCAGCTATTAAAAACAATGAATTTGAGAGGTTCCTAGGTAAATGGATGGAACTAGAAATTATCATCCTGAGTGAGGTAAGCCAATCACTAAAGAACACACATGGTATTCACTCACTGATTATTGGATATTAGCCCAGAACCTTGAAATGCCCAAGATGCAACTCACAGGCCACATGAAGTCCATAAAGAAGGAAGACCAAGTGGGGGTGATTCGGTCCTTCTTAGAAGGAGCAACAAAATACTCAAGAGAGCAAATATGGAGACAAATCGAGGGACAAAAACTGAAGGAGGGGCTGTCTGAAGACCCTTCCACCTGAGTATCCATCCCATGTGCAGTCACCAAAGGTAGATGCTGATGTGGAAGTCAGGAAGTGCATGCTGATAAGAGCCTGATATGGATGTCTCCTCAGAGGTCTTCAAGAGTCTGACATATTCAGAGGCAGATGCTCACAACTAGCCATTGAACTGATCATGGGTTTCTCAATAGAGGAGTTAGAGTGAAGACTGAAGGAGCTGAAAGGATTTGCGGCACCATGAGGAGAACAATAATACCAACCAACCACAGCTCCCAGGGTCTAAACCACCAGCCTGGGAGCACTTGGGGGGGGGATCCAGGGCTTCAACTGAATATGTAAGAGTGGAGGGCCCTGCTGGGCATAGGTGGAAGAAGAGAACCTTGACCTCATGAAGGCTGGATGCCCCAGGGGGTGGGAATTTTGAGGGTGGGGATGTGGGAGTGGGGGGGAGTAGATAGAGGTTACATCCACAGAGAAGAAGGAGGAGGGGTGAGGGGATTGGGTGTTCCGGGGTGGGTGGGGGATGGGGTAAGGGGACAACATAGGAAATGTAAATAAAACATCCAATAAAAAAAAATTTTCATCAAAGACCACAGATCACTTATCACTTTTAGTTTTATTTCTCATGTCCGTTGGAAGATTTGTGTGTGTGTTTAATTTTCTTTCTAAAAGTCATAATACGTATGTTTGAAGTTATGTATTTCATTTTATTTTCAAATACCTTTTAATTATGATTTAGAAAACACATAGTATACATTTTAGCACCTTGCCCATTTTTGGTTATGAGCCTAGCCTTTAACGTCTGAGCCATCTCTCCAGCCCACCTTGCCCATTTTAAATATAAATTTTTTATATTTGTCTTGTTACATCTATAGTTAATTAGAGTTAAACACATTCAAGTGTTTTAATATTAATTACGTTCATATTCTGGTGGACTTGATCCTCAGAAATACTTCGTCTTACAAAGTAAACACTGTACCCATTCAACTACTCCCATTATTACCCAACCATTCTAACCCTTAACAAGCACATTTTACTTTATGTTCTATTTTTATAATAGATAAATTATGTAACTGAAATCAGATAGAATTTGTATTTCATAAGAGGACCCATTTAAGTTAGGATATATTCTCTAAGCCTGCTCAGTCAGTCAACAAAGTCACAAGGGAGGGAGCGAG
Source organism: Grammomys surdaster (assembly GCF_004785775.1). Lineage (NCBI taxonomy): Eukaryota > Metazoa > Chordata > Mammalia > Rodentia > Muridae > Grammomys > Grammomys surdaster. The sequence continues at coordinate 1,257,049 of NW_021620581.1, read as the reverse complement.
GATTAAAAGAAAGAAAAGACAATTAGACAACACTATAACATGACTCCAGCAAGTACTGAAGTAGACTTATTTTTCCCAGTTTGCTTTTATATCATTCTAGGTACATGTAAAGAATAGAGTCAGTTCTAGGTTAAGGAAAAAGTAGTCAAGGAACAAGCAAGGTATAAACAAATTAAGGAACAAACAAGACATGAACAAAGTAGTCAAGGAACAAAGAAAGCATAAACAAAGTCCCATGGTATTCAGGGACTTATCAAGATGATCAACATCTTGAACCTATTTTCTTGTCCTAGCCCAATGTCAACTCCTTCCAATAGCCTTGAAGCAGCATTGAGAACTCTCCACAGTTATCAAAGTCTATTTATGTTATAAGGTATATAGGTTTTCTTTCGTTTAGGCTACATATCATTTTATGCAAATAAATATCAGAATATGCTTAATATTTCACCACTAGTAAATATTTGGGTTACATCAATATCATAGGTACTGTGAATATATTGTCATTGTTTTGAATACTGTTCTCTCTATTTTACATTTGGATGAACAGTATTGTATCTTCTTATTTCTTTTGATTGACATAAACTTGCTCTTGAAAAGAAATAAGGAAAATGAGTTCCTATATGTATCATACCGATTTTCAACTGTTGGTAGTAACCCATGTCAATAATTTTGCCATAATCTATGGACTAATATAGCCTTTTGGCAATTGTATATGATATATACATAATTATTTTTAATTTATTCCTCTTTTCTGATTTGTTGTTTCATGATCTCATCTAAGATATAACATTAGATATTATAACTTTCTAAGTTCCTTTTAGAAACAATGATTTTTTTCATAATATAACTGTGAATATACAAAATAATATTGGTACTTTTTCAGAAAGAACCTAAAGTATATCATCAGGTGAATGAAATAAATTTTAATTAACTATATGATGAATTTGGAATTCTACTCAACAGCAAGCAATGTATTTGGATACATAGTATATGAATTTTTTTTTAAAAAAACTCCAAGTTAAAGAAACCAGGTTAAAATGTATTTGTTTTATGGATTTTTTCAGAAAATGTGGAAATTTCAAGCTAATGTATAGTAGCAGCTGATTGCTGACTGACTGAAGGTTTCAGTAAGAGAAGGAATGAGTTCAAAAGGACAGGGACTTTTAGAACCAATGGAAATATTTTTAGCTTTATTGTAGGGATGGCTCCATTATATATATAAAATACTTTGTCTAAGATGTGAGTCTACACTGAATCATCATTCATCATTCAAGAAGATGATAAAAGCTTGGATTCAGCTTTCCTGATAATGTTTCTTGTGGTGGGAGGTATTATAAAAGATGACTGCCATGCTGCCAGCTCTAAGTTCCCTCACTAATGGTGGCACTGGAGGCCACCTGGCATAAGCCAGGACATAACCCAGGTGCAGAACTATAGCCTTTAAAGTTAGGATAGATAACAGTGGTCTTTTTTATTGACAATAATGTTGGACTGGGTATTATGTCTATCTTATACCTTACAATTACAAAATGGTAATAGCTGTGCTCAATTTATATTTTGAGAGAAAGTTTTTTTCTTTATTCTAACAGAAAGGGTGAAAAGTGGCAGAAATTTCCCTGTCAAATCTATTTGCTGTGTGAGGCCTGTGATTGGACAGGGAAAAGAGGCACAGCTAATGGTTGCAGAGAGGGAGACACAGGAGAAACGAGGAGAGCAAATATGGAAGCAGATGTAAAACCAGTGTGAAGTTAATTAGCCATACGCAGAGATGATATGAAAAGGTTAGGATAATTGGAAAACATTGTCTATTATGCACTGGCATCTTACTATTATTCAATTTACATTGAAATTATTTTGTGGACATCTTGGGATTTGAGTATTTATAGATAAATCTGCTTAACTATAAGCATTAAGAGTTTTGATTTTACTGGGTGATGGATGTGGTGGATGATCATGAGGTGGACAATCCATGCATAGGGCTAGTGCAGCCATGAGGGAAGTTCTGGAGCTCCAACCTGCCAGAGAGCCTGCCGAGATGAGAACACCTGGCTTGCATCAGGCTGCTATCAGTGCCACCTGACAGCCTGGTGGTGATCTTTTATAATACCTACTGCTACAGCTTCCCAAGATGAACGACTGTAGTTTGAGCTCTTCTCATTTTTCATGTGTTTTGATTATCACAATCATGGCCAAATGAATACGGACACACATTTAAATAATCATTGCAGTAATTTCTAGTTTTTCAAATTACATTAATATAAAGTTTATGGAAAATTAGACACTTTATAACAAAGAACAAGCCATTTAAAAAGAAACTACTTACCATCAATTATATCACACAAAGATAAACATCAGAGTTTTAATGTTGTTACATTTCATTATATCTTCCATATCAGCTAGATTGTTTACTATCATCAAATCACAGAAATATGATCAGAATTTATTTCACTAAACATTCAGAATATGTTTAAATTGTTAGTTTAAAATCAAGACTCTGTGATATGTATAAAATTAGTTTGGAGATACAGACGTAACCATTTCTAAGACTTACACAAATAGCTTATTTACTTCAAATTTATTTGTTATTATTATGTGTACATAATGTGCATAATATGTGAGGTGTGTATGTGCATGTGTGTGTGTGTGAAAACTCATGAACCACAATGTCCATGTTGGAATCACAGTACAACTTTTAGAAATCAGTTCTTGGTTTGCACTGTGGATTACAGGAATTGAATTTAGGTCAACAGGGTTATGTCACTAGTGATTTTATCTGCTCAACTGTACTCTCACCTGCCTGTATATGCCTTATTAACACATAAATGTATGAAAAGGACAGTGAGTTATCTCATATTCACAATGTTAGATCTAACAAATGTCAAACTATATCAAGTGTCATTGTGTTGTAGAAAATTATACTCTTTACATTGTGGAAAGAATGGAACATTGTAGGTATCTTATAATATAGTTTTAACTATTACTCAAAAATTAAACAGTTACATGATGCAGTAATTCTATTCTGAGATATATATACACTAGAGGATTAAAAGCATATATCAACACAAACTATATATAAATGCTTACAGCAGAAGAAATCCTGAGTGGAATAATTTTGTGTTTCATGTGGTTTTATATTTTTCTACTAATTTTCTTATCTTGGAAATTATTTGATATAATCATCCCATATGAATTTTATTCTGATAGAATAAAAAATATTATATGTAACTTTTACAAAGCAGTCTAATATTGCTAATATAATGTTGGCCTATTACTATTAGTGATGAACTAGAGAATTTTGTGGATGATGCTCTCTTGTGTGATCTGAGAACATTCACACACAAGTGCATATATATGTGTGTATATATATATGTGTGTATATATACACACATATATATATACATATATACATATATATATGTATATATATATATATGTATATATGTATATATATATATGTGTGTGTTCCTACATATATGTAAGAATTGGGCATTAGTTTTCTTTCTTTTCCTTTTTATAATATTCTTAATAGTTATTTTATTTATTTATATTTCACAAGTTGCCCTTCTAGGTTTCCCTTCCTCAAAACCTCCATTCCATTCATCTTTCCCTTTGCCTTTATAAGGGTGCTCCCTCACCCACCTACCCACTCCTACCTCACTGCTCTGCCATCCCCTTATGCTGGGTCATCAAGCCTTTGCAGGACTAAGACCTCCCCTCTCATTGATGCCAGGTAAGCCAAGCATTGCTACATATGTAGCTGGATTCATGGGTCCCTCCATGTGTACTCTTTGGTTGGTGGTTTAATCCCTGGGAGCTCTAGGTGTTCAGGTAGGTTGTAATCCCCTTCAGCTCCTTCAATCCTTTCCCTAACTCTTCCATTGGGTCCATGAGCTCAGTCTGATGGTTGGCTATATCTTCATATATTTTTATTTTCCTCCTTTTACTTTTCTTTGACTCATGTTGTTTTGTCTTTTTTGAAATGAGATTCTTCTCTCTTATAATACATCCCAATCAGCTCACCCAGTTTCTCTTCCCCCTACTCCACCTACCAACCCTATCATCTGTGAGAAGAGGGACCCAATGGATAACTCCAATTTAGACTCTGTATAATATCTGGTTCTGCATCTTTTCATCTGTTCCCATCTGCTGCTAGAGGAAACCTCTCTGATGACTGGAGAAGGTACTATTCTATAAGTATATTAGAATATCATTAGGAATCATTTCATTGATTTTTCTTTTATTTCTTTTTCTTTCTTATTTTATTTATTAATTTATTGTCAATTGTTTGGATCAAGAACTAGAAATTGGATATCCAAGAGACCTCAGGCATTAGCTTTCATTCAGGATAAAGTAAGCACATATTTTATCAATTATTCATGATCTTTTACTTTATTTTTATAATTGTTTTTGGAAGTTTTATACATGAATACCTGTTTTCCTTTACGCCTCTCCCTATAGTCTGTCAAAGTTGTCCCCCACAACTTCTCTATTCATGAACTTTTGTCTATAATTATTGTTACACATATGTTTCACACATCTGTGTTCACACATATTTACATATATGTAAACATACAATCTGATGACTCCATTTAGTGTTGCTTATATGCATGTATGCTTAGAGCTGACTTTTCAGGTTTGGATAACTTATTAGGGAGCTCATCTTTGCTGAAGACTTAGTCTCACTCTCAGTTGTCATTAATTCATCTAAGGGTATAGCTTTATGAGAGTTCCCATATCAATGTTGGCATGCCAACCAATATGCCATTGTGCAGGTCTTATTTAGGTGTCCATGTTATTAAGCTTTTATGAGTATATTTTTCCTGTAATGTAGAAAATATACTATTTTAGAGAAGACTTCTGTTTACTTTGCCTCTGACAATTATTTATGCTCCATAGTCATCTACATTTTTTGAGCCTTATGTGATGGATTTGTCCTGTATCAATTAATGTTGGGTATTTCTAAATTGTTCTCTGTACTTTGATAAGTTGTGATTTTCCATGATGGTCTCCATTTGTTGTAAATGGAAGGTTCTTTCATTATAAGCTATAGCTATATTTATCTAAGGATATAAGAACAGGCCTAGCATGCAGTTGGAGAATGCACAGCTTTAGGGAAGTGGTAACAGTAAGTTTTCCTGTAGGATCCATGACCTAACTGATCATGAATGTTTGGCAAGTACCAGAAAATGATTTCTTCCCATTGAGTGGCCATTAAGTCTAATTAAATGGCTTTCTGTTAACCCCAAAATATAAATGACACTATGGCAACCTTGGCACTATCTTTCCATTTTCGTCATTGTGGATCATAGGCTTTATATCTAGGAGGACAATTAACCAATTTAAATGATATTAATTTAAATGATAACACTTTTGGATACTATAAGAGTCCACAAGGAGAAGGCTTCCATATCAATGCCAGTTGTATTCCTCCAAGTTCTGTCTTTTAACTCTGTAGTGTCTTCAGCAATAAGGTATTTACTAACTTCAAGTTCTGAAAATCAAGCAAAAAGAACATCAATAGTCTATATTATTTTGAGAGCCAAATTAAATCACTTCACCAACAATTCAAAGTTAAGTTTTCAGTGTTTGTCCCTGGGGTTTTATTCCTTGGTCTATGGCTAAACCCAACTGGTATAATTTAAGATGTATCTCTATTTACATAAATATATTTATCTTAACCCAGGCTAGCATTTCTCTATCATTTTTTTCACATAGCCCTATTTATCCCTTCTGTGTACCTCTCCATTTGTACTATCCTCTCCCCACTTTCACAGCTAAATATTCAAACCCAAATTTTCCCATTTCCCCCTTCATATCTTACTGTCCTTCTCTCTACACATAATAATTTTCATGTCCTTTTATTTAGATGTACACATTTTTATTATATGTGATATATGTATATATAGGACCATGTGTGATACATGTGCACATATATACATCATATATTATTTATGTATAGTATGATATATTCAGACATAATTGAATATGCATATATGTGTATATCTATTAGTGATATTATCAGAAAACTCTTTCAAAATTTGAAATATTTATTATAATCAAGCTATTTTTCCTATTTGTTCAATTTTTTCTCCTTATCATGGTATTATTCCAATATTATTAACAGATTCAAATACTCCAAAATATGGGAGATGAGAAGACCTAAATCCTCAAACAGTCCTTATTCTTGGCAGCTTTCATAGGTAATACTCAACCCACGCTTTGCATACAATGTTTGCTTTTAGAGTATGGTTCAAGTATCTCCACTGTGCTAATTCATTAGTGAAGGAAAATATCAGCTTCAAACTTCAAAAGGAGAGATCTGAAAACAAAACAGCATTCCAATCCAGAGAGATGGACAAGAAGGTACAAGATTAAAAAAAAAAACATATACTTTCACATATACTCAAAAGAGGTTTACCTATAAATTAGAACATTTCAGTAATTAATAACAAAAGAAATGAATGTGTAAAAGGAAGGCATTAAACTTGATAAAGTATAAGAAAACTATAGAAAATAAGATTAATCAGTGAAAAAGATGATTGCTTAATAAATGGTATTGGAAAAAATGACATTATCAACGTCACTGAAAAACAAAGCTTCTGTTATTCTATAGAAATGTTTTATTGTGGTAAAAATTCATAATGCAAAATCATCTCACATTGATTATAAACATATGTCATGGTATTGTTCATTCTATGGGAAACATTTTACATCAGATCACAAGACTTATTTTCATACCATATCAATGATTCTGTACCTTATTTAAGAGGTACATACTTCCATCCTACATCTCATGTCAATGTCCATTCTTCCTTTTATTTTCATCAGTTTTATTATACTTGTTGTCTCTGTATAAGTGTAAAGTAAAGTATTTGTCTATTCCTAATTGGCTTATTTCACTTAGCACAAAGTTCTCAAGATAAGTCCACACTGTATCATAAGACAGGAATTCTTTCAGATAACAAAAACACAAGCAATATAAAACAAAACAAAAAATGCTTCCTTTATTTGTTTTATTATTTTTGTTTTGACTCAGTCTCATTCTGTAGAAATTCTGAAACTCACTCCTAGCCAAACATATCTCCTGCTATGATTATTAATATTTTTTATATATTTCTAGGAGAATGACTTATTTAAGTCATGTTCTTGCTGTTTAGATGTTATTTTTTGTAGCTATTTAATCTGGAGTTTTTTTTTTAAATTAACTTTACTGCAACCTCTTAGATTATGCATAATTTACAAATACTTCATTCCATTTATCAACTCTCCATTTCACACTAGTGGTTGATTCCTATACTGAGCAGAAATGTCTAAGTTCAGTATAGTTTCATTGCCTAGGTTTTTATGTTTTTGCTTCTATACCCAAATCTTAGCATGTATATACCATATACATGGTATACTACTATATTTTTACTTTTTCCACATTATAAAATATGACTCAGATGGGCTAAACTGGCATAGTAAGTTTACTCTTGATTCCTATTGAATGGTCATAGTGAGTTTCATTTTGATATTCATTGTGCAGTATAGGTAATTCAGGAATTACCTAATATGTACCCATGGCTGGCTAGCCTTCTAGAGCATACCATATAGCCTACTTAATTATTGAGCATTCTATGATGAAACCAATACAATATGTGTTCTATAACTTGGTAAATTCAATGACCGGTAGAATCATATTCAGATTAAGGAATCAATTATTAATACTGAAGCCATGAGTATCTGCATTAAAAAAGAAGAATCTAAAATTAATGCTATATGTAAATGATAATATTTGTCCTTAAAACCTCAAATAATAAACTAGAAAAACTAAAGTATCAAAAGTTTTCAGTGAGGATACTGACTACCTGAATAATATATAGAAATCAGTATATTTTTTAGAAATAACTAGCTTAAAGTACAATTAAAGAAAATTTTCAATTTCCAATGGCCACACAAACATCAAGAACATAGAAATTAGTTCAATAAATAACATTTAAATATTGTAAGAGAAAGCTAATTAACTCAGTTAAGAGACAAAAATGTGAGTATATCAGGCACATCATTTGCCTTTGGAAACTATATAACAAAAATAATGCTAGATAACCCAAATAAAATTATAAATTTTATGTAATAGTATGTGGAATTTGCGTAATTCAAAATTACAAAATCAGAATAGTATTTATGTGCAAAAATAGAGATTACAAAAGGTCTGAAATAGAATAACTAGGGAAGTTGGTTCTATTATTAAAATTTATTGTAAAATTATGATAATTATATCACATGTAACTGGCTCATGAATAGATTGACAGATTGGTACAAATAAAAGTAGCAAAGAAGCAATATTTCTGATATATAATTATTTAAAATAGAGTTTGAGTGTGGTTATTTTCCATGAACATAAATATCATAGACACTCAAGGAAACTGGATTAAAATTTACTTCCTTGGTTGGCTAATAGCCCTACACTAAGATATGATAACATTTAACAGTAAATAAGTTAGTAATCTCTTTTGTCTACCTAATCTATATGATAGATAGCTAGATAGATAGATAGATAGATAGATAGATAGATAGATGGATAGATAGATGATAGATAGATGATAGATAGATAGATAGATAGATAGATAGATAGATAGATAGATGTATGATAGACTGGTTTAGATAATTGAAAAAATGAATGGGTGTGTTTAGTTATTATTTTATGCACTCTAGATTTTTCTATATTAAATTTACTAATGAAAAATTAAGAGTTGTGTATTATTCTTTAGAGAATAAATCATAAATTATTCTAAATCTTAATGTTGTATATTTAAATTGAATCAGGTTCAAAGATTTGTTCCTTTTTAGTAATTCATTTATACATTCTTGAATGCACATTTCAGTAGAAAATATTTTAGGAATTATAAATTGCCTTTTAAAGAAACACAGTAATGTTCATTGCAATAGATAACTCTCCTCCCTGTTTAAGTAGGTTTTTCTCAGTTCCATAGGAAAAATAATTTGATTATGTTTTAGTCTGTGTAGTGGCTATTCTTGGTTGTCAACCTGACTATATTTGGAATGAACTACAATACAGTATTGGAAGGCCCACCTGTGGTCCTGATCTTGAGGATGGGAAATACAAGTTTCTGACCTGGATCTTGACATAGAGATCTTGAGGCACAGTGCCTATGAATCCCAAGATATCAAGGCAAGGAGATCTCTGAGTTCAAGGTCATCTGGGACAAAGCAAGTCCCAGATCCAGGCATATTGATACACACCCTTAATCTGGGCCACACCTTCTGCTGCGGACTTACATAAGGACATTGGAAGAAGGAAGACTTGCTCTTTTTTGCCTGCTTGCCTTGTGGGAATGAGCAACTGCTAGATCTTTGGACTTCTATTCACTGCTGCTGCTGACCATTGTTGAGGAGTTTGACTACAGACTGTATGTCAACAACAAATTCCCTTATTATATAGAGACTACAAATATATAGGCTCTAAAGAACGCTGACCAATACAATCTGTATTACAAAATTTTGTAGTTCTGTTGAATTTTTCATGTCTAGAAGATGTACACAGATTTGTTTTAATTATCTCAATACCATTCTCTTCTAAATACATTTTTTACTATGTATTAGAAATTCAATTAAGAAAAAATGACATTGAGTATTAAAACTAAAGCACTTATTAAATATTATGACAGGGAGTTTTTCATTAACTAATGATAAGACCAGATACTATTAATTATATTTCAATGTAACATTCTATAAAATAACTGTTAAAATTAATACTGTAGATTTAGAATATGCATATAAAACCAAACTTGAGATCAAATATATAAAGGCAAAGAGACTTCCACTTAATGGTTAGACAGGAACCAGTATGGGAAGCAGTAACAGGTAAGGTTGAGTAAAACAATGTTGTGAGTATTTCTTTGAGTTTAAACCTACAACTAAAATATATCTAGGAAGTAGCAGTATGAACATTAATTATTTACTTAATAATGATGAATAAGTAACACTGACTCAAGGAGAAATAGAAAACCAAACCGTATCAAATCTAGTCACTGAAAACAGTGAGTATTCAAAACTCATCTCTACAATATTATGCATTGTTATTTTTAGTCAGCATTTATTATAGATAACTCCTATCATATAAAAATTATTAAACTGTGTAAATGTTAACAAACTGCTATAAATTGTGTCTTCGTTGCTGTGATGAAGAACTGACCAAAAGTAACTTTGGAAGGAAAATGTTCATTACATTTTATGGGTTATAGTTGATCCTTGAGGAGAGTCAGGGCAAGAACTCCAGGAGAGCAGAAAATGAAAGAGAGAACATGGAGAAATGTTGCTTATTGGCTTGCCCTCAAGATCATGTTCACTTACATTTGTTATACAGCCTATGTCAGAGGTTCCAAATTTTCCTAATACTGTGATCCTTTAATACAGTTCCTCATGTTGTGGTGACCCCCATCCATAAAATTATCTTTGTTGCTACATCATAACTGTAATTTTTCTATTGATGTGAATCAAAATGTAAATATCTGTGTTTTTCAATGGTTTTATAAAGAACCAGCCTGCCTTCATCTTGGGCTTAAAAGGCACATTATAATAAAGATAAGCTATGTTCATTGCTGTCTATAATTAAACCTCTGTTTCTCAAGAAGTGGACTGTGCCCCACCTGTAATCTTTTCTGTACTGGATGTTCCAGGAATATCAATTGTGCCTTTGTTTTAAAAAGTTACTTAAAACCAACTAACCACCCTAAGTTTGTTTCTAAAGTTTATATGATTTCCTATTATCACCATATTATGACTATCTGTTGTTACTTTGTTTTGACCACCTTGTGTGTCCTGTTCCTGAAACCCCATCTATTTTACTTCATTTGGAAACCCTCTGTCCCTGAGTTCAATTAAACCCCTGTCTTCATCATATCTGATGCTACATTATGAGGAGGCAGTCCATGTACACATATTTCAAAAAGCTTGCCTTAATTAACTGGTTGCTTTATTTAATTTGGCCATGATGATTTTGGTGGGTGGTGTTTTTTTCTTCCCATCTTTGGAACTAACACTTCTGTGACCCTGTGAAAGGGTTATTTGATCCATCAAAGGAGTCACAACACACAGGTTAAGAAATGCTGGTATATGTACACCTGCCTAGAGATGATTCTGCCCACAGTGGGCTGGGCTGTTCCCTATCAATTAATAAGCAAAAAACAAAAACAAAACAAAACAAAAAAACATGTATCTACAAGTCATTCTGATGGAGATAGTTACTTTAACTGTGGTTCATTTGCACCTAGTATGGCCCATAGACAACTAAAACTAATTATAATCTTTAATTCACTTGTTAACTTTGACATATAAATACATCATTTTCAAACATAACTTTACTTTCTCCCCAATATGCCATGGTAACATGAATATATAAAACACATTCTAACTCTTAAAGTTCCCACAGTTTTAAATTTTTCAACATGTTAAAAGTTTAATGTCAGAGGAAGTCAGCCATAGACCTTCCCAGCACCATTCCATCTGTATGAGATATAAAATCTAGAGGCACTCTAGCCACTATGCCATACAGCATGGACAGAGGAGATAACCCAGAGGCCCACCAGCCACATGGTCTTTCCACAGCAGGAGCTACTACACTGTGCAAATATGCTGGACACTGATGGGAGAGAAAGATGAGGAGCAGTTTGAACATTATGAAGAGAGGTAGAACTTGGAACATGAAGGTGGAAAGGAGTATCCTGTTATGAGTAGCCAGTCCTGCCACCTGAAGCCATGCTGCCACTAGGGACTTTGTCTGGGTCTGTAGTAGCTTTGCAGGAGTAAGGGTAAATTTCAGTATCCATGGCTCACATTACCCTAGAGATTATAGGGGTGCCCCTGGTCTAGGAAACCACCACGGAATATAGATGTCTCAGGGTTGTGCAGAATTGGCCCCATCCCTCACTGGCTGTAGTGCTCTACAGTGCTAGCACTACCTCTCACTCCAGACAGAAAGCCCTGAATTTCTCCTGGGCAGCACAGTTGGGAAAGGTTGCCCCAGAGTCACAAGAGTTGGAGAGCAGTCCCTGTACTTTGCCTGCGCAGCAGAGCAGAGCTGGCTCTGGTAGTGGTAAGATGGGTGAATCTGCCCTGAAAGCTGGACTGCAGGAGAACTGGCCCCTATCACAACTTTGCTGTGAGGTGGCCCAGGCACAGAAGTGATGCCTTCCCTCCTCTCTCTTTGCCACCTGCAGCAGTTGAGACAGTTGTCCAAAGGATTATGAGAAAAGCAAAGCTGGCCCTGCCACTTGTCTGGTGGCACCCTCCCATGCTCCTGGACAATTGCAGCAGTCCAGAGATGAGTCCCTGAGTGCATTAGAGCAGGAGAGCTACTCTTGCCTCCTCATTGGCTGTAGCACTTTGGAGAGCAGGCCCTACCTCTCACTTGGGTAGCACAGTAGAGCTGGCCCTGGTGGAGGGGTGAAGTTGAGTCTGCATCATGGGCATGGGTATAGGAGAGCTGGCCCCATCACTACTCTGTCTATCCTGAGGTAGAGAGGGCAAGGATGGAAGCCCTCCCCTATCTGCTTCATGCCACCTGCGGGAGCTGGCCCTAATGGCAAAGGTGAGCCAGCCCTGATCTTTTGAGAGCATGAGAGTTTGCCTATCCCCTTAGCCAGCTGCTGCATTTCAGAGAGTGCACTTTGCACCTTGACAAAGGAACTGGCTCTGGATGTGTAGATGTGGGTAAGCCAGGCTCTAGAGCAGGAGAGAGGAAGAGCTGACCTTACCTCCTGCTGATGGTAGCATCAGGTGACCTATCTGGAGCAATGATGGAGAGCTTGTTTTGATAGTACAAATAAGGGAGAGCCAGAGGTCTTACCAGCTAGCTCAGCTACCAATGAGGCCCATCCAGGGCTCTGAATTGACCCACCCCAAAATCTATACCATCTGTGAACTGGGGCACATGAAAGGACCAGTCCTGCTGATCCAAAACTGCACAATCTCCATGACACAGGGCAACAGCTCCTGGTCAGGATTCAATATTTATAGTGTCACAGAAGCAAGAGATATCAAAACAAACCAATGATTTATTGCAATGAATATTTGCAAGTGAAGATGTGTGGGTAGAGGGGTATACTCTGGGGCATACTGTGATATATATTATAGATTCCATGATGATATGTGTTCTATACTATTTATTTATTTATTTATTTATTTATTTATTTATGTGTGTGTGTGTGTGTGTGTGTGTGAGCACGCACATACGGACACTTGTGCATGTGTGTTTTATTTTGGTGGTGTTGCAAGAGTAGAGGGCAAGTGTGAGGGGATTGAGATGTATGGTGTGAAACTCAGAAATAATCAATAAGCAGTTAAAAATAGTACAATACCTCTTTAAATTATCAAAATGTGGGAATGTAAAAATGGCACACAGTTAAGAGCACCTTGGATTATCTGTATCTTCCAACTGCTTATAACTCATTCAATAACCCCCAGAGTAACATGCTGGTGAGTAAGTGAAGAAACAGGAATACTCCTCCATTGCTGGTGGGATTGCAGACTGGCACAATCTCTCTGGAAATCAATCTAGTGCTTCCTCAGAAAATTGGAAATAGTTTTACCTGAAGACCCATCTATAGCACTCTTGGGTGTATACCCAAAAAATATTCCACCATACCACATGACATGTGCTCCACTATGTTCATATTCATAATATGTTCAATTATTTGCAATAGCCAGAAGATAGAAAAAACCCAGATATCCCTCAGCTAAAGAATGGATGTAAAAAATGTAGTTCATTTACACAATTGTATACTATTCAGCTATTAACAAAGAGGATATCATGAATTTTGCAGGGAAATGGATAGAAATAGAAAATATCATCCTGAGTGAGGTAACCCAGACCCAAAAGGACCTGCATGGTATGTACTCATTGATAAGTGGGTATTAGTCAAAAAATGCAGAATATCCATGATATAGCCCACAGACCCTAAGAAGTTAAACACGAAGGAAGGACCAAATGAAGATGCTTCAATTCCACTTAAAAGGGGGAACAAAACAATCACAGGAGACAGAGGGCAAGAGGGATCACATGGGAGAAGGGAGGTAAGGAGAAAGAGGTGGCAGGATCAGGTATGGGGGGAAACAGGAAAGACGTCTAGAGGACCAGGAGAATGAAAGAAAATATGCAGCTGTGGGGGTGGGGTAAGGTGAGCAGAACCTCTAGAAAACCTGTGCTGTGAGAGGCTCTCAGGTCTTAGTGGGGATAACCTTAGCCAAAGTGCCTAATAGTAGGGAGATGGAACCTGAAGAGACTACCTCCAGTAGACAGACAGGCCCCCAGTGGAGGGATGGATTCAGCAACCTACCTTCAAAATATTTGAACCAGAATTTTTCTTCTCTAAAAGAAATGCATGGACAAAACTGGAGCAGAGACTGATGGAAAGGCCTTCCAATGACCAGCCCAACTTGGGATCCATCCCACTCGAAGGCACCAAACCCTGACATTCTTGATGACATTATGTTGTGCTTGCAGACAGGAACTTAGCACAGTGGCCCTCTGAGAGGCTCTAGTAGCAACTGACTGAGACAGAGGCAGATACTTACAGATAACTGTTGGATTGAGGTCATGTACCTATATGGAAGAGTTAAGGGAAGGATTGAATGAGCTGAAGAGGATGACAATCCCATATGGAGACCAACAATGTCAAGTAACCTGGACCTCTGGGAGCTCCCAGAGACTAAGACACTAATCAAAGAGCATACATAGGCTAGTCAGTGGTCCCTGGCATATATGTAGCAGAGGACTACCTTGTCTGCCCTATGGGAGTGGATACACCTAATACTATAGCAACTTGATAGCCCAGGGAAGGAGGATGTTGGGTAGGGGTGATTGGAAGAACATCCTTTCAGAAGCAAAGGGGAGGACAGATAAAATGAAGAACTGTTAGAGGTAGGACCAGGAAGAGGAGCAACATTTGGAATGTAAATAAATAAAAAGAATTGAAAAAAGTAAAGATTAAAAAAAGAAAAAAATCACTTCCAAAACAAAACTTTGAAGCTATTGAATCACTGATCAGTTTCCTCCAACAAAATAATATTATGAACTTACCTAAATCGTGTGGAAACACTGACTGTTCTGTCCTTCCTCCCAGTACTACCGATTTTAGCTTTAAAAGACGTTTCTTTACCAAATTCCTTGGATATTGTTCACTTAGCTCATGAGAATCAAAATGATTTGACTCCCATGTCCTTAAGAATCAATCTTAATGAAAAACAGAACATTTTACACTTGGTTATGTGTTAATATTACTCTGGTCGGTAAAGCTTCTATTGTTGTGTAAAATAGGATATCATGTACAATGAAGAACAAAAGTAATCCCCAGGTGAAAATAGCTTTAAAGATTTCCAACTGATGCAATATACAGTCCAGGTGAAGTATCTCTGTGACAGGTTTATCTGAATACTTTCTATTCCCACAGCCTCAACCAATTACATTCCTGAAGAAAGTCTTGAATCTCTCAAAAGTGTATTACACCTTCTTTTGTTATTTTACTGTTCTAACACCATTGATTCCAAATGGATGATAAGACCTTAGAGTTCACATGAAAAACATCTAGAAATGCAATTAAGCATACACAGCATGTTAAGTATTAATGAGATAGATGCTGATGAATTCAAAACTTTCTCACAAAGGTGGCAGCTGGTTTTGAAAATCACTCAGACTTAATTTAGGATGGAAGAAACAAACAAATCCATATAGAGAAATGTCTGATTTCAATATTTTAAAAAAATTCTATGACCAAGGATAAGATGAGGCATCAGAAGCAATCAGTCCAGCTTCAAAATTTTAATGATCATAAAAAATAAAAACTTCATCTTGGTGAGGGAGAGCTAGAGAGAGGAATTGTAAGACACAGGTACTTTGAGCAGGCAAATAAGAGGAGTTTTAACCTGGAAGGGGTAGCCATGGCAGTACAAGGAGAGAGGGAGGGAGACTGGATAATTAACACTAAAAATGTTTGAAAACCCCATAGACCATGATCAAGTAAGCTTCAACCCAGTGATGCAGGGATGTTTCAATATATGAAAATCATTAAAAGTAATCCACCATATAAACAAACTGAAAGAAAAAAATCACAGGATCATCTCATTAGATATTGAAAAGCCTTTGACAAAACCCAATACTTCTTCATGTTAAAATCATTAGAGAGATCATAAATACAAGGCATATACCTAAACATAGCGAAAACAGTACACATCAAGCCAATAGATAGCATCAAACTAAATTGAGAAAAGATTTAAAGAAATTCCATTAAAATCAGATACAAGACCAGATTCCCCACTCGAACCCTATCTATTCAATATAGTACTTGAAATTCTATTCGTAGAAATAAGACAACAAAAGGATGTCAAAGGGAATACAAATTGGAACAGAAGAAGTCAAAATATCACTATTTGCATATGATATGATAGTATACATAAGGAACCTCCAAAATTCTACCAGAGAAATCCTACAGCTGATGTACACCTTCAGCAAAGTGGCTTGATACAAAATTAACTAAAAAAAAATCAGTAGCTCTCCTTTTTATAAATGATAAACATGCCAAGAAAGAGATTAGGGAAACAACACACTTTACAATAGCCACAAATAATATAAAATATCTTGGCATAAATCTTACCAAACAAATGAAAGATCTGTATGACAAGAACTTCAAGTCCCTGAAGAAAAGAAATTGAAGAAGATATCAGAAGATGCAAATATCTCCCAACATCATGGATAGGTAGGATTAGCATAGTGAAAATGACAAATCATACCAAAATAAATCTACAGATTCAGTGAAATCTCCATCAAAATTCCAATTATTATAGACCTTGAAAGGGAAATTCTCAACTTTATATGGAAAAACAAAAAACACGGGATACCTGAAACAATCCTGAGCAATAAAAGAACTTTGGGTAGAATCACTATCTCTGAGCTCAAGCAGTAATACAGAGCAACAGTGATAAAAACTGATAGTAAAGAAACAGACAGGTGGATTATGGCAATTAGACTAAAGACAATGAAATAATCCCTTAAACCTATGGACACTTGATTTTTGATCAAGAAGCCAAAGCTTTACAATGGAAAAAAAGAAAACATCTTCAATGAATGGTGCTGGTATAACTGGATGTTGTACATGTAAAAGAATGTAAATAAATCCATATTTATCACTCTGCAAAAAACTCATGTCTAAGTGGATCAAGGACCTCAACATAAAACTGAATACAATAAATTTCATAGAGGAGAAAGTGGAAAAAAGCCTTGAATGAATGGTGAAGGAATTTCCTAAATAGAATACCAATGGCTCAGGTTTTATGATCAACAATTGCTAATGCATCTTATGAAACAAAAAATTTAGTAAGGCAAAGTATAATGTCAATAGGACAAAATGGCATCCTACCAATTGGGAAAGGATCTTCACCAATCTTGTAGCTCAGAGAGGGCTGATATCCAAAATTCATAAACAACTCAAGAAGTTGGGAACCAACAATACAAATAACCTACAGAACTAAACAGAATTATGAGAAGAGAAATCTCAAATGACCAAAAAAAACACTTAAAGAAATTCCAAAGTCCTTAGAAATCATTTGCATAATGAGATTAAGAATTTAAAGAAAGTTGCTCTTTTGAGCTTTGATGCTGCAGATAATGCTGATAAAATTATCCATGGCTTGAGGTCAGTATTTCCATCTGGATCAAACCTCAGGAATGGCATATATAGCTTGATCAAGCTAGCTCCTTTTGTTCTGGGAATAATTTTATTCCTGCGCATCATGTTAAAGATTGTCTCTAACTACATCAACAGGTTGGCAGCCAAAGTACATGACTTGAAACTGAAAATGGACCCCCAGACAGAGCTATTAATTTAACAGTCTGGCAAGCAAAGGACAGGTGAAATTCTGCACAGAGCCTTACCAACATAAAACATAAGTGCATTGCTTTTGATAATGCATATTCCACGATGAATTAGGAAGGCATTCTTGTCAGAACAACCTAAGACAGGCTCAGTCTGGTTTATGCAATAAAAAAGTAGGAGATGTGGGGTGCTTTTGGGGCTCCCTGGAAGGAATGTGACATTGGCTAAGGACAAGGAAATGGACTGCAGGTAGGATTCTGACATTAGGCTAGAACAAAGAAGTAACTTCAGGCAGAAATCTAAATCCTAGGCTAGAACAAAGAAGAAATTACAGGCAGGAATCTAAATCTTAAGCTAGAAAAAAAGAAGTAGGCTTCAAGCATGAAAATGACTTTGGGCTAGGACAGGGAAGTAGGCGCAGATATTTTGGTCATCCTGATAAGCCCTTAGAAATAGTGATCACAGCAGTGATCACGGGACTCTGTTTATTGCCCTGAATGTTCTTTGACTATCTGGGTTCATTGTCTTGCTTCTTCCTTGACTATTTGCATCAATTGTATTGCTAGTTCTTCAACCTAGAACTGACCTTAATACTTGCATGTAATTTAAATGGTATAAAAGCAAAAAAGGAGGTGGAGGGATAGGATAGGGGATTAATGGGGAGGGGTGGGGAAATGGGGAAAGGGTATTACATCTGAAATGTAAATAAATAATATATCAAATAAAAAAGATATCATGGAAATGCAAATCAAAGCAATTCTGAGATTCTATCTTACACTCCTCAGAATAGTTAAGAACAAAAACTCAAATGACAGCACATGCTGACTAGGATAAGGAGCAAGGGGGACACTCCTTCATTGCTGGTGGGACTGCAAACGTGTACAACCACTTTGGAAATCAATTTGGCAGTTTTTTAGAAAACCGGGAATAGTTCTATCTCAAGACCTAGCTATACCACTCCTGGCATATACACAAAAGGTGCTTCAACATCCCACAATGACACTTGCACAACTATATTCAGAGCAGCTCTATTTATAGTAGCCAGAAACTGAAACGAATTTAGATGTCCCTCAACTGAAGAATGGATCAGGAAAATGTGGTACATTTACACAGTGAAATACTATTCAGCCATTAAAATCAAAGACATCATGAGTTTTGCAGGCAAATGAATGGAACTAGAGAATACCAACCTGAGTTAGATAACCCAGTCCCAAAAGGACATGCATGATATGTATTCACTTATACATGGATATTAGCCATAAAATGAAGGTACTGTGCTATAATACACAGACTCAAAGAAGCTAAACAAGAAAGAAGACCCAAGTGAGGAAGCTTGAATCTCAATTAGAAGGGAGAAAAAGTAGTCAGAAAAGGTAGATGGAAGAAGGGAACTGGGTGAGAGAAAAGATGGGGAGCAGAATGGAGGGTCAGGATCATATGTGGGGAGGGACAGTAGAGATGGCCAGATGGCCATGAAAATGAATGTAAATCTGCAACTGACTGGATAGGGATGTAGGAAGCATTCCTAAGATGAGATAGAGACCTGGCATAAGGGAGATACCCAAGAATCAATAGGAGTGACCTTAGCTGTGATTCACAACATTGGGGATATGGGACCTGAGGAGGCCACCTCCTTCCTGTAGCTAGGCAGGAACCCCTGTGAATAAATAGGAACATCAACCTACCCACAAATTTTTTGACCCAAAAATTGTCCTGTACAAGAAATGCAAGGACAGTGGTGGATTAGAGACTGAAAGAATGGCCGAACAAAACTTGACCAATTTCAGAGCCTTCCATTTTACAACCACCAATCCCTGACACTATTAATAATACTCTGTTGTGCTTGCAGACAGGAGCAAGTTGTCTTCTGTGAGCTTCCTCCCAGAAGCTGACTTAGACAGATGCAAACACCCACCACAAGATAATGGATGGAGCTTAGAGACTCTTATGGAAAAACTGGGTGAGGAAGGATTGTAGGCTATGAAGAGGATAAGAATTCTATAGGAAGACCAACAGAGTCAACTAACCTGAACCCTTGGGCCTCTGAGAGAGAAAACCACCAACCAAAGTAAATATACTGGGTGGATCTAGGCCTCCCTGCACATATGCTACAGGTATGGAGCTTAGTCTTCATGTGGGTCCCAAGCAACTGGAATGAGGCCTATCCCAAAAGCTGTTTCCTGTCCATAGAATATGATCTTATACCTGGGGTGCCTTGTCTTGTCTCAGTGGGATATGATGTGCTTAGCCCTGTAGAGACTTGATATATCATGTTTGGGGGATAGCCAAGTTGGGCCCCACCTGCTCAGTGGAGAAGAGGAGGGAGTATCAGGGAAGGATTGTGGGAGGGGGTGACTGGTTAGGGTACAGTGAGTGGAATGTAAAGTGAATTAAATAATAAAATAAAAAGGTTTTAACTTTCATTTGAGAAGAAATACAACTTTAATTTTGTTTATGCAGAAAAATATCCACACACAAATGTATTAATTTGTGTTTCCTTAAAATAATATATATAGTACTTCATTTTATGTATACATATATAGTTTAAATTAAGTTATACAATTTGGAGTGTTACTATTTCATCCAAATACCTTTCACTACATTACAAAACCACAGTGCTAGCAATAGTATATATACCTGTGTTGATTAGGAGAGTCTGGGGGAACTCAAAGAAATAATGTATATTAATGGCATTATCCTTGATTGCCTATCAAACTTGTAGGTAAACCTCATTGCTTAAGATAGTATATAGTTCAGAGACAATACTGGAGGAATCAAGCTAGAACTGAACTGTAAGCGTCCTCCTTGAGGATTAGCATTCATAGTAGCTAAAGGTGCTGTGCAACATGCCAATGTAAAACAATTCAATCAATAATTCTATCCATTTCTAAACCCTACACTACAGTGATGGATTACATGCTTAGGAAGATAACCCCAGTCTTTCAATAGTATCACTTAAGTCTTGGGTATAACAAATAGCCATCTAATTGTACTTTAGGTACATTTAATAGGAAAACCATTATGCCTATTACCACCTACCTAGCCAAATATCTATAGCCAGTGAGATAGATCATAGAAGAGGACCTATTATTGCCCATTTTCTAAATCTGTATTTAGAAAACCAACTGTGTTGTCAATACCTATATTTATACCCAAAGATATACGTAGCTCTCATATTTCACCAGAAAAGTTTCTTTTTTTCAGAATGGATGTCCATAAGAACACTTGTTCAACTATGTTCATAGCACCTTTATTCGTAATAACCAGAAACTGGAAACAACCTAGATGTCCCTCCACCTAAGAATAGATAAAGTAAATGTGGTTCATTTGCACAATGGAATACTTCTCAGCTATTAAAAACAAGGACATGAATTTTGCAGGAGAATGGATGGAACTACAAAATACCATCCTGAGTGAGGTAACCCAGACACAAAAGGACATGCATGGTATGTACTCACTTTTAAGTGGATATTGACCATAAAGTACAAAATAACTAAGCTACAATCCATAGCCCCAAAGAAGTCAAATAACAAAAATAGCCCAATGGAGAAAGTTTGAGTCATTGTCAGAACATGATACAAAATAGATATTAGAGGTGGATGGAGGAGGGAACTGGGTTAAAAAGAGGATGTGGAGGGGAACAGTGAAAGGAGATCTATATGGAGCAAACAGAAAAAAGAGAATGGAAATCGGTGGTAGGTGGAATGGAGTGCATTTCTAGGAAATGCCAGAGACCTGAGACAGGGGAGTGTACAGAGAGTCTATCTGTGTAACTCTAGCTGAGACTACTAGCAGGGAAGGATACAGCACCTTAAGTGGCTACCACCTATCGCTAGGCAGAACTCCCAGTGGAGAGAAAAGGGCAGCAACTCACCCATGAAACCTTGGATAGAAAATGTGTCCTGCCTATAAGATATACAGAGACGAAGATGCAGCAGAGACTGGGGGAATGGCCAAACAATGACTGGTCCAAATTGAGACCCCCTCCCATGGGCAAGAACTAATCCCTTACTTTATAAATGATACTCTGATATACGTGCAGACAGGAGTCTATAAAAACTGTTCTCTGAGAGGCTCTACCCAGCAGCTATTGTAAACAGATGCAGAGACTCATACCTAAACATTAAATTGAGTTTGAGGAGTTTTGTTGAAGAGTCAGGAGAAGAACTGAGGGACCCAAAGAGGATAGGGACTCCATGAGAAAACCAACAGTATCAACTTACCTGGACTCTTGTGGGTTCCTAGAGACTGAACTACCAACCAAAGCCAATCACAGACTGGACCTAGGATCCGGTTCATATGTAGCATATAGATGTGAGTCCCCCAAAAACTGGAGCAGGGTTTTTCCCTATTGCCTGCCTGTGGAACCATTTCCTAACCGGCCTTGTCTGGCCTCAGGGTAGAGGATACACCTAGTCCTGCAGTGAATTGATGTGCCAGGTCGGGATGATACTCATGGGGGCTTCCCCCCTTAGAGGAGAATAAGAGTAGGAAATAGGGGAAAGAGCTGTATAAGAAGAAAGGGGCTGATATTGGGATATAAAATGAATAAATAAATTAATTGGAATAAAGTAACCTATAGCTGTTAAAAATGCCTACAAGATAGTATTCTCTGTATATGACTAGGAAGCTGGACTCATGAAAACTCAAAAATATCATTATGTAAAAAGTTTATTTGAAAACATGGATCTCATAAAGGCTCACTTCTAGATGAACTCTGAAAAGTTAGTGGTTGCTGAAAAAGGAAGAATCAGCATTTTCTAGGGATAATGCATGCGTGTGTGTGTGTGTGTGTGTGTGTGTGTGTGTGTGTGTATAAAATAATGATTAGAGATAAGTTAATGAATTTGAGAGGGAGCTGGTTGAAACAAGAAGAGCTGAGAGGGATAAAATGAATATAAATGCAATATTCAAGTATGAAAATAAAAAAATGAAATAAATCAAAAAATAAATCTCAGCTGGGGAATAGTAATTATCATGAATATTTGAAATGTTCTAAACCAATGAAAAAGTCAATAAGGGATCAAAAATAATGTATTTTCATGATTAATTTACTTGCTTGCTTTATTATAAACTAGATATTGTGAAATCTTGACAATATCTGCTTTGACATAAATCCAGAATTGTGCCTCAATTCAGAAGAAAGGTTGTACAGTTCCTTCTACTCCAACTCAGCATGAGATACAATACATTGTTCAATGAGCTTCCTTTTCTACATTTGAAGAAACCAACTCTTCCACACTTGAAAATAAATTTCATACAACCTCACTATGGCTTTCTTACTATAATTCACAGTGAAGTAGGAAGAAAAGATAATGAATTCTAACACAAGATTTTCTCAAAATCTGACTTTGTGTGCAGAAGCATACTGGAAGAATGCAATGTGTTATATAAAGGGAAACACCTATTTGCCTCTTGCATGATTCTTCACAATTTAAAACTACTCATTCCAGAGCAAGTATTTGTAAAAGGATTCTCAAATGGTTAAATTTCATGCTTCTAGCTGCTTTATAGGAGAGGAGAAGATAGAAATCTATCAAGTGTTCTCCCTATGGTGCTCATTAAAATAACAGACTTATGAATGGATAAATAGGGGAGTGGATGACTACGTGGACAGTTGCTGTCTCTGTATTAGAATATATTAATTTCTCTATAATTTAAAAAACTTCATTAAAAATTATGTTGGAACATACAGAAATAATCTTGGTCTATAAATTTGATGTTGTATAATGTTTATAAAATTAAATATGAAATGGAGTATACAATCAAGATAATGTTAACAATATATGCATACAGGGAATTACAGATTTTGCTTTATACAATACATGGCTGGAAATCTTGCATCAACTCTTATTTTATAATTAAAGCTATTCAAAAGTTAATAAGAAAAATTGAGATATTGATTTAAGAAGAAGCTTAACAAAAAGTTCATGGTCCTATACATTGCAAAATAGCAATTAAAAGTATAAAATAGACATTAGAACTTGTGATGAAACAAATATAAAATTAACCAAAAATAATATGCCATGCATTAAATTTTTAAAATTACAAAAACTTCATGGTACTCCATGAGGGTCCACCTAAATTAGTATAAAATATATAAATTATAAAAATATATGTCAAAATATTAAAAATGTATTAAGCTTTATAACATAAAAATATACTTGAGCATTTTAACTATATAATATGGAATATATATATATATATATATATATATATATATATATATATGAAATTATTGCTCCAATCATTACTGCAAACATTTTATAAACAGAAAAATGTTTAAATTCCACTATAAGTTAATAGGATGACAAAATTTTTTAGGAATAAAGTGACTGAGAGAGTAAAATTGCTTGCCTGACATTTTGCATTCAATCCCTGTACTCTATATGGTATAAAAAGTAAGAATAGAACTTATTCCAGGAAGCTATCCTATAGTACACACATACAAACACACAAACACAAACACACACACATACACACACACACACACACACACACAGAGAGAGAGAGAGAGAGAGAGAGAAATATAATAAAAATTAAAGAGATAAATTAGAGATAAAATTAAAAATTAACATACATTTGCATGATTATAAATGATCAATCATAGCTTTAAAATTCAGAGAGGATGTTGAGTATATAATATGAGAATAAAGTGGAATAATGTAAAATGTTTCTTTAATTTATTCTAAAGAGATGATTGAAAATTTATAATCTAATATACAATTATCTTGACAGTGAGATTATATGATTTTTATACAGGAAACTCAGTATTAAGGGAGAATCATATGCTTAATACATTCAAACACATTTAGAATGTTATTTCCCCTGTGGTGGTGTCCCAGGTGGCCTGACCAATCTGTCTGCCATCTAGGCCTAGATCTGGTGCTTCATCTATTACGTACTTCATCTATGAGCTACTGGACCATGCGGAGGAGGTGATGCTGCAGAACCTGATGTAGGAGCACATCATAGTCACCACAGTTTAAAACCTGATCTATGCCTGTGATCAAAGATGTCCTTTATTAATGGTGATTCAGAGTCCAGAGACCTTTAGCCAGACCAATGACTCGTGGCTATTATTATTTGCATGTATTGCTATGTGGTTGTCTTAGTTTGGGATATATTGCTGTGAAAAGATATCATGACCAAAACAACTTTTATAAAGGACAACATTTAATTACTGTTAGCTTATATTTTCAGAGGTCCTCTCTATTAACATCATGGCAGGAAGTAGGACTGTGTTCTGGCAGGCATGCTGCTGCAGCCTTCTAGATGAGAGTTCTCCATCTTAATCTGATTGCAGCCAGGAGAAAGATTGACATCCCAAGGAAGCTAGAAGGTAGCTCTCTTCCACAATGGGTGGAGCCTGAGCATATGAGAGGACTTCCAAAACCTTCTCCCACAGTTACTCACTTGCTTCAACAAGTCCACACCTCCTAATAGTTCCACTTCCTATGGGCCAAGCATATTCAAACAACCACAGTGGACAAAATTATGTACCAAGTAAGGCATTAAAGTTTGCAGTGTCACTGTGATGACTGAATTTCCAATGGACAGGTTGGAAAGATGGAGAAACAGAGTGGAGCTTACACTGTGAAGAGGTGCTGAACCATCTTGATGCCCTTGAGATAATCTGCTGCCAGGGGCCATGTCCAACTGTATAGTCCTGCTGTAGTGTATGTTGTCTGAATGTCCCTGGTATCTCTGAAGGCTATGCAGATATCTCTGGTGGTCTGTGCTACCAAAGCATGATGCAATATTGATGTCCATGAGCTGTGATGATATGAGTAGTCTGTGCTACTACTTGAGGTCATGTTGATATCTGTGATATCTGCCAGGACTCATGTCTGGGTCCATGGTCCTGCTGTAGCCCAGGGCCATATATCAAATCCTTGCTCAGTGTCACCACTAAAGGCCATGTGGATGACCTTGGTCTATGCTACTGTGGCTGGACTCCCAGGAGTTCTAACAATCCCAGGATCTTAGGTGAGGTGGCCATGCCACGTATATTGCCACTGTAGACCATGCTAAAGTTTGTGGCATGTACTGCTTGATGTCAGAGACAAGGTTGATGTCACTCACAAGATACCCTGTGGAAGTCCATGATCTGAGCTCCTACTGACTGAAAAGATAAAGAAGCTTCTTCTGCAGTGGTATCAATGATTGCAGACTCACAGTTAAGAAACATAGATAAGAACAAGTGAATCATAGGCAGAGTCATAGTGACCTGTCCCCTGAACCTTCACCCAGCCGGATACCCTGTTCTGAAAGGTATCTGTATTCCCCCGAACACCCACACATAGGCTTAAAATCAGCAATAGGCCTGTCATACGTGTATACTAACACCAAGTCTTGGATCTCTGTGGAAAAACATTGAAACAGATGGCTATAAGCTATAGTAAACAGGCAGCCTTTGTGGAAATTTACCAGCCTGAGTAGTCATAGACCTTGTAAATAGGTAGCCTGGGCAGACAATACCAACTTAGATAAGGACAAGTGAATCATAGGCAGAGTCATAGTGACCTGTCCCCTGAACCTTCACCCAGCCAATACCCTGTTCTGAAAGATATCTGTATTCCTTCTGAATACACACGCTCCAGTGTCATTCCCTTCCCCAAGTCCTGCCTTTTTGTGTTTATAACCCCTGTGTGAATAAGTAAAAATTATGATTTGATTTAAAAAAATAAAAAACTGGAGGACTTCCAGTTTGGGACCGAGCCTAGAGCAGGTCGCAGGCAGCAGCTCCGTACCCAACCGCAGAAAACCAAGAAAAACAGGGACTCCCAGGAGCTTGAACTCACGCAGTATCCCAGGTAAAATTGAATCACCCGTGATGCCTGCTATTAGAAGTTCTAACCCAGATGGACCAGAAGCCAGGAGCCTCGCCCTTACCCTCACCCCCTACCTTTTCCCACCTGCACAAGGTCCCCTGAAGCTGGGCAACTGCAAGATCCTGCTTGGCAACTGCAGATAGACTCAAAGCAGTGTACCATATCATCTGAAGAATAGCAGGGAGACCATAACTCAAGCAGTGTACCATATCTTCTGAAGAATAGCAGGTTGCAGTCCTCCTTGCCCCCACGAATAACCAGGACCCGCCGGTCGGGTCAAGTGGCACCCAGACGTGGGGCTCGAGGCACGGACCCATCCGGACCGACCCTCATTGAGAGGATGTGCGCACGACATCAAGATTGAGCAAGACAGAGATCATCGCCCGTGACCTGTCGTCCACGGAACCAGGTTGATGCTGCCATCAAGAAGGCAGTTGAAGTTCATTACCATCAGCTGAAAATTGCAGAGGATCCAGAAGTGACTCCGCAGGAGACTGACACAGCTGTCAGCTCCCCTGCCTCCCCCTATGGTCGACCCCTAGACTTCCACGCCCTCCAGAAGGGTTCCTGGTATGCCTGGCTTTGCCCCCGTTTCTCTCGATAGAGAGCTTGGCCTCTTGATCACCACAACAAAAATTGGCTTTTTCCTAAACCAAGGCCGCCCTTGATATGGCCGCTAACATTGGGGAGCCTTCCTTTATGACAATATTACACCCCAAACTGACAAATGGTTGGTAACTTGAACATTTACAAGAGACTAGGATGGCTGTGAGTTAGCCCAATGACGGGATTATTGTAGGTCCACTTCCCAGGGGCCCACCCAATGCAGCCGAAAAGGAGTGCATGGTGCTGGGAGTGGGTGCAGCCTACATGGCCTAAGACAGGGCTCTCACCCTCCTTTCACCCACATCAGAGTCCCTTGACGTTGCCCATCGTCGACAGCCTAAAGCCTTCGACCATCGATGTGACTCGTCTCACATCAGTGTTTTGGGGTTGTGAACTTGTCTAAGACCCCCCATAATTAGACATCCAAATTCAAAACTCACATAGTTGGGATTGAACATAAGACGCCTTCTCTAACTAAACAGAGAAGGGGGAGATGCCAGAAGCCAGGAGCCTCGCCCTTACCCTTACCCCCTACCTTTCCCCACCTGCACAATGTCCTCTGAAGCTTGGCAACTGCAAGATCCTGCTTAGCAACTGCAGATAGACTCAAAGCAGAGTACCATGTCTTCTTAAGAATAGCAGGGAGACCATAACTCAAGCAGTGTACCATATCTTCTGAAGAACTGCAGGTAGATCATAATTCAAGGCAGTGTACCATATAGACCATGACATGTTTCAAGGCACAGGCCAAGAAGATTTTGTACTTTTCCACCACCTGGACACTCTTACCCCCTCCCCTTGTAAAACATGCTATAAAAAAAAAGCATTTCATGTTCAAAAAAAAAAAAGAAATTAAAAAAAAATAAAAAATAAAAAAAATAAAAATAAAAAAAGAAAAAGAACATAATTTTAAAGTCAACAAAGGCCACCAAT
>NW_021620581.1:1210385-1228799 GCF_004785775.1 Grammomys surdaster | reverse complement strand
ATTGTGCATATCTTTGAAATACATTCTTATGTAAAAAAAATAAAAAAAAAACTATAAAAAAGAAAGAGCAACGTTGAAGGCTTTTGTGACAACCTGCTATCCCTCCACACTCCCAAATGTGATGTGACAACTTAGGCAGGAAGACACTGAAAAGAACTCTTTAAAAATTATGGAAAAGATGCTTAATTGTAGCTGTCTGCAATAGAGGGCTATTGGCAGGAGTGGAGTGGAGAAGGACTCAATTATCTTTAAGGAGATGGCCACCAGGAGTTTGACCATGCTTCAATAACTATATCATCAATACAAATCTGACTTATTTTAAAAAGCTTTCTTTTGAGGAGAAGCCACAAAGGAGTGGGGGGGGGGGGGACTTGGGAATACAGGGAAGGAATGGTGATCAGGATGCCTTATGTGAAATTTCCAAATAAACAAAAATATGTTTAAAAAAGAAAATTATTTCTAATTTTCTCTAAACTCTGGATGGCAAGTTTTCTGAAAAGACCAGTGATGAATCAGAGAAAGACGTGAGAGAATGAGTCAGAGATTGGATGTGCCAAACTTTCAACAGAGAGTAAAGAGAAGTTATTTAAAAGAAATGAGGGAGAGAGTTCACTTGAGTTCAGAGAGTTCAGTTTGTAGCAATTTAGTTCATTGCAGTTGTGCTCAGTTCAGTTTGGAGCAATTCTGAGCATTTCAGCTCATGGAATTTAGAGCAATTACCAAGCAGAACAATTCAGTAAGAAGCTAAGAGAAGCCAGTTTGAATAAGTCAGCATGGAGAGGAGTCTAAGCCAGAATAGCTGACTTGAATCATTCAGCTATAGCTAAGAAAGAGCTAGAGGTTTGTACAAACCTAGGGTACCAGCTCTGTAACCAATTTCAGAACCCCCAGAGGAGTCTGGACTCCCAGGAGTTCTAACAGGCCCAGGATCTTAGATGAGAAGGCCACAACATCCCTCACGCCAAACAAGGAGTAACTGAGATCCCAGGGACCCAGGAATTCCCTCCCAGCAAGTGGCATGGGCTCCTTCCAGTCGTCATCAGTGCCTGAACAGACCTAGGATGCTAGCTCTGCACCTAATCCCAGAACACCCAAAGGAGGCTGGACTCCCAGGAGCTCTAGCACACCCAAGATCATAGGATCTCAGGAACTTGGTCACATCAAGATTTCAGGATCCCAGAAGCAGCCTGACTCCCAGGAGCTCTTACACCCAGGATTTCAGAATCACAAAATCACAGAGACAGCTGGATTCCAAGGAGTTCTGAGACAACCAAGACAATAGGAGAGACAGGCTCCAGTCAGAGATAGTGAGTGCAGATAGTACTAGAGATAAACAGATGGTGAAAGGCAAGCACAAAAACATAAACAACAGAAATCAAGGTTACCTGGCATCATCAGAACCCAGTTCTCCCAACATAGCAAGTCCTGCATACCCCATTACACAAGAAAATCAGGATTTCATCACTTCTCAATTGGTGATAGAGGGCTTTAAGAAGGACATAAATAACTCCCTCAAAGAAATACAAGAAAACACAGGTAAACAGGTAGAAACCCTTAAAGCATAAACACAAAAATCTTTTAAAGAATTGCAACAAAACACAATCAAACAGGTGAAGGAATTGAACAGAACTATCCAGGACATAAAAATGAAAGTAGAAACAATAAAGAAATCACAAAGGAAGATTACCCTGGAGATAGAAAACCTAGGAAAGAGTTCAGGAGTCATAGACGCAAGCATCAGCAACAGAATACAGAGAGAAGGGAGAATCTCAGGTGCAGAAGATAACCATGGAAAACATTGACACAGCTGTCAAAGAAAATGCAAAATACAAAAAGTTCTTAACACAAAACATCCAGGAAATCCAGGATGCAATTAGAAGACCAAACCTAAGGATAATAGCTATAGATGAGAGTGAAGATTCCCAACTTAAAGGGCCAGTATCTTCAACAAAATTATAGAAGAAAACTTCCCTAACCTAAAGAACGAGAAACCCATAAACATACAAGAAGCCTACAGAATGCCAAATAGACTAGACCAGAAAAGAAATTCTTCT
This sequence comes from Grammomys surdaster, assembly GCF_004785775.1. Classification (NCBI taxonomy): domain Eukaryota; kingdom Metazoa; phylum Chordata; class Mammalia; order Rodentia; family Muridae; genus Grammomys; species Grammomys surdaster. The sequence continues at coordinate 1,226,745 of NW_021620581.1, read as the reverse complement.
TGTCACATAATAATCAAAACTCCAAAAGCAAAAAACAAGGAAAGAATATTAAAAGAAGTAAGGGAAATGGGTCAAGTAATGTATAAAGGCAGACCTATCAGAATTACACCAGACTTATCACCAAAGATTATAAAAGCCACAAGATCTTGGAAAGATGTCTTACAGACCCTAAGAGAACACAAATGCCAGCCCAGAGACTACTTTATCCAGCAACACTCTCAGTTACCATGGATGGAGAAAACAAGATATTCCATTACAAAGCCAAATTTACATAATATCTTTACACAAATTCAGCCCTACAAAGGATAATAGAGGGAAAACTCCAACACAAGGGGGGAAATTACACCCTAAAAAAGCAAGAAAGCAATATTCTTCCAAAAAAAACCAAGAAAAGATAGCCACAAAAACATAAATCTACCTCTAGTAACAAAAATAACAGGAAACAACAATCACTATTTCTTAATATCTCTTAACATCAATAGACTCAGTTCTGCAATAAAAAGACATAAACTAAGGGACTGGATACATAAACAGGACCCAACATTTTGCTGCATACAGGAAAGGCACCTCAGTGAGAAAGACAGACACTATCTAAGATTAAAAGACTGGAAAATAATTTTCCAAGCAAATGGTTCCAAGAAACAAGCTGGAGTAGTCATTCTATTATCAAATAAAATCGACTTTCAACCAAAAGTCATCAAAAAAGATAAAGAAGGACACTTCATACTTGTTAAAAGAAAAATAAACCATGATGAAATCTCAATCCTAAACATCTATGGTCCAAATGCAAGGGCACTCACATTCATAAAAGAAACTTTACTAAAGCTTAAAGCATACATTGTACTACACAGAATAATAGTGGGAGACTTCAACACCCCACTCTCATCAATGGATAGATCATGGAAACAGAAACTAAACAGGAACACTTTGAAACTAAGGAAAGTTATGAACCAGATGGATTTAGCAGATATCTATAGAACATTTCATAGACAAACAAAAGAATATACCTTTTTCTCAGCACTTCATGTTACCTTCTCCAAAACTGACCATATAATTTGGCACAAAACAGGCCTCAACACATACAAGAAAATTGAAACAATCCCATGAACCCTATCAGAGCACCACAGACTAAGACTGGTCTTCAATAATGACAAAATCAATGGAAATCCCACATAAGTGTTGAAACTGAACAAGGCTCTACTCAATGATAACTAGGTCAGGGAAGAAATAAAAAAAATTAAAGATTTTTTTAGAATTTAATGAAAAAGAAGACACATCATAAAAAAACGTATAATGAAAGCAGCACTAAGAAGAAAACTCATGGCTCTGAGTGCCTACAAAAAGAAAACTGGAGAGAGCATACACTAACAACTTGACAGCACACCTGAAAGCTCTACAACAAAAAGAGGCAAATATACCCAAAAGGAGTAGACTGCAGGAAATAGTCAAACTCAGGGCTGAAATCAACAAAGTAGAAACAAAAAGAACTATACAAAGACTAAAAAAAAACCTGGAGCTGATTCTTTGAGAAAATCAACAAGATAGTTAAACCCTTAACCAAACTAACTAGAAGGCACAGAGACAGTATCCAAATTGATGAAATCAGGACTGATAAGGGGAACATAAAAATAGAAACTGAGGAAGTTTAAAAACAAAGCCATAAGATACTACAAAAGCATATACTCAACAAAACTGGAAAATCTAGATGAAATGGACAATTTTCTAGACAGATACCAGGTACCAAAGTTAAATCGGGATCAAATAAATCATCTAAACTGTCCCATAACTCCTAAAGAAGTAGGAGGAGTCATTAAGAGTCTCCCTATCCCACCCCCCAAAAAATGCCCAGGACAAGATGGATTCAGTGTAGAGTTCTATCAGACCTTCCAAGAAGAACTAATACCAATTCTCTATAAACTATTACACAAAATAGAAACAGAAGGAACACTACCCAATTTGTTTTATGAAGGCACAATTATGCTCATACTTAAACCACACAAAGACCCAACAAAGAAAGAGAACTTCAGACCAATCTCCCTTACAAATATCTACGCAAAAAATAGTCAATAAAATTCTCACAAATTGAATCCAAGAACACATCAATAAAATCAACCCTCATGATCAAGTAGGCTTTATCCAAGGAATGATGGGATGGCTCAATATAAGAAAACTCATCAACATAGGCCACTATATAAACAAACTCAAAGAAAAAACCACATGATAGTCTCACTAGATGCTGAGAAACATTTGACAAAAATTCAACACTCCTTCATGGTAAAAGTATTGGAAAGAACAGGAATTCAAGGCCCATACCTAAACGTAGTAAAACCAATATACAGCAAACCAGTAGCCAACATCAAACTAAGTGGACAGAAACTTAGAGCAATCCCACTAAAATCAGGGAAGAGACAAGGCTTCCCATTCTCTTCCTACCTATCCAATATAGTACTTGATGTCTTAGCCACAGCAATTAGACAACAAAAGGAGGGTAAAGGGATAAAAATTGAAAAGGAAGAAGTAGCAATATCACTATTTGCAGATGATATGTTAGTATACATAAGTGTCCCCAAAACTTACACCAGAGAATTCCTAAACTTGAAAAACAACTTCAGCAAACTGACTTGATATAAAATTAATTCAAACAAATCAGTAGCCTTCCTCTACTCAAAGGATAAAAAGGCTGAGAAAGAAATTATGGAAATGACACCCTTCACAATAGTCACAAATAATATAAAATACTATGGTGGATCTAACCAAGCAAGTGACAGATCTGTATGACAAGAACTTCAAGTCCCTGAAGAAAGAAATTGAAGAAGTTCTCAGAAGACGGAAAGATCTCCCATGCTCATGGAATGGCAGGATTAATATAGTAAAAATGGTCATCTTGCCAAAAGCAATCTACAGATTCAATGCAATCTGCATCAAAATACCAAATCAATTCTTCATAGAGATAGAAAGAGCAATTTGCAAATTCATTTGGAATAACAAAAAAAACACAGGATAGTGAAAACTATTGTCAACAATAAAAGAAATATTAGGGCAATCACCATACGGGATCTCAACTTTACTACAGTACAATAGTGATAAAACTGCATGGTATTATTACAGAGACAGGCAGGAAGATCAAGAAAACAGAATTGAAGACCCAGAAATGAAGCCACATACCTATGGTCACTTGATCTTTGACAAAGTAGCTAAAACCTTCAAGTAGAAAAAAAGACAACATTTTCAACAAATGGTACTGGTTCAACTGGAGATCAGCATGTAGAAGAATGTAAATCGACCCATTTTTATCTCCTTGTACAAAGCTCAATTCCAAGTGGATCAAGGTCCTCCATGTAAAACCAGATACACTGAAACTAATAGAAGAGAAAGTGAGGAAGAGCCTTTAACACATAGGCACAGGTGAAAATTTCCTGAACAGAACACCAATGGCTTATGCTTTAAGATAAATAATTAACAAATGGGACCTTATAAAATTGCAAAGGTCTCCCCATGGGGCTGCAAGCCCCTTCAACTCCTTCAGTCTTGTATCTGACTCCTCCACTGGGAAACCTGTGGTCAGTTTGATGGTTAGCTGTGAGCATCTGCCTCTGTATATGTATATGTTCTAGAATTGACTCTCAGGACACAACTATATCAGGCTCCTGTCAGCATGCACTTCTGGGCATCCACAACAGTGTTTGCATAGGGTGATTGCATCTTGGATGGATCTCCAGGAGGGTCAGTCTCTGGCTGTTCCCTCCTCCAGTTTCTACCCCACACATTGTCTCATATTTGCTCCTGTGAGCATTTTGTGGACACTTTGGTCTTTCTTTTTCATGGGCTTCATGTGGTCTGTGAGTTATGTCTTGAGTATTGTGAGATTCTGGGCTAATATCTGTAGGAAGCCGCGGCTTGCGCTGGCAAAATCCGCCATTGCAACATGGCGCTGGCATCCAGTGCTCTTCCTAGTAAACAAGTAAACTGTGCATGTGCTATGGTAAAAGCATGCCAAAGTCAAAGCCCATCCCATGGCAACGAGTAAGCAGCCAATCAAAGGTGAGCACACCGCTCTAAGGGTATATAAACAGTGCTTTTTCCGGGCCTGGGGTCTTCCACCATTTTGTTTTTGGAATAAACGTTTTGCTGTGGAAGGATCCTGATGTGTGTCCGCGTGCATTCTTGCTGGTGAGACGATTACACGCGTGTCACAAATATCCATATTGGAAATCAGTCTGGAATTTCCTCAAAATGTGGACATAGTATTACCTGAGGATCCAGCTGTATCACTCCTGGGCATATACCCAAAAGATGCTCCAACATATAACAAGGACATGTACTCCACTATTTTCACAGCAGCCTTCTTTATAATAGCCAGAACCTGGAAAGAACTCAGCTGTTCTTCAACAGTGGAATGGATACAGAAAATGCGGTGCATTTACACAATGGAATACAATTCAGCTATTAAAAACAATGAATTCATGAAATTCTGATGCAAATAGATGGAACTAGAAAACATCATCCTGAGTGAAGTAACCTAATTACAAAGAACACACATAGTATGCATTCACTGATAAGTGGATATTAGCCCAATATCTCATATTACCCAAGATACAACTCATAGACCACATGAAGCTCAAGAGAAGAAAGGGAAAGTGTGGGTGCTTTGGTCCTTCTTAGAAGAAGGAACAAAATAATTTTGGAAGCAAATAAGGAGACAATGTGTGGAGCTGAGACTGGAAGAAGGACCATTTGGAGACTGCCCTACCTGGAGATCATCCCATGTGTAATTACCAAATTCAAACACTCTTGTTGATGCCAGGGAATACAAGTTGACAGGAGCCTGATATAGCTGTCTCCTGAGAGGTTCTGTCAGAGCCTGACATATACAGAGGAAATTCTCACAGCTAAACATTGAACTTATCATGGTTGCCCCAATGGAGGAGTTAGGGAGAAGACTGATGTAGTTGAAGGGGCATGCGGTCCCATGGTGAGACCAACAATACCATCATCCAAAGCTCTCATGGTGTAAACAACCAGCCTGGGAACACACATGGAGGGACCTATGGCTCCAGCTGTATATGTAGTGGACAATGGCCTTGTCAGGCATCAGTATGAGAGGAGGGCCTTAGTCCCATGAAGGCTGGATGCCTCAGTGTGGGGGAATTCGAGGGCAGGGAGGTGGGAGTGGGTAGATTGGAGGGGGTACACCCTCATAGAAGTAGGAGGAGGAGAGATGGGATAAGGGGTTTCTGTGGGGAAATCAGGAAAGGGGATAACATCTGAAATGTAGATAAATAAATTATCCAATAATAATAATAATAATAATAATAATAATAACAGCAACAGATAATAGAACTGGCTATTGCAGTCAAACATTACAGACTTTTTGTCAACAATTTAATATTACCCATATTACTGGGATTGCTTATAATCCTAAAAGACAAGAAACCGAGGAAGGGGCTCATTGAACTTTAAAACAATATCTTATAAAATAAAAAAGGGGGAGATATATCCCTGTATACCACAAATATGGCACTCTACAACTAGGCATACTTATACCTAGGTGAAAAGGAAGGATCCACTTACTGGCAAATGGCATGATTCTGATCAGGTATTTAATATGGGGAAGTGAATATGTTTGTGTTTTTTTCTGCAGGATGCTGAAGAAGCATGGTGGCTGACAGAGTGATGGGTAAGACACGCTGATGCAGGGACAAATAATCATGCTGACTTGTGAGCTTGCTGAGTGTCCTGACAATGGTGACTGGGAAGCTGTATTGGACATATATTCCTGATTTCACCTTCACTTTCATCTTTCCCAGGTGGGACAAGTTGCCTTGCCTCAAATTTTTAGGCCCTGTGGAACAACAGAGAATCAAAAACAGAAGGTATAATGACTCTTATATTTTTCTTAAGCATGACCAGTCTTTCTGACTCAATCATGGACTGGTCTAGAAATCAATTCAATATTGGAAATAACTGTTCACTTGGAAGGCTAGTTCTAGACATTTTCAGAGACATATTTCGAAGTTAGCTTCAGTTCTCTAGGATGTTATGTTAGCAAGAGATAAAGTTGGGGCAGGATCTGGATTTTGAACAGGTGTTAGCACATGTGTTAAGAGTCTTTTAATTGTCAAGTTAAAATTACTTTTGTTTTTTTCTACAGTATTTAATGTAAATTGCATTGATTGTATACTTTCTAATTTTGTTAGTGCATTGAAATCCAGCATGTCTGTTATGGAGGTCTATCAACCAGCTTTGCTTTATTGCCCTGAGTATTACAGAACCTTGGTATTCTGAAAAAAGCTTGCAAGTACTTGGAGAAATGAGTCAGGCTTTAAGCAGAAGCAAGAGGTAGTGGACTTGATTATTGCTGGTATAACAGCTTTAATTACATTAATTGCTAACACCACTGCTTCTGTAATTTCTTTGACACAAGAAGAGAGCTACTTTTGTTAAACATTTAGCAAAAAAATGTTACTAATGTGTTGAGTATACAAGAGGATTTAAATAGGCATTTGGAACAATGGATTGATGTTCTTTATCCTATTGAAATTATTGGAAAAAGGTTCACAGTTTAAGAGTAAGGAGACATCTAGAGTGTCATGCCAAATACCATTGGATTTGTGTTAATTCTAAAACATACAATGATAGTCATTATAATTACAAAAAAAGTTTAAAGATACTGCAGTGTATTTGGTATAATTCTAACACCTCTATGGATGTTTTAACTTTGTATAGTGAGCTTATGAATTTAAAGAATGCTGCTTTCCTGTACATTGATGTAGCAGATTCTGTTGATAAAATTACCCATTGGCCCAAGGTAAGTATTTATATTTTGGCCAAGTTTCAAGAATGCTATATATAGCTTGATCATGCTAGCCCTTTTTGTCCTGGGAATATTTTATTCCTGCCCATCCTATTAAACCTTGTCTTTAACAACATCAACATGTTGGCAGCCAAAGTATATGGCTTGGAACTGAAAATGAACCCCCAGGCAGAATTATGAATTTAACCAGCTGGTAAGCTAGTGATGGGTAAGATTCTGCACAGTCTTACCAACTTAAGACATAAGTGAATTGCTCTTGTTAATGCATATTCCATGATGGATAAGGAAGGCATTCTTGTCAGAATGACCTAAGACAGGCTCAGTCTTGTTTATGAAATAAAAAATGGGGGAGAGACGGAGAGCTTTGGAGGCTGCTTGGAAAGAATCTGATATGGCCCGAGGACAAGGAAATGGGCTGATTGGTAGGAATATGACATTGGTCAAGGACAAAAATTGGGCTTCAGGCAGGAATATGACATTAGGCTAGAACAAAGAAGTAATTTCAGACAGGATTCTAAATCTTAGGCTAGAACAAATAAGTAGGCTTCAGACATGGAAGTGACTTTGCACTAGAACAAGGAAGTAGGCTCAGATATTTTGGGCATCCTGATAAGCCCTTAGAAATAGTGATCATGGGAGTGATCACAGAACTTTGTTTATTGCCTTGCTTGTTCTTTGACTGTTTGTGTTTATTGTCTTGCTTGTTGACTATTTGCATCTATTGTCTTGCTAGTTCCTCAACCTAGAACAGACCTTAATACTTGCATGTAATTTAAATGATATAAAATAAAAAAGTAGGAAAGGGGATGGGATAGGGGATTTCTAGGGAGGGGAAAGGGTATGACATCTGCAAATTAAATTAAAAAATTATCTAATAAAAAAAGAGCTAGAAAGGGTGAGTTTATTCAGCAGTAAATGTCAGACACTGATACATTCTAAGCCTAGGTTAGACTTCAAGGCTTTAAGGGAAACATCCCACTTAGAACTGGATGCTTTAAAATATCTCACTTTCTGCACATTGTCTTGTTGTCAGTCTCTGTATTAATTACTGTCTACTGCAATATGTTTCTTTAATTTGGATGAAATGATGCACTGAATGATTAGTATAGAATTTCACATTAGGTGTCATTTAATTGTTATGATCCTTTAGCCAAATCTTCCTATGGGGTCGTCCTCCCCTTCAGCATCTTCAATCCAATATTTTAAAATGCATTCTTCCTGTTTGAAATAAAAAAAATTCTAAGACATATGTATTGAAATACGTTTGACTTAATGAAATAAGTTACCATGTGTTTTCCATACCTATCATTACACACAAGTAACCTGTTTATATGAAGGAAGAGTTCTTTAGGAAGAGAATCTGTTTTCTGGGGGAAAAGTTGCAAAGACCCAATATAAAACAATGAAGAAACAGCTCTAAGTATAGTTACTACAGACAGAATCATGGTTTGCCCCAGAAGGACCATAGACAAGAAAATATCAAGATGAGCTTGCAATGTAGAAGTAGTACAAACAGATTCTCAATTGGACCAATATGAAAATAATTTACTAATAGTAAAAGACAAAGAATTGCACAGTGATGGCTCTTACAGTACTTTTTTCATATATTTTCAAATATTTTCACTATATATGTATATATGTATATATATATGTCTATATATATGGATTTATTTGAGGAAGTATAAGCTTAAATTATATCATTTGTCTCAGAATATTTTGGTAAAGACTATAAACTAAAACAATTATAGATAGATAGATAGATAGATAGATAGATAGATAGATAGATAGAATATTTCCCCTCAACACCTGATATTTTTCTTAAAATAACACAATCTTACTTTTTAATATTTATTTTCATGTGTATGGGTACATGTGCATGTGTGTATATGGATGTGAATGTATGCTACATGTGAATGCCTAGAGATACCATAAGTAATTTTAATATACCTTTAATATGAACTTACAGATGATTATGAGACAACCATGCAGGTGCTAGGAAAGAGACTGTAGTTCACTATAAGAGCAATAAATGTTCTTAACTGCTAAGCCATCTCTTTTGCTCAAAATCACTACTATTTTCTTTTTATTTATCTATTCATTTGTTTTTGCTTCTTGGTATTCAACACAATCTTTGAGGATAGGGACTGTTTTCTATTTACCTTGTTGTAATTTTCATGTAGCAAAGTGTGAACATATATCTCCCATTCCATCAATATTTAGTGAATACAGTAATAAAAGAAAAGGGGAAAGGGTGCAGCTGAATTCTAACATTGAGACTTCCTGTTTCTACTAATCATTCAAAATTATCTAAGTCAAAATAGGTAATCACATAATCCTTAGTATGAGAAGGGGAATTCTAAAGAAAAATACATTTTAAAAAATTAGGAAATATGTATCAGAAGTCCCATTGAGACTTTCTGATTATAAGAGGGCTTTATTACATAATTGTTAGTTCTGAGATTTATACAACACTATGTGTGAGAAATGAAGAATATCTCTTGTTAATTGGCTGATGACTTGTAACAGCAGAGGTATTGGATTTTTATCAAATTGTTTTTCTGCATCAGTTGATATAATCTTATGGCTTTTTGTTTAATGTCATTAATATACTGAACTGCCATAATATGTATTTCAGAAGTCAGTGTTTCTTAACTAAAGAAAGTAAATTTTGTTCATTCTGATTATTGCTTATTAGAATAAATATATAATTTATATAGCCCAATTCAATTTAGTAACATTTTAGTAGCGAAATTTTGATTCTTTGGTTATCAAAGTTATTGACACATGACCCTTCAGTTTTCCTTCTTTCTTCCTACCTTCCTTGAATATTTTCTTGCTTGCTGTCTGATAGTTCTCTGATTTGAAGACCAGTGTACTATTTGTCTCATGAACTGAGCTACATAGTGCTTATTCTTAACACAGTTTTCTGAAGGATGTTTTGGTACATGTTGGAGTAATTATCCCTTACATATGTTGCCTTTATCCTCCTTAGATATTCTGGAAAAAATATTCTTTCAGTCATCTGGATCTATAGATTTCCTCCTTCCTTCTTTTTTTCTTGGTTTTGATTTTGTGTCTTGTGTGTTCTATCTTGTGTTGTTGAGAAAGCATGTCGCTATAGCACTTGATGGTCTGGAACTTACTGTGCAGTGCAGACTAACTTAGAGTCAAATTCCTGGGAACCAGCTTCTTGTATGATAGAATTGCTGGCCTGAGGTACGCTAAATTGCCTGATTCTTTCTTTTGAGGAATTTTTTAATTAAAAATTCAGTTCTTTGTTGATTCCAGAACTATTAAAATCATTTTAGTTGAATTTTTATCATTCCAGGGTATAGGAAATTGGTCTACTTCTTCTTCAATGCCAATTTATTGAATACTAGTGTGGTAGTCTTTTAGTATTTTGTTATATGTATCATTTGCAACATTTGTGACATTTTTCATTTTCATAATATTAATATTTTCATAATATTGATATCTTATTTATTGTTTCCAAATTCAAATGATAGTTTTAAAATCAACTTTCTTCTTTCATTGTTACTTTTATTCAATTGTCTTTGACTAATTTCTTTTTATTTATTTTGTTTCACATAGAATTTATTTACTTCTTGCTTTTCTAAATCTTTGTATAAGAAATTAGATTACTGATTTTAGACTATTCATTCTTATCGTGCTTTTGCTTTCCCATATAATTTGTTGTGTTTTACTTTTATTGCTGTTGTATAATTAGGAATTCTTCCTGGTCTCCATATCAGCATCTATATTTGGTGATTGCACATGGGATGGATACCCAGGTAGAACAGTGTTGGGAGCTGACTCTGAGCAGAAAGCGGCTATCATCTTTGCAGCCATCTTGAGCCATATACTTGTTTTCAACAGCCTACAACAGCTGAGCACACTCTGATAGTTATCTTGATATACCCATGATTTCCTTTCAATCAAGGCCAGGTAGTGGTGGCACATGCCTTTAATCCCAGCACTTGAGAGACTCAAGGTGAGACTCAAGGCGAGACTTGAGGAGAGATATAAAAGGAGAGACTTGAGGAGAGAACAGCAGCAGACTCTGCAGACTCTGTCTCCAGACCAGACTCCCTGTCTTGTCTCCATTCTTCACGTCTCCATCCCCACTCTCTCTCTTGCTAGGTCCTGACCCATGGACCAGAGCAGCAGAACAGGCAGTTACAAAGTGGCCCCCAGAATTTGGAGCAGCTCGGGCGGTTACAGAACAGCCAAAGTGTGAGCACTTCGGTCCTTAGAAGGAATAGCAAAATACCCATGGGAGTAAATATGGAGATAAAGTGTGGGACAGAAACACTCACTTTTTGATTTCTTTCTTCTATTCACATTTGTTGGTTTGATGCCCTCCTGTATCTTTAAAACCAGAAATAGGCCATGTCTTTCTCCAGCTACTGAATTTTATATTATTTTTCTGATTTTCTCTTCCAGTTTTAAAATGTTCTGTGATAACATTCACACCATTTTATAACTCAAAATAAGATTCCTAAATTAATGAGATGATTATCAACTTTCATTTCATTCAAAGTCCCAGTTCACTTTTGTCATATATAGTATATGCACATGTTTTGAGGGCATATATATATATAAAATAGGTTGTTCTGTATCCAATATTAAATTGTTCAGAAATGAAAATAAAACATCCTGAATGGAAAGTTAATAGATTCATCACTAACTAAGATACTCTTAAACAATAGCTGAAGTTCAAGCAACAAAGGAAAATAATAACACGAGAAGTCTTGGAATTTTTGAAACAAAATTATTGATGAAGATAGGGTAAATATGAGGATAAATATTAGGTTCATTCACATAAATCTCACTTTTCACATTTTAAAATTATATTAAAGATACACCTAGAGATATAGCTCAGTGACATAATAGTATTTGGTTAACATATAGTTCCAATACTAGAACAATAAAAACATCATAGTATCATTTGATCTGTTACTCAAAATATGTAAACATGAAGCTACAGATGTTCCTGAATTCTATGGCTGTGAGGCAGAAGTGGGTAGGTGGGTGGAGGAGCACCCTCAAAGAAGCAGGAGGGAGAGGGGATGGAATAGTGAGTTTGCAGAGGGAAAATCAGGAAGGATGATAACATTTGAAAGTAAATAAATAAAATAACCAATAAAAAATGTCAGTAAGTTATTGCTTTCACTGTCAGTGCATTGTCTTAATTTTTTATTTATTTATTTTATGTATTTACATTTCAAATGTTAACTCCTTTCCCAGTTTCCCCTCTAGAAACCCCCTATCCTATCCCCCTCCTCCTGCTTCTTTGAGGGTGTTCACCCACCCTCCCACCCACTCCTGCCTCCATGCCCTGGCATTCCCCTAAAATGGGGCATCGAGCCTTCCCAGGACCAAGGTCCTCTCCTATTGATGCCCTACAAGTCCATCCTCTGCTACATATGCAGCTGGAGTCATGGGTCCCTCCATGTGTTCTCTTTGGTTGGTGGTTTAGTCCCTGGGAGCTCTTGGGGGGGGGGGTCTGGTTGGATGATACTGTTGTTCTTCCTTCGTGCTTGCAAATCCCTTCAGCTCCTTCATTCCTTTCTCTAACTACTCCATCAGGGACCTTACACTCAGTCTAATGGTTGCCTGCAAGCATCTGCCTCTGTATTTGTCAGGCTCTAGAAGAGCCTCTCAGGAGACAGCTATATCAGGCTCCTGTCAGTAAGCACTTTTTGGTATCACCAGTCGTGTTCTGGGTTTGGTGGCTGTATATGGGATGGATCCCCAGGTGGGGCAGTTTCTGGATGGCCTTTCTTCGGTCTCTGCTCCACACTTTGTCTCCATACTTCCTCCTGTGAGTATTTTTTGCCCCTTCTAAGAAGGACTGAAACATCTACACTTTGGTCTTCCTTCTTCTTGAGCTTCATGTGTATCATTGCTTTTGTTTATGATCTTTAAATAAATTTGATAGGTGATCATCTAGGTTTGTGCACAGCTACTAGCTGTCTCCATTGGTTGTGGTAGTGTCCATGTTTCTGGTTTTTACTCTGGCCATTGGTTACTGTTGCTAAGACTAGAATCCACCCTTGGCCAACTGAGAGATTGCAGAGTGTATCTTTGCATTTGTTATTTGTAATTTGCTTGGATCCATTGATCCAATATTTTTGTGTCAAATAAAAGAATGCTGGGCCTTAAACAAAGAAACAAATAAACAAAAAGAGGCAATGTATTCTACAATGAGCATATTATAATTCAAAAGTACATCTAGTATACTTAGAGTATCAAATGTCACAGCTTAGTCACACAGTGTTTACCTTAATCATTGTATGATTAACTGATAGAAGGATCATAGAATATCATACTGCATAAAACTAGTTTGAAAAAAGTCAAAATTCAAGGATAGCTTTTTACCAAATATATACTTCTGTTAAGCTATCACCATGTTCAAAAACTAATAAATGGTCACATTATAAATTGAGCCCAGTCCTCTATTGTATTTAAGAGACAGCTAGGCTGTAGAACCATAAGTGAAAATGTGATCTTTCTGTTTGACTTAAGGTTGCAAAACACAGTATATTGTATGTACTATTCAACTCTGTAGAAACCACTACAAAATAAATAAAATTCTAATAAAACCTGATTAAGACTAAACAAGAATAAATTAAATAGAGTTTAACCAAAGGGAACATTTAATAAAATAAAAAACTAAAGACAGATAAGGATATAAATCATTATTTAAATCTAATAGAATAAATATTGTAATTAATAATTTAAGTGTGAACAAAAACACAATAATAAAAATAAAAATAAAGTGATGCTATGATTATATAATATTTACAAGTACTTTTTCAAATATAAACTACAGTAAAACCAAAATAATAAAATATACCATTGGACATTAATTTAAAAACACATTAGATATATTAATACATAATGAAGTTTAAGAGTAAACAAACTTCCTTTGAAAGAAAAAGGACAGTAAATAAATATAAAAATATCAACCCACCAGATAAATTTCAATGATGTTAAAGGTTTAAACTACAAAAAGCAGTCTCATAAATCATGAAACAAAAGCAGCAAAGATAAATAATAATAATTCACAATTATACACTCACTTGAATTCTCTCAATAGAGAGAATAGTTTGATTGAATAGAAAGCAAAGTAACAAGAAAGCATAAGCACCAAGCATAAATACAAACAGTACAAATTATTTTCTCCTACTTTCCCATTCTTGTTCTCTGATGACACAAATGGAGACTATTTTTTCTTGTTTTTCAGGCCTGGTTAATGTTTTCTTAGGCCTTTTATAAATTTACTAAGTTTAATAGCTTTTGCTCATGTTTATTCATTCTGTTTTCTGCTATCAAGCCTTCATGATTTAGCCCATACATTAAGATTGTTTTAAATTCTGCGATTTCCATATTTTAATATTATTCCTTTGTTAAAGTTTCTTACAATTTTTAATTTTTCAAGATTTGTGTTTGCTTTGTGAAGCATTTAAATAAATTATAAATAATTTCTTGCAAATTAATTCCAGTATCAATTTTACTCCTGTATTTTCATGACTAACTTTTCTTTTTTGTTTTATTATCACTTGTTCTTGAAATGAATGGTTTTATTTTTCAGTATCTTTGCTCATTTCAAAGTTCTACTGTGTGATTCTGAATCAAATGTAATGTTTTCTCTTATCAAGTCTCTCCTCTTAAAATACAATTCAAGACACTGATAGATATATGGGTTCAACTTCTTAACTGTTCGTAAGACCAAAGTGGAGATTTGCCTCGCACTATTCTTTGTTTGTTTGTTTGTTTGTGTTTTATGATTTGGTAGGATAAAAACCTGGTTTGCATGCTTTTTCTGTAAAAGTATCTTTTACTTGCTTGATGTAATTGTTGTCTTGGAGGCCTACTGCCTCTGTCTGCTAACCTAGGCCTAGTAGTGGAAGATTGTAGCCTCCCTACTTACAAGCTAATAGAGGACTAGAACATTTTCGGCCTCTGAGACTTACTGCTGAATAAGATCACCCTTTCTAGCTCTTTCTCGACTCAGGTTGGCTGATCAACTCAGGTCTTCTGGATCCAACTCCTCTCCAAGATGATTGATGTTTTCTCTCAGCTTCGCCTGAATTGCTCTGATTGACATCATACCAACTTTGGCTAATCTTCTGGCTACTTTTTATCCTCTAAGTTCTGTCTTCATCTGTGCCTAGCTTGTTCTCTCTCTCCAACCTGTCTTTGTACAACTGTCTTGGTAATAGTGCCTCGTTCTTCTCTCCGCACTGTCCCTTAATTAGCTTCCCTTTCCTCTCTCTCCTCTTGAGAATTGGGCTTATCCTATTCTGTCCAAACTTTCTCTGATTTGTCATTTTGTCTGCCTATCAATTAGACATCACTTTCAAACATAGTTGATTCCTTCTACAAAGTTTACCACAATTGTTTGGGATTAAAGATGTGTACTAAGAGTGTGTCTATATAACAGCCAGAGAGATTAAAAGGAAGGTATGTGCTAAAGGCGTATCTGTACTCCAGAGAGAGTAGCTATGTTGTTGGATTAAAATCCCTCTACACTTTCCAACATCTTTATGACACCAGTATTACCCTGATATCAAAGCCAAATAAAGACATAACAAAAGATTATAGACTGATATCCTTGATGAATATAGATGCACACATGCTCAGTTTAATAAAAAGTAAAGAAAGAAGTAAATCTCATGGCATTATGCCCTTTAACCAAGAACTGCAGGCACCTGATGTGTATTAACAGAGGGAGAGTTAGAATTTTCTAAGGATAAGCATTCTAGTTGGTTGTCCAATGCTATTTTACAATGCTAGGTCTATGGTGACAAGAGATGGACAGTTGGAACACTGTCACTCTATTATCAAGAGAACTCAATAGGAACACCTTCGTATGTTTACGAAGTTTCCACTGCACTAGGTTTTTCATAGCATTCCTCAATGTCCTTCAGTTCTCGTTGTCTCACCTCACATTCCCTCCATCAACAATATTTCTCCTCTCATTTCTAACCTGGCCCTCCCATTTAAGTCCTGATTGCCCCCAGTCTAGCCATAAGATCTATGGTATTTCCTCGTCTCTAGGAGATCCATGTACCCCCCACTCTCAGCCCTAGTCCTCCCTTTTCTCTATTCCTATCTTCTCTAGGTCTGTGGATTATAGGTTAGTTATCATTTATTTAATTGTTAATATCTACATTTAAGTGAACACATACTATATCTATCTGTCTATCTATCTATACACACACACACACACACACACACATATACATATTGTGTGCCTGGATTACCTCATTCAGCATGAATTTTTTTCTAGTTCCATCAATTTGTCTGAAAATTTCATAATTTTTAACTGCTGATCAATATCCTATCATGTAAATGTACTGTACTACAGTTTCTTTATTCATGCTTCTGTTAAGACATATCTAAGTTGTTTGCAATTTCAGGTTATTATGAATAGAGTAAAAATGAACATTGTTGAATAAGTGTTATTGTGGTACAATGCAGCATCTTCTGGATCTATATCTATATCTATATCTATATCTATATCTATATCTATATCTA
>NW_021620581.1:1202391-1210375 GCF_004785775.1 Grammomys surdaster | reverse complement strand
ATCTATATCTATATCTATATCTATATCTATATCTATATCTATATCTATATCTATATCTATATCTATATCTATATCTATATCTATATCTATATCTATATCTATATCTATATCTATATCTATATATATCTTATAAGACCTCCATGGGCTAAAGCTGGATTTCAACAACAGAAACAACAGAAAGCCTACATAATCATGGAAACTAAACAACCCACTACTCAATGATTACTGGCTCAGTGAAGAAATAAAGAAAATTCTTAAAGACTTTGTAGAATTCAAGGAAAATGAAGGCAAAACATACCCTAATTTATGGGACACAATGAATACAATGCTAAAAGACAAGTTCATAGCACTAAGTGCCACCATAAAGAAATTGTAAAGTTCTTATACCAGCAATTTAAAAGTACACCTGAACGCTCTAGAGAAAAAAAGAATCAAACACATGCAAGAAGAATAGGTGTTAGGAAATAATCAAAGTCATGGCTGAAATCAATAATTTAGAAACAAAGAGAACAGTACAAAGAATCAATGAAACCAAGAGCTGGTCCTTGATAAAATCAACAAGATAGACAAACTCTTAGCCAAACTAACTAAAAGGAAGAAAGAAAATATAAAATTAACAAAATCAGAAATGAAAAGGGAGACATAACACTAGACATTGAGGAAATTCAATGAATCATTAGGTCTAACTTCAAAAGCCTGTACTACACAAAATTGCAACATCTAAATGAAATGAATGATTTTTTTTATAGATTCCACTCACCAAAGTTAAATTAAGAACAGGTAAAAAGACTTTAAATATACCTATAATCCCTGACTAAATAAAACCAGTCATTAAAAGTCTACCAATCCCCAGAAGCCCAGATCCACATGGTTTTAGTAGAGAATTCTACCAGACTTTCAAAGAAGAGATAATACCAAAACTCCTCAAATTATTCCACAAAATAGAAACAGAAGGGACATAGCTAAGCCCATTGTATGAGGTCAATTTCCCTGATACCTAAACCACACAAAGACTCAACAAAGAAGGTGGATTTCAGATTAATTTTCCTCATGAAGTTTGATGCAAAACTTCTCAATAAAATACTTGCAAAAAGAATTCAAGAAGACATCAAAACCATCTACTCCATGATTAAGTAGACTTCATCTCAAGGATGCAGGGGTTGTTCAATATATGAAATTCCAGCAATGTAACTGACCATATAAACAAACTGAAAGGAAACAAAAGCACATAATTATTTCATTAGATGCTGAAAAAGCCTTTGACAAGATCTAACAAGTAATATCTGAAAACAAAATATTTTGAAATCTAGTTAGTTCTTTGCCCAGTGGTTCATGTGGTCAGGGCGTCTACTGTAGTGGTTCCCTAATACAAAGCCTTCTTTGCTCTGCTGCTTTCTTCACAGATCTCTTTGAATCTTTCAAATGTCACTTTTGCCATCCTTTTAAGTATTTGCCGAGCAAGAGTAGCTATGGATCCTTTGTGAAATGCTCCCTCACTCATGTACCTTCTGTACTGAGTATAGTGGCATCTTGGGAATTTTTTTCTTCTTAATCATTATTGTTATAAATGGTATCATCATCATTATCATCATCACTATTAGTTGAGATTAGTTCACAATGGCCAGTACATTTCTCCAGAACTGTAAATCAGATCTCATGTGTGCCTTTCACAATCATACCTTGGTGTTATGCTTTAAGGCAACAGTTCTCAACCTCTGGGTTTTGACCATTTTTGAGTTGCCTAAGACCTTTAGATTGCATAACAGTCACAATGTTGCAGTTATAAAGTAGCAACAAAAACATTTTTGGGGTTGGGGTCACCCTAAAATGAGGAACCATGTTAAAGTACTGCAGCATTAGAAAGGTTGAAATCCACTGATCTGAAGTATAGCTTTGTGCAGGCTGTGCTCTGAATTCTCTGCTTCTGAGCTTTCTATCTCCAGTGTTCTATGTTATGATTGGCTGCTTCCTCAATCCCTCACTACCCCAGATGTGAGCTACATCAGCTGTATTCTCTGCAACAATGGATTGTATCCCTGGAACAGAAGACTCTCCTCATTTAAATTGCTTTTGTTATTTATTTATTTATTTATTTATTTCACAGAAACAAATACTAATAAAGCTACTTAAAAGGTACCCAATACTGTTAAACAACATTGAAAATGCAAGAAAACCTTAAGAAAGCTCAACTGATCTTTGTTTAGTTGTAGTTTAGGTTGAGTCTTTGGAGCTTTTGAAACTCCATTCTATCAATTTTGACTATGGATCATCATTTTAGTCCTAGGGATAGAATATTCACATGTTACTCTGTCCTTAACCACTAGGTAAGGCAAAGGCCTTTTAGAATGTTAATATTTTGTAAGGTATTTAATGACTATTAAAATGACAGATAATGGGAAGTGCTATATTTGTTGATACTTGAGGAAGTACTCTCATTTTAATGATGTTCAGTTGACAACTCATGCTGAGATTTAATCATCAGTTTAACAGTATCAGGAGTTGTGTCTTTTCAGTGATTATGTCTGAAATGGCATAATCATAAGGATAAAATCTTCATAAGTGGAACTAACACTATTATAAAAGTGAGCAAAGTTGAACTATATGTATTGCAACCTTAAGAGAACAAAACAAGGCAACATTCTGGATGCTGAAAGCCTCTGTCATCTGAGAGTAAATGTTGATATCTTGATTACAAATTTCCAGTCCTCTAAAATTGTAAGAAAAAAATCTGTTTTTATATATTGCTCAGGTATTGTATTATAACATGACAAGTACACCGGCAAGAGATAGCACTGAAAATAAATCTGTGGATTTAAATCCACCCAAAGCAGGAATAATATAAATAAATAAATTAATTAATTAATTAATTAATCCAATAGTGTCTTCATTTTGGCAATAATGTCCACTCTAGCATACAAATGTCTTTACGTGATTCATCAAAATTTCTCAAGGAAGTAAAATACTTTATCACTTTTTAGCACATTTTACAAATTATATAGGAAATTTGATGAATATTTCACACCAGCAATTTTTAAAACTCGAAGTTTTGATGTTTCCAAGGAAATTTGATTTATATAGGATATTTATTAAGTACTACAATGGAAATTATTGTCAATATGTTTTAAAAGTAAAAATGCTTACAAACAACACTGTTTACAAATTTAAATAGATTTTGGAAGGTGAATTATTAGAAAGAATTTGCTATTCAATTTATGAATTTTCAGAAGAGAGTAAATACATTTTGACAATTCATTCTCATTTAACATCATACAATGTTATAAAAACTCTTCTACATACTCATAGAATAATGGGAGTCTAAAGGTTACTAGAGTTATAAAATTGTTTTGATTTTTGGACATGAAAGTATTTTATGATCTTCTAAGTCTTTCCAAGACCACAATTGAAGATATATATCCTGTTTATCTAGACTAGTTTAGTAATGATGTAAAGGAACTATAATCTCTGTGAAGACATAAATAACAATGACAAATTTTATGTTTATACACACTGATTTTAAAAATCTACCATCTTTTTCTCCAACTTGTTCCTGGCTCCAGAAATCAATCTGCATGCATTGTATAAATTACTTTTCTTTGTACTCTGACTGTAGCTTTGAGGGATTGGAATCTTGAACAAAAACCAAGAATGAAAGTACACTAAGGTTTTGCAGACTATTCAACAGGTTTCCTCTTTGATCACCTTTGTATTGATAGTCATTGCTTCTTTACAGAATACTATCAGCTTCTTTTAGGATTCCATCTCCATTTTTATTTCTAGGTAAAGAAATAATTACATAGAAACGTTGATGTCTGCACATGTTTAGAAACCCAGTACTCAAGTTTGAGAGTTACAGATTAAGATCTTGTCTTTAAAAAAAAAACAAAAACAAAAAAAACTAACAGTGAGTATCTTAGAGATAGTAATAACCAATGCTAGTCCTAGTCTCATATTGTTTAGTCATGTCAAACTGAATCCCTTTAACCCTCATTATTTTCCTGTTTAAGCATATTGTCTATTTCCAATCCAGACACTGAATGATACAATTATTATGTGAAAAGTTTAATAAAATAGTAAAAATTATTTTAATATGTCCTTGGTTATAATATATTTAAAATATATAAAACAGTTTCTTTTTTTTTTATTGGATGTTTTATTTACATTTCCTATGTTGTCCCCTTACCCCATCCCCCACCCACCCCGGAACCCCCAATCCCCTCACCCCTCCTCCTTCTTCTCTGTGGATGTAACCTCTATCTACCCCACCCCACTCCCACCTCCCCACCCTCAAAATTCCCACCCCCTGGGGCATCCAGCCTTCATGTGGTCAAGGTTCTCTTCTTCCACCTATGCCCAGCAGGGCCCTCCACGTATTCAGCTGAAGCCCTGGATCCCCCCCCCCAAGTGCTCCCAGGCTGGTGGTTTAGACCCTGGGAGCTGTGGTTGGTTGGTATTATTGTTCTCCTCATGGTGCCGCAAATCCTTTCAGCTCCTTCAGTCCTCACTCTAACTCCTCCATTGAGAACCCCATGATCAGTTCAATGGCTAGTTGTGAGCATCTGCCTCTGAATATGTCAGACTCTTGAAGACCTCTGAGGAGACATCCATATCAGGCTCTTATCAGCATGCACTTCCTGACTTCCACATCAGCATCTACCTTTGGTGACTGCACATGGGATGGATACTCAGGTGGAAAGGTCTTCAGACGGCCCCTCCTTCAGTTTTTGTCCCTCGCTTTGTCTCCATATTTGCTCCCTTGAGTATTTTGTTGCTCCTTCTAAGAAGGACCGAATCACCCCCACTTGGTCTTCCTTCTTTATGGGCTTCATGTGGCCTGTGAGTTGCATCTTGGACATTTCAAGGTTCTGGGCTAATATCCAATAATCAGTGACTGAATACCATGTGTGTTCTTTAGTGATTGGCTTACCTCACTCAGGATGATAATTTCTAGTTCCATCCATTTACCTAGGAACCTCTCGAATTCATTGTTTTTAATAGCTGAGTAATACTCCATTGTGTAAATATACCACATTTTTTTAATCCATTCCTCAGTTGAAGGACATCTGGGTTCTTTCCAGCTCCTGGCTATTATATATTATATATATATCTCTGAAGACGTTTCATGCTGATAAAAGCTATCACTTTCCCAAAAGGAGTCTGCATCAGAACATTGATTGCTAGTGAAATATAAATGTTGGTGGGGATGCCTCAAATTTAGACAACTAATAGTTATCCCAGATACAGAATTCCTTATAGGATGCATTGACTCTTCATTATAACTCACAATAATTCAATTCACCCCTCAACCATCCTACTTCCTTCACTTTATTCAAGACATGAGGGAAAAAAACTCATTGGACACAATCTCCATATTAGATGATATTTTCTTGTAGACAGTCTGTGATTCTTGCTCTCAACAAGCTAAATATCTAGGATAAAATTTATTTTTGTCTTATTTCTATTACAATATTCTGAAAAACTGAAAAACATATTGTCAATGTCTTAGAAATATTTTACAGTATGTTTCAATTTATATGAATACCTCAGTTTTATAATGTAAAATACAGAAAATTGAGATATTAAAATAGAAAAAATTATTCACAGATTCATTAGTTGAGAGCAATTGACTAAGTTTCTTTTCTTGGGCTGAGAGACAAGAAAGCCATATTGTCATCCCCTTATTTGAAGTGACAACATGAATTATATAATTTAATATATTTTTTACAATATTTCATGAAGTGTATAATTAGTACAAATAGAATGGGTCCCTTTTATAGATAATATAGTCTGGGTAGCTCACTATTATTGATCTTTACTACAGATCCTCACTAATTTTATTAGCAGTTGTGGAGGTAGCATGGATAAATAACATTTGTTCAGGTGAAGAAACATAAAATCTTCAGTTAAATTGGAAAGTTGTATTAAAGTTGGCAAGAAATGTTTATTGATGGGGAGAAATTACAGTTGGAAAGTCCTTTGCAATGGCATGAAAACAAGAATTTTTATAAGATCAGATACCTTAAATACTCGAATGACACAAACAAATACTTAAAACTTGAAATGAGCAAAATGAGAAGACAAGAATAATATCAATGTGAACAGTTCATATTGGATCAGTGTATATATAATTGTTTTTGTTTTATAATCCAGTGCTTTCTAAAATATGCTTCACCAGCTCTAACATGAACGATTTTAAAGGTACCATAGTCAAAGGTTAAAATAATATACAATTAAAACAAAATATGTTTTATAGCAAACCAAATACAAAATCTTGACAAAGCATAAGATAAATGATTGAAAAGTTATAATGTTTCCATATACTTTACTTAAACATTAAATGATTTTAAAAAGCATGAAGACTATGGATATCAAATAATATTTCTTTTGGTCCCTAAAGGAATATTCTTAACAGTTACAAAAAAGTCTTTGTTTCAGAAGTACATGGCAGACAGAGGAAGACTGATATCAAACTGAATAATTCATCAATCAATCTGCACATAGCCATTAGCAATAATTCTTATGAGGAAACATATGGAGAACTTGGTCAAACTCTATACCTAATTTTAGCATTAATTCAATGTGTTCCTGATTCTAGCTTCATGTGTCTGTCAAAATATTCAACCACTTTATTAAGAAGAAAAATTCTGAGGAGCATGCATACAACTCAAAACATCTATCATGTCTTCTCCAGGAAATTTTACACAAATTAAAGTGCTTGTAAACATGCTTTTAACAAAAACTCATCCATATCCTAATTATTGATAAAAGCATATCTATGAGATATATGTGTGTGTGTGTGTGTGTGTGTGTGTGTGTACATTGTAGCTGTTTTCAGATATCCCCAAAGAGGGGATCAGATCCTATTATATATGGTTGTGTGTAACTACGGGATTGCTGGGTATTGAACTCAGGACCCCTGGAAGAGCAGTCAGTGCTCCTAATTGCTGGGTCCCATATATCTGGACCAGGGAGTATCTCAAAAGCTGTTGCCTATAAGTGGGATATATTCTAGCTGGGCTGCCTTGTCTTGCCTCAGTGGGAGAGAATGAGCCTAGTCTCATGGAGACTTGATGTGCCAAGGTGCCTGGGTCACGGGATATCCAGTGTGGCCCCATCCTCCCAGAGGAAAAGGGGAGGGAGGTGGGGGGAAGGATTGTAGGAGAGGGTGACCAGGAGCAGGGCAGTGAATGGGATGTAAAGCGAGTAAAAGAGAGAGAGAGAGAGAGACAGAGACAGAGACAGAGACAGAGACACAGAGAGAAACCTAAAAACAAAGAGCATATCTTAAACCACAAAAATTTCATATCTAATTTTTGCATGCAGAATAACCTTGAAAGATAAGCTCAATTCAAAACCGAGATGAAAAAGAAAGGAGAAGCATGGGGTCTGGAAAATCTTCCACAGGGGTTGCAAAATCAGGATTAAAAAGAAAAATAGTTTGCAGAGACAAGCTGAACTGATTGTCCTCTAAGAAAGACCAAAACACTTATTGGAACCACCACAAGTGGCACCCTGGCATGCCTGGAGGTGACTTGTATCTCATTCTGACATGAAATAGACCACTGAGGAAAAATGAAGCATGTGATACATTAAATTTTACACAGAACTATGTATAATAGAGCATGTGCAAGAAAGGATAGATGGGCCAGTAAACATATTTTATGTAAATAACCTCAAAAGACCATGAAATGTGGTATAGAATGGACCACATTTGTTTGTACAATGTAGCTGATCATTTGAATTTCTAAATTTCCTCTCTTCTCTGGGTTTCCTTTGGAGCTCTTTCCTTTTTTTAAGAAACTGTCCTTGTTTCTGCTAATATCCATGTATCTTTGTCCAATTCTCTGATCTGGGACAAGCAAAGGACTTGTACCCAGGAAACTCTGGCATGTGTCAATATAACAGCTATCTAAAACTTACACACACACACACACACACACAGAGAGAGAGAGAGAGAGAGAGAGAGAGAGAGAGAGAGAGAGAGAGA
>NW_021620581.1:1202129-1202381 GCF_004785775.1 Grammomys surdaster | reverse complement strand
AGAGAGAGAGAGAGAGAGAGAGAGAGAGAGAGAGAGAGAGAGAGAGAAGCTTATTTGTGTTTCTTTGTTTCTTTCTCTCTGTCTGTCTCTCTTCTATGTACATGTGTTTTTCTCAGTCTCTCTTTCCTCTCACTCTCCCTCCCCCCTCTCCCTCTCTTTTTCCCTCTTCCTCTCTCCCTCTCTCTCTCCCTCTCCCTGTCCTTCTCCCTCTCCCTCTCCCTCTCCTCCTCTCGCCCCTCTCCCCTCTCCCAC
>NW_021620581.1:1192141-1202119 GCF_004785775.1 Grammomys surdaster | reverse complement strand
CCTCTCCTCCTCTCGCCCCTCTCCCCTCTCCCACTCACCCCTCTCCCCCTCCTCTCCCCCTCTACCCTCTCCCCCCTCCCCGTCTCCCCTCTCCCTCCTCTCCCCCTGTACTCTCTCCCCCCTCTCCCTCTTCCTCCCTCTCCCCCCTCCCCTCTCTCTCCTCTCCCCACTCTCCCCTCTCTCCCCTCTCCCCTTTCCCTCTCCTTGTATACGTGTGTGTGTGTGTGTGTGTGTGTGTGTGTGTATGCGCATGCATACAGACACGTGTATCAATCCAACATTCTGGAGAGACACAAATAAGTGTTCACTTCTACATAAATACCCAGAAGTTAAAACGGGGATATGGAACTGATTTAAGTACTTCAGTGTAAGAAGCAATCTAACACAGTTTAACTCAAATCCTATGTTTTTCTTTCAAGTAAGAATGCATTATATTATTCCTATTAGTGATTACTCAAAAATTCATTGAGGTATTTTACCCATGTGTAAATACAATAAAAATGAGTTACAACAAAAATAAATATAATGAAGATAATTAGTACACAAGAAGACATAAACTATTTCATATGCTGGTGTCAAGCATTTAGTCTAGTTTTAAATTTCATTGCAACAAAGTTATAAATGGTCACATAATTTGTGTCACATGACTTTCTTCTTTCTGAAAAATAAGTCAATCCCACAGCAATCACGGGGTGCCAATAACCTGGACTAGGTATCCAGAGCATCTAGATCATTTGGAACTGTACATTAGTATGAAAGACTATGGTAATAAAGCTGTTAATCATTCTTTAGTAGTGGGGGGGGCATCAGCAGGATTCCTATCATTCCTTCCTCCTGTTGCTTCACTCTACTTCTAAGTGATTTTGGGAGACAATATAGTATATAGAATTTAGAAGTCAGCTGAAAAAGGGTTTCCTGATGCATCATCCATCTGGTTATTTATATATGATGAGATGTAGCATTTCAAACATGCTGTTGTTTTGGCGATGTGTTATACTGTTGAACATAAATTATAGGCTTCTCAGATGCCCAGGTTCTTGTGTATCAAAAGTCTGATCTCAGAAAATTTGGAAAGAATTTAAGGAAGATAATCTATGATTTATAGCTTTTTCCATGCTGGTGATTGTTATAAACACTGCATAAAAAAAAGCTTATCCTATATCCTTCCTTTGGAATTTCTGCTTTCTCTAGGTTACCAACCAAACTGTAGATTTTAAACACCATTACTTTTAGAAGTAGCAATTGTTAGCTTCTAGAAGATACAACCCACATCATTAGGTTTATTATATAGGGATCAAAAGCACAAGCTAGACTAGAAAGTTTGAATTTGAGTACTAGAGCCACTGGGACAATTATTCCATATAGTCTACTTCTTGGAGGTTGAAGCAGAAAGCCTAATCACGAGAATTAATATATATCACAGTTCAGATTTAAGTATACTTTAATCATCTGTCCAAATGTTATAAGAATTTTTTCAACCTTGTGTATCATATTCATCCAAAGGCAACATGTTTTATTAAGCATTACAAAAATCTCTCTTACTTGAAATATGAATATATCAAATACTTTGTGATTCAGCAGCAGCATTTGGGAGAGGGTATTAAAGCTTTCTTGCCATACCATGAGAGCAAACACATTGGCATGTCATGATCATTACAGTGCCAAGGACAAGATTCAGAATGAGTATACTGGATTGTCAGTGGATAGGACATAAAACTCAGCATGTTTGTGGCCATAGGGTCCTATAAGCTTCTACTTTTTCTATAAAGAAGGTACAATATGAAGGTATTGAAAGGACTCCACATTGATAATATTTCTAGGCTTTGCGAAGGTATTTCTGCTATATATTTTTAAATCTGGGAAGATCTAAATGGTGCATTGACCTAATCTTCTCTGAGGAAATACAGAAAATGACATCAATTTATACTTAAAAATATATCTAGTGTCCTATAAACATACAGCAGAAATTGTACCCTCAACATGAATAGAGTTATAGGAAGTAAATATTGAAAAATTTTAGAGTGAGATAAAGAGGTCTCATGTTCTCGATTCAATACAGCAGGATGAGTTTTCAAGGAAATAATTATCTATACATACTAAGAGGAGACACAGTTATGGAGGGTTTGGCAGGCCATATTCTGCATGAAATGATTGAGTAAATAGAATTGTAGAAAAGGCTTATGTCCCTGATTTTAGTGGGATTGCTTCAAGTTTCTATCCATTTAGTTTGGTGTCAGCTGCTGGTTTACTGTTTATGTATGGGGCTTGAATTCCTGAACTTTCCAGACATTCACCATGAAGGGGTATTGTATTTTGTCAGATTATTTCTCAACATCTAATGAAATGATCACTTCTTTTTTTTTCCTTTGAGTTTGTTTATATAGGGGATTACATTGATGGATTTCCATATATTGAACCATCCCTGCATTCCTGGGACAAAGCCTACTTGATAATGATGGATGATTGTTTTAATCTGTTCTTGGATTCCATTTGCTAGAATTTTGTTGAGTATTTTTGCATAGATATTCACAAGGGAGATTGGTCTGAAGTTCCCCTTCATGTTTCCTCGCGTGGTTTGGGTATAAACATAATTGTGTCTTCATAGAATGAACTGGGCAGTGTTCCTTCTGTTTCTATTTTGTGAAATACTTTGAAGAGTATTGCTATTAGGTCTTCTTTGAACCTCTGCTAGAATTCTGCACTAAATCTATCTGATCCTGGGGTTCTTTTTTATTTGTTTTTTTTCTGTTTTTGTGTTTGTTTGTTTGTTTGTTTGTTTTGGCTAGGAGATTTTTAATGACTGCTTCTACTTCTTTATGGGTTATGGGACTGTTTAGATGGTTTATTTGATCCTGATTTAACTTTTGTACCTAGTTCTGCCTAGAAAATTGTCAATTTCATCCAGATTTTCCAGTTTTGTTGAATATAGACTTGTAGTAGGATATGATGATTTTTTGATTTTTCTTTGTTTCTGTTGTTATCTCTCCCTTTTCATTTCTGATTTTGTTAATTTAGTTACTGTCTCTGTGTCCTCTGGTTAGTCTAGCTAAGGGTTTATCTATCTTCTTGATTTTCTCAAACAGCCAGCTCTTTCCAGCTTTTTTCTTCTATTTGATTGATTTCAGCCCTGAGTTTGATCATTTCCTGCCATCTACTCCTCTTGGACATGTTTGCTTCTTTTTGTTCTACAGTTTGCAGGCATGCTGTCAAGATGCTAGTGTATGCACTCTTCAGTTTCTTTTAGGAGACACTTGGAGCTATAAGTTTTCCTATTAGCACTACTTTCATTATGTCCATAAGTTTTGGTATGTTGTGTTTTCATTTTCATTAATTCTAAAAAGTCTTTAATTTTTTTGTCTTTCATGACCAAGTTATCATTGAGTAGATAGTTGTTCAGTTTCCACATGTGTGTGGAAACAGGAATATTGATGGTATTATTTCTGCCAATCTATGAGTATGAGAGGTATTTCATTGAAAGGAAAATAATGATCAAAGTAAGATAAAAACAAATTAATGAAAATATAAGATAGAATTTCAACATGAAAATAGATATTGTGGTTTTATATTTGTTATATTGAATGTTATTTGTACTAATCTTTTTAACTAATTAAACAACTACAATTCAGCTGTCCTTCTGTTGTTTTTATAGGAGTACTGTATTGAGATGAATTAAATTTTCCAAATAAATTGTATACATTTCTTTTCATCACGTTTTTAAATATCTTCTTACCTATGTCTTATAATCATTAAATCTTCTCTTCTGTAAACTAAATATTTATATATACTGTAATTGTTCCCACTTATGACTTAGATTTTGGTCTTTTGCTAGTATTCTTGTATTGATTACTGTGGTCTGTCAGAGTCATCTTACACTGTAATTTCTGGGAACATTTAAAAGAATTACCCACATTTTCATGTGAGTGTAATAATACTTCATCTTTCAATTCATTCTTATTTTTAAAACATTTCCCCATGACTTGACCAGTTATTCTTAAAATTCATCACCATTATCCTCCTAAAACCACAATCAATACTTTAGATAAAAAGTTTTAAAAGAGTGGCAATGTTAACTTCCCAAGTAATTCAAGATCATACAGAAATTAACAAAGAAAATTTACTATTGCCTTCTATGTAGGAAAAGTTTACTCATTATCCTTTGGGGTTATATGGTCTATGTTGTAACTACTCAATATTTTATAAGCAAAGCAATAGATAATATCTTGAAATAACCAGGCATTAGGCTGGGTTTGGCACAGGTTACTTTTGTGGTTTAAAAATAAAGCACTGAAAATCCTTTCATATACATGAATAACTTGGTGCCTTTGTTCAGACTCTTCAATAAACCTCAATTAAGTCAAGTTTGTCCTAATATATCTAAAAGATTCTAAAACAATGGTTCTTGACTTGTGGGTTTTAACTTCATTTAGAAAGTTGTAACTCTGGGCTTTTCGACTCATGTTCTTATTCACAAGTAGTGGCTCAGAGACTTATTTATTAATAAATGCTTAGGCCTTCAGCCTGAGCTTGTTCCCCACCTAGCTCAAAAATTATATAACCCATGTATTCTATCCTATGTCTACCACATAGCTGGTTACCTCTTCTCCGTTTCATATATCTTAACTCCTCCGAGTGCAAATGGGGAATCTCTTCCTGTGTCTATGTCTCAAAGTTCCTTTCTCTCTGCTTGTTGTCATACTTTCTTATCCGTACTCAGCTTATTGGATATCAAAGTTTTATTAACAAGTAATGCTTCCACACAATGTAGAAGAAATTATCCCTATATCAAGTATCTATCTCTAAAAATAATCACATGTTTCATAATAGTAGCAAAATTACAGTTAAGAAGTAGCAACAAAAAAAATGTTCTGATTGGGGGGTACCACAACATGAGGAACTATATTAAAGGGTCTTAACACTAGGAAACATAAGAACTGTAACTCTAAAATAATGGTATGGGTAGATGTCTTACAGGTCCTGAGACCACAGATGTCAATCTAAACCACTATATCCAGCAAAAGTTTAAATTTCCTTAGAGAGAGAAAGCAAAATAGTCCACGAAAAAAAAAATTAAACAAGATCTACCCACAAAGCCAACTCTACAGAACATACTAGAAGGAAAACTCCAAACCAAGGAGGCTTACTACACCCATGAAAATACTGGAAAACAATAATCCCAGACCAGCTAAATGAAAAGAATAAAAGAACTCTCTCTCTCTCTCCCTCTCTCTCTCTCTCTCTCTCTCTCTCTCTCTCTCTGCCTTACATGCACACACACACATACACACTGCCACAACAAATATCACAGTAGAAGGAATAAACAATTATTCATCATTAATATCTCTTAACATCAATGGACTAAATTACCCAATAAAAAGACATGGGGTAACAGAACAGGTGAGAAAATCAGAACTGTCATTATGCTGCATACAAGAAACAAACTACAGCAAAGATAGATATAGCCTCAGAGTAATGGGCAGGAATCAGTTCTATCTATGTCCCAAATGCAAGGGCACTCACATTTGTAAAAGAATCACTACTAAAGATTAAACCACACACCTAAACACACATTAATAATGGGAGATGTCAACACTCCATTCTCACCAATGGACAGGTCATCAAGAGAGAAAATAAGCAGATAAATAATGAAACTAATCAACATTATGAATAATAATGGACCTAACAGATATCTACAGAACTTTTCAGCCAAATATAGAAGAGTATACCTTATTCTCAGCACTTTATGAAACCTTCTCCATACAGTAGGTCACAGGTCACAAAACAAGCTTCAACAGATAGAAGAAAATTGAAATAATTCCTTGTGTCCTATCAGACCATGAGAAAGCTTACAAATTCATAGAAACTGAACAACTTTCAACTCAACGACCTCTGGGTCAGAGAAGAAATAAAGAAAGAAATTAAAGAGCTTCTTGAATTTAATGAAAATGAAGGTACAACATAGCCAACTTTATGGGATTCAGTGAAAGAAGTACTAAGAGGAATGTTCATACCACTAAGTACCTTCATAAAGAAATTGGAGATATATCATACTAGCAATTTAAAAGTCTACCTGAAAGCTCTTGAGAAAAAGGAGGAGGAGGAAACAAACAGACACAAGTGGAGTAGATGTCAGGAAACAATCAAACTAAGTGCTGAAATCAATAAATTAGTAACAATGAGAACAATACAAATAAACAATGAAATGAAGAGATGGTTCTTTGAGAAAATCAACATGATAGACAAACTCTTAGCCAAATTAACTAAAAGAAAGAAAGGGAATGTAAGATTGACAAAACCAGAAATAAAAAGGGGGGCATAACAACAGACACCTAAGAAATCCACAAAAATCATTAGGTCTTACTTAAAAAACTTATACTCCACACAATTAGAAAGTATAAATGAAATGGACAAATTTCTTGATGAATACCAACTACCAAAGTCATATCAATACCAGATAAACAATTTAAACTATAATTATATTATAATTAAATTATAAACTATAACCCCTAACAAAATAGAAGCAGTCACTAAAAGTCTCCCAAGCCCAAAAAGCTCATGACCAGATAGTTTCAGTGCTGAAATCTACCAGACTTCCAAAGAAAAACTAAAACTAAATAATTCCTCAAATTATTTGACAAAATATAAACAGAAAGAACATTGCCAAACTCATTGTATATGGCCCAGTAACCCTGATATCCAAAGCACACAAAGACCCAACAAAGTAAAAAAAATTCAGAGCAATTTACCTTATGAACATTGATGCAGTATGCTCAATAAAATACAAACTGAATAAAAGAACACATCAAAAACATCACCCACCATGATTAATTATGGGTCATCCCAGGGATGTAAGTATGGTTCGCAATATACCAATGTAATCCTTCATATAAACAAACTAAATGAAAAAATGATCCTGTCACTAGATGCTGAAAAAAATCCTTTACTGAAATGATAAGTCTTAAAGATATAAGGCCCATACTTAAACACAAGAAAGGCAGTATTTAGTAAGCCTGTAGCCAACATCAAATTAAATGGAGAGAAACTTAAAATCAGAGATAATACAAGACTGTCTACACTCTATACTATCTTCAATATATTACTTGAAGTTTTAGCTAGAGCAATAAGACAACTAAAAAGGATCAAGGGGGTACAAATGGGAAAGGAAGAGATCAAAGTATCACTACTCACAGATGATATGATTATATATATATACAAAAAATTCTATCAAGGAACTGCTACAACTGAGAAATACCTTCAGCAAAATGAATGGATACAAAATTAAATAATGTGAATCAGTAGTGATTCTATATACACATTATAAATGAGCTGAGAAAGAAATTAGGAAAACAATGCTCTTCACAATAGCCAAAAATAATATAAATATCTATGTAATTCTAACAAAGTAAGTGAAAGACATATATGACAATGACTTCAGGTCCTTGAAGAAAGTAATTGAAAAATATATCAGAAATTGGAAAGATCTCCCACGTTCATGTGTAGATAGGATTAATACAGTAAAAATGACCTTCTTACTTAAAGCAATATACAGATTCAATGCAATTCCCATTAAATTTCCAACATAATTCTTTTCAAACCTTGAAAGAATAACACTCAATGTCTGGAAAAAAAAACTCAGGATAGCTAAAACAATCCTGTACAATAAAAGAACTTCTAGAAATATCACAATCCCTGATTTTCAGTTGTTCTATAGAGCAACAGTAATAATAATAATAATAATAATAATAATAAATGATAATAATAATAACGATAAAATGACCAAGTATTAGCATAAAAACAGGTTAATTAGACCAAACCAAAGACCCAGAAATAAACCCACACACCAACAAACATTTGATTTTTAAAAAGGAATCCAAAATGACACAATGAAAAAATTATAGAATATTCAATAAATACTGCTGGTCTAACTGGATGTTTTCATGTAGAAGAATGCAAGTAGATCCACATTTCTCCACCTGCACAACACTCAATCCAACTGGCTCAAGGACCTCAACATAAAACCAGATACACTAAATTTAATAGAAGAGAAAATGGGAAACAGCCCTGAATACATTGGCACAGGACACTACTTCCTGAATCAACAGCTCTGGTACTAAAACCAACAATTAATAAATGGGACCTTATAAAACTGAAAATCTTCTATAGGGCTAAGGATGCCATCAATAGGACAAAATGGCAGCCTACAGAATGTGAATAGATCTTTACAAATCCTCCATCTGACACAGGGCTAACATCCAAACTATATAAAGAAGTCAAGAAATTAGTCACCAACAAATCAAATAACCCTGTTAAAAATGGGGTACACAACTTAACAGAATTCTCATCAGAGGAATGTCTAATGTCCTTGAAGAACTTAACAAAATGTTAAATGCCCCTAATTATCAGAAAAATGCAAATCAAAATTACTCTGGGATTCTATCTTATACCTGTCTGAGTGGTTAATCAAAGATTTAAGTGAGAAAGCATGCTGGTGAAGATGTGGAACAAGTGGAACACTCCTCCACTGCTTTTGAGAGTGCAAACATATACAACAACTTTGATGATCAACTTGGTGGTTTCTCAGAAAATTAGGAATAGTTCTACCTCAGGACCTAGCTATAACACTCAGACCATATACCCAAAAGATGCTCCACCATCCCACAGGGACACTTGCTCAACTATGTTCTTAACAGCTTTATTTCCAATAGCCAGAAACTGGAAACAACCCAGATGCCTCTCAATAGAAGAATGGATACAGAAAATGTGGTTCATTTGCACAATGGAATACTACTTAGCTATTAAAAACAAAGACATCATAAACTTGGCAGACAAGTATATAGAACTAGAAAATATCCTGAGTGTGAGTTACCCAGAACCAGAAAGACATGCATGGCATGTACTAACTTATAAGTGTTTGTTATCTATAAAGTACAGAATAACTATGCTACAATCCACAGACCCAAAGAAACTAAGGAAGCCCAGAGGGAGGATATTTGAATTTCAGACCAAAAAATAAAGGAGACAGTAGAGGTGGAGGGAGGGAACTGGATGGGAAATGGTGTGGAGAGGAGAACTGAAATGGGAATCAAGAGTGGGGATAGAGGGGATGGCTGAGAGAACAGAATTTATTATGGGCCAGCATCTCTGGACAAGCTGGAAACTGAGAAAAGGAGGCTCCTGGGATATATATGTGGCTAACCCTAGCTGAGACTCCTAGGAGCAAGGTATAGGGAACCTGAAGTGGCCATCTCCTGTAGCCAGGCAGGACTTCCAGTGGAGGGAGGGGGACACCAACCCACTCACAAAACCTTTGACCTCAAATTTGTCCTGCATACAAAATGTGCAGGGATCCTTCATTCATCTTAGTTATTGTCCTATTGCTGTGAAGAGACATTATGACCAGGACAGCATTTATAAAGGAAAGCAGTTAATAGGTGGCTTGCATATATTTTTCAGTTTACAACTATAACTCACTATTCTATAGAACAAATCCAGCTTCTTTAATAAGATTTTGTAATTATGTATATTTTGAGATTTTAATAAAATTATTTAATTTATTCCTTATATTTTTTTCTCCAAATCTTCCCATATACCACTCTCTGCTCTCTTTCAAATCCATGGCTTCAGTTTTCATAAATGGTTATTATGTTCATACATGTCTATACATATATACCTCCAAATCCATAAATGTACCCTGTTCAATCAGTATAGTATTACTTGTATGTTCACGTTTCTAAGGTTGACTATTTGGTATTGAATAACCAATTGGTATGATCTTGCTTTGTGAAGACTATTTCTACTTCTCTCAGAATTCATTATTTTTCTATGGTACTTTATGTAGGGTTTAAAAACTTTCGGACTTTATTGTGGTCCATATTAGCATGTCTCCTGTTATTGTATTGTACTTTTAGGCAGTCATATACAGAATTTAGTTAGTTAGATAGATAGATAGATAGATAGATAGATAGATAGATAGATAGATAG
>NW_021620581.1:1109600-1192131 GCF_004785775.1 Grammomys surdaster | reverse complement strand
ATAGATAGATAGATAGATAGATAGATAGATAGATAGATAGATAGATATAGACAGAGATATAGTTACATAGACTTGAATTCTTCAGTGTCAATTTATATTAATATCATTGTTTTAGGAATAAAATTCACATTTCCTTGT
The DNA here is from genome assembly GCF_004785775.1 of Grammomys surdaster. Classification (NCBI taxonomy): domain Eukaryota; kingdom Metazoa; phylum Chordata; class Mammalia; order Rodentia; family Muridae; genus Grammomys; species Grammomys surdaster. Next base: position 1,191,993 of record NW_021620581.1, on the reverse strand, counting down.
TCTTGAAGTCCCACATTTAACAAGATACCAGCCTAATCCTCAATCTGAGTTTTAGCTATTCAAATTTTATTCAAAACTGTGAAATACAGTAAGACTTTTTAAATATAATTTAAATTTTTTCAAAACACCAAAATTAGTGTCCTTTATGCATGATTGGATGAAATATACATGTTGAATGATAATTATTAGGTAAAAAGATAGAAAAATAGTATTTGAGGCATATATATGTATATATGTATATATGTATATATGTATATATGTATGTGCCAGTCTAATATTTTATTGACCTATTGACCATTCACTTTCTCTTATCCTTTATAGACACAAATACAGATTCAATAAAAATAATGATATAATTTCTACAAATAACTCTAACCACAAATGTTTTAGTATTCTGAGAAGTAAAACATTAGGGCATTGAAAAAGAGAAATTGAAATGATGTTTCACATTCCTGGATAGGCAGTTCTGATATTGTAAAAATAGTTATAATACCAAAAATTGTATACAGAATTAAGATTTTCCTGTTCAGAAATTCAAAGGTCATTCTTCATGAAACTAAAACAAGTCTTAAACTTCCCTCCAGAAGTTTCCACAAATAAGAAAAATATTTCTAATCAGAAAGAACAGAGGAAGAGTAATCACACTACCTAATACCAAACTAAACTACAAAATCACCATGATAAAACAACATGGTACTGTCACAAAAAACATATCCAGGCCATTAGAACATCAATAGAACATTCAGAAATAAACTCACAAAGCTGTAGACTCTTATTTTTTGACAGGATGTTAAAATCTTGCACTTGAGAAAAGACAGGCTTTATTAATAAATGGTGTTAACAAATTGGATATTCACACATTGAAGAATGAAATGAGATCTATATCTCTGACTTGACAAAACTCAGATCAAACCAGATCAAATACTTTAAACCTTGAAATGCTGAAATACTAAACAGTAAAACTTGGGTAAACCATTTCAAGATATAAATTCAGGCAAGTTTTTTTCTGAATATATCATCTACTGTACAGGAATTTACTCTAATTAGAAATTAAAGAGTAGGGTTATAAGAAATTTATAAGTGACTGTACAGTAAAAGAAACTACCAATAGCCTGAAGAGATATGCCATTATATATTGAGAGAAAGTCTTCGTTAGTGATCCTTCAAATAGCAGGTTAGTACACACACACAAACACACACACATACACACAGACACACACACACACACACACACACATACGCCCACACTAAAAAGTTCTCCAAATCTGCCCATAAAATTCTGGTCTAATATCTGAAAATTTCTCCAAAGAGGAAACATACATGATGAATAAATATCCTTTTTTTTAATATTAAGGTTCTGATCACAGACGTGAAAAGCCAGGTAAGGCCATGTGTATAGGAAGAAGGGGAAGAAACCAGACAAAACTCAGGGCTTTCTGGCCACCTGATTAACCCTAATCAATGACCTCCACAAACTACTGAAAGGCCTTGTCTCATAGGGTGTAAAAAGATTGAAGAATATGACTGGAGTTAATCTCCAGTGTCCACATACATGAGCACACACATATACACTTACCTGGCACACCTGACCACATCCCCACATACACATATCCCCAAAACTGTTTCAGACAGTCTCGAAAGGATTTTTTTCACTGTATCTTCATCATATATATATTACATATACATTATATATTTAATACATCTAATTATATATAATTAAATGTATTAAATATTAAATACATATCTAATTCAATGTATTATTAGCATAGAAGATATGAATCAGTCCACATTTGAGTTCTTCAACAGATGAATTACTAGTACTTATGGGAAACAAATCAAAGATAGTGGGAAACTATCAATTTATAAGTAATTACAATTAATAAAATGATTTAGACCCAAAGAATATATCTGTGCTTAATTTCTACAACTAGCAAAAACAGTTTCTTAGAATTGTATCGATATTTCATTCTACCTACCTGTCTACTTTTAGTTGCTGGAATTCTACTTTCTAAAACTATATTTGTTACTTCCAATCTAAAATATCTAATCAAGTCTTAACCCCTTTAATACTTAGTAAATGAGTCCAAGCAACTTCTGATGATGACATGTTTTTATTTGGATATCATCTTTGTTGCCTGAAAAAAAAAGTAAATACAAAATATTTCACATTTCATTTTAAAAGATGAGACTTGTATACTCAATGTGTTCTTAATATTTACTCATTTTGGTGTATAGTATTTTAATTATAAACTCATTTGAATTCCAATGGACTACCAAAATATAATAATTTCACTACAAAATGGTGGTCAAATTTTTAAATATTTTTTGCTTATATATATAGATACATACATACATACATACATACATACATATATGTCTGTAAGTATACATTGAGCTATTGTCACGAAAACATTCTTATTCTTTCTAAGAATTTTATAAGAATAACCCATAAAATCTCCCTTTTATAATGGTTAGCTGCTAACATCTTTTATTCCTCTTTGAGTTTCTTATAGTATAATTTAAAAACATTGTCAGAACTAACTTTTAGCCTTTATATTCCTGAAGAATCTAAGAATTTAGTGTTTTTCCCACATATTCTGAAAGTTTCAATTACTTATAAAATGACTAGGATATATTAGTGAATGTGTGTACACTAAACTCTCCAGAAATGCCTCCATTTAATGCCTGGGCAATATAAAAGTTCCATGGCTTATACATAATATGAATTGAAATTTACCTGTGTGTCTTGTCATTTTGAAATTTCCCAAAGCTGTTGATTTTATTTAGTCAAAGGGAGAAGGAGTTGGACTGCCACGAAAAGAAACACAGAGACCGATGCATAGTTTTATGAAGAATATTATCAAAAGCAAGAGCAGGAATATCCAAGAGAATATAATTATAAGAAGCTGTTCTTTTGTTTTTAAATCCACATTCTTATCCATGAGTAAAATTGTAATTGGATGTTTGTGCAGAAGTTATGGCAAGAAGTAGAAAACTGCCAAATAGCTCTTGAATGTCAGCCTAATCCTTCTCATTCAAGTAAGCTTGGGACAAATCTGCAGAGCTTCATGAGTAGTACTACTTACCTCACAAGCACAGCCATTTGTACCAATTATCATGTCATTAGCATGGAGGAAAAGCAGTAGCCAGAACAAACTGTGAGAGATACAGGCAGTTGACTTTTGACCAAAATCTCTTTATTTACTTTCAAACTACTGCACTACCCAAAATATGGAGATTGGAACATTCTTCATTCTACCGTCTTTTCTTTCTGTACCTTTATAATCAAGTTGTAAATCATTCATGACTTTTTTATCTGATTCTACATAGTCTTACTAACATACAAAACATATTCAAGCATATACTAGAAAGTCTTCTAACTACATATACTGGCTATAATTCTGAAAGCTTAGACTTAATTTTCATTAAACTAATATTTCTTTCTGCTACAGTCTTTACTTAGAGACTAAGTTTAGTCAGGATAGAATAACCTACACTTCATATCAGTAACATTTATGAATTTATGATCATTTATTTCATTACTAGTCAATCTATGTAGCTATGCTGGTATACATAGAATAAGAATAATGGTTGAAGCCTCAGTTATGCACTGATCTCATTCTCTAGAGAATCACTCAGTACCTGGATAGCAACACTAACATTAAAAAATGTGAAGAAAGAGTAACAGTAAGAAATTACAGAAAGGCAATAACATATACAATGGCTCCATCTTTAAGATGCCTTACCATTCTGTAATTGATACAAATAAACTATTAAAAAATCTAAGACTTTCTGTAAAAAATAGTGGCACAAGCTTATGGGAGTAACCAACTAGTAACTGATCTGACTTAAGGCCCACTCCTTAAAATGGAACTCATACCAACACTGCTTTTGTGACCAAGATTCTGAAACTAGATAGCCCAGGGATCTAGGAAAAATCCAAGTAACATTGGTCTAAAAAGAGAAAAAGGAAAGATAGATGATAGATAGATAGGTAGATAGATAGATAGATAGATAGATAGATAGATAGATAGATAGATAGATAGGTAGGTAGGTAGATAGAGATAGATGATAGATAAATTATAGATAGATAGATAGATAGATAGATAGATAGATAGATAGATAGATAAATAGATAGTGATAAAAGACTCCTAATGATATTCTGCTATACTCATAGATTAGTACCTTGTTCAGTCACCATCATAGAAGCTTCCCCCTGCAGCTAATGGAAACAAAAATAAAGACCCACAGCCAGATACTACTACACAGAGAAAGAGAGAGATTTGGGGATGCTCAACGCTAAATGGGATGTCTCCATCAAATCTCTCCCCTCAGAGCTCAAAAACACTGCATAAGAAGAGGCAGAAAGAGTGTAAGAGTCAGAGGAGGTGGAGGAAACCAAAAACCAAGGTCCTCTAAGTTAACATGAGCAAAGCACACATTAACTAATGGGTCTGCACCAGGGCCTCTGCACTTTTGGTTTGGTGTTTTTATTGGATTATGAATATGTGAATAAGTGGGTCCCTGACTCGTGCCTTCTCTTGAGTCTTTTCCTTCTGTTTACTTGTCTTTTCCAACTTACATTGATATTTTTTGTTTTTATCATTATATATATATATATATATATATATATATATATATATATATATATATATGAGTGAATAAGTGAATAAAGACTGAGCCTTTAGGGTAAAAATTAACAACTGAATTGTCAATGATACATGCTAGGAGGGGGAAAGTTTCTTCAGTAGAGTAGCACTGTAGGTACATCATCCATTACAGGACAAGCCTCATAATCAGGAGTGTTGACCAGAGTACAATAGATTCCACAGGTTTTGTTTTTTTTTTGAGTACTTTCATCTGATAACATTTTGGTGGGGTTGTTTGCTTTTGCTTCTGCTTTTGCTTCTGCTTCTCCTTCTGCTTCTGCTTCTGCTTCTCCTTCTGCCTTCTGCTTCTGCTGCTGTTTCTGCTGCTGCTACCATTGATTGTGTTTTCTTTTCTTTTTAGTGTTGTTGTACTTTCTTTTCTTCATCTTCAAAGATTTTGTTGTTGTATTGAGCTTTTGTTTTTACTTTTGTTTGCTTTATGGAAGAAACTTAAAGTTGATGTGTAAGGAGGGAGAGGATCTTGAAGTACTTGGGAAAAGAGAAAAATATGATCAAAATACATTTAAGTTTAAAAAGTCTTTTAAGCAATTAAAAGACAATATAATAAAAATACAGAACTTTGATTTGAAGATACATTATAAAAACCTAAAATAAAATGTTTCAATTGCAATTTTATGGTTAATTTTATATTTAGTATATGATTAACTGTTAATATTTTATATGTACAAGATTAGAAAAATACATTCTTTTGTCCTTGTCAGATAGGGTCTCACTCTGTTACCTAGCCTCTCCTTTAGCTCACAATATTTATGCCATGGTCTCTTAAATGCTAAAGTTATAAGGATGTTGCATATAGTTCTTTTTATGTTTATAATATAGCTTCTAGGAAATGTATTATTACATATTAAGTTCCATTATATTTGTATTTAACATTGTTGTTTTTTACTAGTTTAGAATATATCAAGTAATAGAATTGAAGTATTATTTATCTGTTGTCTCCACTAAAATTATTTACAAATATTTAACTTAAAATTTTTTTCATACATGACCATATTCTTTCTCTTCTGCTAACTCTTCAGACATCATTACCCAACCAAACAAAGCATGTATGTATTCTCTCTTCTTTCTCTCTGTCTGTCTCTTTGAATCTCTCTCTCTCTCTCTCTCTCTCTCTCTCTCTTTCCCTCCCTCCCCCCCTCCCCCTCTCTCTTTCTATCTCTTTCTCTCTCTCTGTCTCTAAACCAATCCCATGTGAGATCCCACCCCTGACACTATTAATGATAGTCTATTAAGCCTACAGACAGAAACCTAGCATAACTGTCTCCTAAGAGGCTTCATCCAGCAGCAGATGGAAATAGATGCAGAGACCCACACCTAACATCAGGTGGAGCTGAGGTCTTCTTGTGGAAGAGCAGGGGACAGTGTTGAGCAAGGTATAGGGGTTAAGACCACCACAAAAAGACCTACAGAGTCATAACCTTGGCCCATTGGGCTCACAGAGACTAGGCCACCAACTAGGGAGGACACAGGGTAAGGTTGGTCCTAAACTCTCTACACATTTGTAGCAGATGAGTAGCTTACAGGTTCAGATATTCAGTCCATTATCATCAAGGTGGGAGCATGGCAATATCCAGGCAGACATGGGGCTGAAGAGCTGAGATTTCTACCTCTTGTTCTGAAGGCAGCTAGGAAAAGATTGGCTTCCAGGCAGCTAGGACAAGGATCTTAAAGCCCATGTCCACAGTGGCACACCTACTATAACAAGTCTACACCTACTCCAAGAAGGTCGCATCTTCTAATAGTGTCACTCCCTGGGCCAAGCATATACAAGCCATCACAACATGGTTTTTGGTCAGTGGGAGAAACACATATTAGGCACTCCAACTATTTATATGGGGCCATATTTTCAACCTCTTTAGTTAGCACAAGCAATCATCTTGCTATAGAAGCATCACATCATATCCTGCATATATGTGTGATGTACAAACATGCCAAGTGACACTATGGATTTCTGTTGTGATATTTCCCTTGAAAATTAAATTACCTTAGAATTCTTTACTTGAAGTAGGATGAATTTTCCCTTCTACTGCTCTCTTCTGAGATCCTAGGTGACTATTTCTTTTCAAGAAACTACATTTCAATGGTTACATGGTGTACTCTAAGTTCTGTATAAGTCCAATATTAGCAAAGATGAAGAAATATTTTTAGCTTATATTGTTCTTTCCACTGTCATCAGAAAGTACAAACAAGAAGAAATCAGCATTCCTTGTGATCTTCTGAAGTGAAAATTTTACTCAGGGGTTCTTTGGAAAGTTGGTTGGATAGTGTTTTGCTGGGGTCAATACATGAAGGAACATTTAGCTAAAGTAGACACAGATGACAGGATGTTCTGCTAAAGCAAGTATGTGAAAGGACACATGATGAAGGATTTTTTTGCTAATGACATGTATTGGTCTGTCTTACATTGTGTAGTTGAACTGCAACTCTCAAGACTTCATAGAGAGAAATGCACCAAAACTTCTAGTGGCGTGCTGCAGTTTCTTGCCACTTATGCAGACTAGGGCTGATTAGCAGAGTGATGTCAGCTGAGACAGACACACGTGCTGAGGCAAGGCATGTGCTGAGGCAAAAACCTGTGGAGGACACGTGATGTGTGGAGGGTATAAATATGACTCCATGGAGTGATGGACACAGAGTTTGTCTTACTTATAGAATTAGTTCTACAGTGCTTGCAGGTCTCCTGTCTTCTCTGATTTTAGCTTCTCTGAGAGAGGTACAGCTGAGAACTTCACCTGACATTCCTCTTGGTCCCTTTTGCTGATGTGAGCCAAGGCTGAGACCTGGCTGTATTTTCTAGGTCATGTCACCACTGTTGCTAACTTGACTCTAACAAAATGGACTGCTGGTGTATCCGTGAAGTGTTAACAAGTAGATTGAGCTGCTGTTGCTAACCTGTGAATTGAATTGCCAATTTCTAGACAATACAAATGGAAGTTGCTCCAAAGAACCTTTCTATACAGATCTAATCCTCCCATATCCTTTCTGTTCCACTACCTCTGATGGGTAGTAGGCTACAAGGTTAAAGGGTTTAAGAACCATCAGTAAAAATATGTTTTTTTTTAAAGTAAAGTTACAACCTTCTTTCCTGCTCCATCTCATATACAAATACCAAACCCAGACACTATTGTGGATGCCAAGAAGTGCTTGCTGACAGGAGCCTAATATAGCTGTCTCCTGAGAGGCTCTGCTAGAGCCTGACATATACAGAGATAGATGCTCACAGCCAACCATAGGACTGATCACAGGGTCCCCAATGGAAGACATAGATAAAGGACTGAAGGAGCTAAAGGGGTGTGCAACCCACAGGAAGAACAACGGTATCAAACAACCAGACCCCGCAGAGCTCCCAGGAACTAAACCACCAACCAAAGAGTACATGTGGAGGAATCCATGGCTCCAGCTGCATATGTAGCAGAGGATGGCCTTGTGGGGCATCAATGGGAGGGGAGGCCTTTCATCTTGTGAAGGCTTTATGCCACAGTATAGTGGAATGCCAGGGTTGGGAGGTAGGAGTGGGTGGATTGGGGAGCACCCTCATAGAATCAAGGGGAGGGAGGATCGGATAGCTGGTTTCTGGAGGGGAAAACAGAAAAGGGGATAGCATTTGAAATGTAAATAAATAAAATATCCAATAAAAATATGATAAAACATGAAACAAAGTAAAATACAATAAAAATAGTGAAGGAAATGAGTAAAACTGTTCAAGTCCTGAAAATGGAAATAGAAGCAATAAATAAAACACAACCTGAGGAATCCTTAAGATGGAAAACCTAGGGAAGAAAACATGAACAACAGATACAAGCATCACCAACAGAATATAGGAAATGGAAGAGAGAATCTCAGATATAGAAGATACAATAGAAAAATTGATGAATCATTCAGAGAAAATGTTAATTTTTTTAAAAAAATCCCAACAAAAAAACATCTAAGAAATTTATGATGCCATGAAAAGACCTAACATCAGATTAATAGGAATGGAAGAAGGTGAAGAATCCTAGCTCTAAGGCCCAGAAAATGTTCTCAACAAAGTCTTTGAAGAAAACTTTCCCAGCCTAAGAAAGGAGATACCTGTAAAAGAACACCAACTAGACTGGACAAGAAAGGAAAACCCTCCTACCACATAATAATCAAAAACATAATCTACATAACAAGAAAGCATATTGCTGGGTGGTGGTGGCACATGCCTGTAATCCCAGCACTTGGGAGGCAGAGGCAGGCGGATTTCTGAGTTCGAGGACAGCCTGGTCTACAGAGGACAGCCAGGTCTACCAGGTCTACCAGGTCTACCAGGACAGCCAGGGCTATACAGAGAAACCCTGTCTCGAAAAACAAAAAGAACAACAATAACAAAAAAAACCAAACAAACAAAAAAACAAAAAAAGAAAGCATATTAAAAACAGTAAGGGAAAAGACCAGATAACATTCAAATGCAGACCTTTCAGAATTATACCAGAATTCTCAACTGAGACACTAAAACCAAGAAGGGCCTGTTCAGATATCTTGCTACCTCTAAAAATCCAAAGATGTCAATCTAGACTACTATACACTACAAAACTCCCAATCACCATAAATAGAGAAAACAACAAGATATTTCAAGAAATATCCAAATTCAAATGATATCTATCCCAAATCCAGACCTATACAAAATACTAGAAGGAAAACTCCAAACCACGAAAAGTATCTACATCCAAAAAAGCACAGGAAATAAGTAATTCCATACTAGCAAAAACAAAGAAAGTACAAACAGACACACACACAGAGAGACACACACAGACACACACATAGACACACACATACCACCACCATCAACAATAGCATCAAAATAACAGAATATGAAGATCACTGGTCATTAATATCTCACAACACCAATGGACTCAATTTCTAATAAAAAAGACGCAGGCTAACATAATGGATCAAAAAACAGGATCCACCATTCTGTTGTATACAAGAAAGAAACCTTAGCCATAAATATAGACATTACCAGAGAGTAAAGGGCTAGAAAAATGTTTTCTAAGCAAATGAACCCAGGAAGAAAGCTGTAATAGTCATTCTAATCTCTAATACAATAGACTTTCAACCAAAACTAATCAAAAGAGACAGGGAAGGACACACTGTACTTATTAAAGGAAAAATCAAGCATGGTAATATCTCAGTTCTGAACACCTATGCCCCAAACACAAGGGCATCCATATTGATAAGAGAAACATGCTAAAGCTTAAATTGCACATCAAACTCCACATGTTAATAGTGAGAGACTTCCAACACTCTATTAATATACCTTCTTCAAAGCATCTCATGGATCATTCTCCACAACTGATCATATAGTTGGTTACAAAGCAAACTTCAACAGACAAAAGAAAATTGAAATAATGTCATGTAACTTATCAAATCACCATGGATCTGTACTTCAACAACAACAAACACTGGAAAGCATACACACTCATGGAAACTAAACAACTTTCTACTCAATTTCTTGTCAGAATAGAAATAAAGAAATTTAAAAGACTTTCTAGAATTCATTGAAAATGAAGGCACAACATACCTAAAAATATGGGACACAAATGAAAGCAGTGCTGAGAGGAAAGTTCATAGCATTAAGTGCTTCCATGAAGAAATTACAATGTTCTCATACTAGCAATTTAAAAATATACCTGAAAGCTCTAGAAAAAAAGAAATAAGCACACCAAAGAGGAGTAGAGATCAGGAAATAACCAAAATCAGGGATGAAATCAATCAGTTAGAAACAAAGAAAACAATACAAAAAATCATGAAACCAAGAGCTGATTCTTTGAGAAAATCAACAAGATAGATAAACCCTTAGACAAACTAACCAAGAAACAGAGACACAGTATCCAAGTAAACAAAATCACTAATGAAAAGGGAGATATAACAACTGACACTGATGAACTTTGAAGAATTATTAGGTCTTACTTTAAACCCTGTATTCTACAAAAGTGGAAAATCTTAATGAAATGGACAATTCTCTAGACAAATACTACTTACTAAAGTTAAAACAAGATCAGGCGAACTATTTAAACAGCCTCATAACTCTCAAAGAAATAGAAACAGTCATTAAAATTTCCCAGACAAAAGAAACCCAGGGCCACATGGATTTAGTGCAGAATTATACCAGACTTTCAAAGAAGAGCTAATTCCAATACTCCACAAACTATTCCACAAAATAGAAACAGAAGGAACACTTTCAAACTCATTCTATGAGTTATCCTGATACCTAAATCATACCAAGACTCAACAAAGAAAGAGAACTTCAGACTAATTTCTCTTATGAACATTGATGCAAAAATACTCAATAAAATACTTGCAAACCAAATCCATGAACTCATCAAAGACATCCATCAAGATCAAGTAGGCTTGATCCCAGGGATTCGCGGATGGTGCAGTATAAAAAATAAATCCATTGATGTAATCCACCATATAAACAAACTGGAAGAAAAAACTCACATGGTCATCTTATTAGACTCTGAAAAATGTTTTGATAAAATCTAACACCCCTTCACATTAAAAGTATTGGAGAGATCAGGGATACAGGACACATGGCTAAACATAATCAAATCAATATACAGCAAGCCAAGAGTCAATATAAAGCTAAATGGAGAGGGAAAAAAAAGCATTTCCACTAACATCAGGGACAAGACAAGGCTGCCCACTCTCTTCCTATCTATTCAATATAGTACTTGAAGTTCTAGCCAGAGCAATAAGACAACCAGAGAAGATAGAAGATAGAGTGGATGAAAATTATAGTATTTACTTGACCCTCTTTTGATTAACTGTTCTAGAATTATTTATTCCCTGTGAACCATGTTTTGAATAATATTTGAACTATGACTATGTTTAGATTCTTTTCTAACTTTTCAGGTTATATATTTATTAATATTGCCATCTTAATATTATACTTTGGGGTAATAAAATTATGTTAATTTGTGTAGAGAATTAAACTGAAAATAATTTAAAATGAATTTGAAATACCTTGTAGATTGATGGGATCAGATAAATCCTTAAATTAAAACAAAAATCTCTTGACACTGAACTATCTACTGGTATGAGCCAAGAATCTGAATAATTATATACGTTTCATTGCAAGATACAGTATTAATCTACAGAAAATAAGCCATCATACAAATTGAACAATAAAAGTAAATTAAGTCTTACTTGATGATTATACATTAATTTAAATCATTTAAAGTTCAAAGTGATTTCGTTAATTTTTATTAAATTTTACTTTGTATGTATGGCAAATCTTCAAAGTCTCCCTTTCTTCTGGTTAATCCAGCATGACAATGCTGCTTAGGAAAGAGGAAAACTCTAGAGTGGCAAAAAGTGTGAAACAAATTTCTAATAAGTGAAATTTAGATAATAATCAGAAATAGCCACATACAGCATTTTCTTCTTATGGAAATGACTCAGGAATTTCTTGAAAACATCCAGTACATTCTAATGTTTACTGCATTTACTAAAATAAAAATATGAAGAGGTTTTAGTTATTCTTTTTAATCATAGGGCTTAATAAAAGCCAAATGAAATAAACAATAAGAAATGTAAATAACCTAAATGATCTACAAGTGATAAATAGTTAATGAAAATATAGTATATGCACACCATGGAATACTATCCAGCTATAAAGAAAAATGAAATCATGAAGTTCTCAGGTAAAAAGATTGATCATAATGAGTGAAGTAGCCTACACCAAAAGGGTAAATGCTACATAATTTTTTTCATTGGAGGCTCCCAACTCCAAATCTTCAGATATGAGAATATAGCTTGAAATAAATACAGAAACCCATAATTTTAAAAGACACCATTACCCTTGGTGGGGGGAGCAGCAGAAAGAGGAATATCCACTGTTGCTGTTTTTTTTTTTTAAATTTGATAAGTAACACTCAGGACTGTACACAACCACTGCTTTTTGTAGTTAACATTTAATCTTGAATTAAGGTTTTCTATCACATCTTTGGTCGTTTGGTTCCCAGATAAAAAGTTATACAACTTTTATATTTGTAATAAGCCTTTACTGCCTAGAGCTGGCCAGATATCTACGCTCTAAGCTATTATATCTACTTCCCTGCCAATAACCCCACAATATGATTTGGCATGTTTTGTCTGGGCTGCTTTTAACTCAAATTGATCATCCCTCATGGCCATGTTTTAAATATTCTTACCCCATGGTCTCTTCTCTCTCCACCTTCTTCTCTTCCTTCATGGTCTCCTGAGACATCAAGGCTAAAACCCAAACCCTGACTATCTCTCTTCTTCTCATCTGTTGGCTGTAGGTATCTATATTCACCAATCAGGGATAACTTGTAGAGGCAAGATTTCATAGTATCATTTGTGTACATACAGACTTTTTCATCCCTGGGGGCAAGTAGGTATTGGGGGCCAGCATTTAGCATTATAAGACATAGCAAAAGACAAAACTTCAACAACTGGTAAATATTATTAAACCGTCAAAGAAAGGTAAATATACATGGCATTTCTCAAATATTTCATAAAATAATATGATAAAGAATACTACTAAGTTTATTCTCTGAAGTCATCATTATGTTGATACTAAAACTAGTCAAGTACATAATACCAAAGGAAAAGGAAAGCAAGACACCAATTCACTTGATGAACATAGAAAAATTAGCTCCTGATAAAATTCATGTAAACCAAAATCAAAGGAATGTTAAGATCACACCCATGCCTATTTTATTCCAGAGATACAAGATGGTTAAATATAAATGAATGAATGAATGAATGAATGAATAAAAACAGTCTATTCATGTAATATACATAATACAAAAGAAATTAAGGGCCTAGAGAGATGGCTCAATGGCTAAGAGAGCTTATTGCTCTTACAGAGGACTCTAGTTTGATTTACAACACCCAATGTCTGATAGCATACAATTACCTGTAACTCCAGTTTCAGGGGAATTTGATGCCTCTGGCCTCAACAGCCACCCATATTTTTGTACAGACATATTTGTACATATGCAATTAAAATATTTGAACTTTTACATATGCAATTATAACTAAAATATTTTCAAAAGAAAATTACATCCATATATCTTAAGTTGAAAAGTAATTCACTATGAAACACAGATGACAATTTCACACCACAAACAATGAAACTTCTAGAGGAATAGAATATATAGATTTTATGCAAGCACTCCATGAAAAGAAAAAAAAGAAAAAAAAGCTCCAATAGAAAATCACACCACAAAATAGCAAATGAGATTCTATAAAATTAAACTCTTCTATGAAACAATCATAAAAAGGATAAGAAAATTTTTAGAAAGGGAGAAAATGTTTATCATCTTTGTATCTGGCACAGAATTAATAATTATAATCTATAAAGAACTTTATAAAGAATTCTGTTTAAATAGGAATGACTCTCATAGACTCCTGTATTTGAATGTTTGCCTCCATAGGAAGTGGCATTATTAGGAGGTATATCCTAGCCTTGTTGGAGCAGATATAGCCTTGTTAAAAGAATTGTTTCACTTTAGGGGGTGGGATTTGAGGCCTCAGAAGTTCGAGCAAGTTCTCTTCCTGCTTCCTTCCAATATAGATGTAGAACTCCAGCATCATGTCTGCCAACATGCTGCCATGCTTCCTACCATGATAACAATGGACTAAATCTCTCAAACTGTGAACTAGACACAGTTAAATGCTTGCCTTTTAAGAGTTGTCTTGGTCATGATGTCTCTTTGCAGTAATAAAACTCTAAGACAGAAGTTGGTACCAGGGACTGAGATATTACTATGATAGGCCTGACCATGCTTTTGTATAGAAGGATGTGAATTTTGTGATTTTTTAATTAGGAAAAGATTTGAATATTTTAGTGGGGCTTAGAGGTTGATTTGAACTGTGGGTACCTAGCTAAAGATGTATCAGAGGAGATGAATTTTAATATGTGACCTAGAATCTGCTCTTGTGATATTTTGGCTAAGAATATGACTGCTTTTTATTCTTGTTCAAAAAGTCTGTCTGAGGCTGATATGAAGAGTTTAGATTAATTCTTTTGGCATACGAAATCTTAGAACAATCTAATATTGATTCGGCTGTATGGTTATTGGTGTTCACTCTTATGAAGATTTATAATGAAAAGGAGCAAACTAAGCAAATGACAATACAAAATATATAAAGTGAGTAGAAAGGGGGCACCAGGAAATAGAATGGAGCTAAATCCTGTATTCAAGGAGATAATTAGATTAAAGAAAAGCCTGGTGTTAAATAGAATAAAGTGGGTGGTAACCTCAGGGAACAATTCTACTCAAATAAGTTTCGAATATGTGAAAATGAATTGAAGAAAACTTTAGAGCCAGGTATACCTTTAATCTCAGTACTCAGAAGGTAGACAGTGGATCTCTAAATTTAAGACCACCATGATCTACAGAGGGAGTTTCAGGACAGCCAAAATTAGTAAATGAAGGAAAACATTGAAAACAGAAAGCTGGTGAGGATTTAACTGAATGAGGGGCCATGTTCCAGCCTCAGAAATAGTAGAATTTTGCAGCTTCTGCCAGGTAGTTCTGGATTTATAGTCAAGGATACAATAAATGGGATAATGGAATCTCCTTTTGAGACCAAGAGAAGCTGCTGAGACCAGAGGTGTATCAAGGGTGTAACTACATAGAGGCCTAGAGAGCTCATTGTGTGAAGCTGTGGAAGTGAAGCCTGGATTGTCTTAGAGAATCCAGGATACTGGAGATGCCAGAGTCATGGGATACCTACAAGGAAAACTGCTAAGAGGGAGTACAGCAAGCACATGAGAAAGAAGTATGTTGCAGTCAACAAATATGGAAAGAGTTGGATAGCTGAAGACCACTTTGAATTCAGAAATGGAAATGCAGAGTTTGGAATTTGCCCATCTGTTTTTCAATCTTGCTTTGGTTCAGTATTTCCTCACTCTGCTACCTTTTGTAATGGTAATGTATATCCTGTAACATTGTATGTTGGAAATATGTGACAACTTTTTGATTTTATAGAGGAATGCAGTTGAGAGAGTGCATGAGTCTCAGAAGAGACTTTGAACTATTGCCTTTTAAACAGGGTTGGATACACTATAGGAACTTTTCAATTTGTAATGAATGCATTTCTTCATTATAGTATGGTTACAAGTCTATGGTGCTAGGAAGTAGAATGTAGTGGTTTGAATAAGAATGACCCACATAGACTCATGTGTTTTGGTCCGTAGGGAGTGGCATTATTAGGAGATGTGGCCTTGTTGGAATAGGTATGGCCTTCTTGGAGGAAGTGTATCACTGTGGGGACAGGCTTTGATGTCTCAGAAGTTCAAGCTAGTTCTCTTTCTGGTGCCTGCTGATCCAGATATAGAACTCTCAGTTCTTTCCTTAGCAGCATGTTGGTCTGCACTCAGACAAACAGCATAGTCAGGTAATAAATACTTTAATGAGCTCAATATACAGCCTTGAAATGAAAAAAATTTCAATGGCCAACCAATATATGAAAGTTGTTCAACATTGTTGGCTATGAAATAAGTAAAAATTGGGAATACACTGAGATTGTTCTCTTTGTTTCATTTTAGTATATATTATTCTATGATAAACTTTACCTGTCTTTAAATTATGTCAACATAAAAGGCTAAGAGCAGGATATATAATGATATTTCATTAATAGCACTGAGAGATCTACAAAGTAGTTTACATACATGCACACACACACACACACACACACAGAGAAAAGAATAGCTAAGAACATGACTCATAGGATATATGTTAGTTGGTTATAGAACAATCACAGAAGCACTAGATTGCTTTTAAGAAATGCCACATTGTCAGCACTCTTGATGTGATAAAATGTATCAGGAGTAAAGAACAGAAAGTTTTACATATAAACATAATTTGGCTGAGTTGATATCTAAGTAGAAAAATTGCTTAACAAAACCTTTTACATATATTTCATTATTTGTCCATTAATTAATTAATTAATTCTCTTTAAATTCCAACCACATCCTCCTCCCCTCTCTTACCAGTCTCCCTCTGACAAAGCTCCTTTCCTAACTCCTTCTCCTTCTCCTCTAATAAGAGGAAAACTATATGATTTAAAGCTCGTGTTAAATATTTTAATACAGTTAATTTAACAATATAAAATATGTAATTAAAATTCATATCTCTCTATATAAATAACATATAGACATGATCTTTAGTAAATTTTATTCAGTGTTATTTTTTCATTTTTCTTCTATTTTTCCAACTGTTCTGGGGATTGGACAGAGGGTCCTGTGCACATTAAGTCAGTGTTCCAAAAGCTGATTTATATCCTTAGGCTAATTTTTAAATATTTCTATCTTACCATTTTTGTTCTCATGCAAAGGAAAATAGATCATGATATTTGGAAAGGCACTATACATATATGATAATTGAGTTTCATTTATGAGAATTCTTGACACTTCATTAAATCTATTTTGACAATGATCAATGTCTTGACTAAGTCTTCAATCTAAGGATGACAGTCTGCATCCTACATGCTCTCCATCAAAAATGATTACTATGTGTTGGTGCTTTCTATTTATCTCAACAGTTTGCAATTTTCTTTGATGCTACTTACAATGTCTAGTAATTGTTTATTCAAACTTGAGCTCTTCAAAGTTCATTATTCTAACTAAATTCTCTCATAAACATTATTGTGTCAGAGTCGCAGTCTATTTTACCCACTTAGTCTCATTAACCTGCCATACAATGGGTAAAACTTTGTCATTTTCTTTAAGCCACATGGATAGAAATGGTGATCATAATATTAAGTAAAATAAGCCAAGCACAGAAAGACAAATGTAATATGATATCGCTTTTACATACAATTTGAATAAGTTAATCTCATAGACATTGAGGGTAGAGTTCTGGTTACTATAGTGTGAGAAAGGGAGAAGGAGAGATGGATTGATACTGATATTGAAGTTGACATCAATAGGTATTCTGCCATATGAAATAAAAATAGGAAGCTAGTGTGATAGTATACAATATTTGTAAACATAGGAGATACGATATAGTGAATATTTTAAAAATTTAGAATGAGTTGTAGTTTTCACTACAACTAAATTATTAATGTACAATATTAACACATATAGTATACTACAGGACAAACTGTTAATATGTACAGCATTCATGGTTTGTCATTTAAGTTAATTTCTTTTAAAAACGTAAAAGAATACAGGTACAGTGCTTGCCCAAGATGTACAAAAGAAGGATTGTGCTATTTATGATTCTAGATTTAGGCTGATATGTATTATTTTCATGTTAATTTTTAAATTTTTGTTTTATTTGTGTGTGTATGAGAGAGAAAGTATTGTGTACATGTGCGTGCATGTATGTGCCATGTGTATGCCCAAGGAAGCCAGAATTATCTCCTGGAACTAGAGTAACAGAAGGTTATGAGCTACCTGAAGCAGGTTCTGGGAACTGAACTCAGGTCCTCTGGAAGACCAAGAGCAAGTGCTCTTAATTGTTGATCTCCCTCTCTAACCCTGTATTTTAGCTTTTAGCAAAGTAAAATGTTAGATACTGAAGTATATTTAGAGGTATGTATGTAGACAAGGAAAGTGTAAGTATCCCTAGATGGCTGCTTCTTGTTTTGAGAAAACACTCTGCAGAAAAACTGCTGAAACTCATGTAGGCTTATATCTAGACAGGATCAATAGGGAAAAGGGGAAGACCTAATGGACTCCAATATAGTGACACCTAAAATTTTCTTCACAACCCCCTTTATAGATGGTCCTACAGATGAAATCTCAGATGTAATGCCAACCACTACAGCACCCAGGAAGAGCCTCAGCAGCCTGGCTCATAAGAGTACCCTCTCACTTGGATCTATGCTCTGTTCCCTCTCAGATGTAAACAGCAAGAGTGTTCATTATTCCACAGTAGTCACTGTCAGTCTCTGAGAGGGAGAATGAAATATAGTTAGAGGGACATAGTTAAGAGGATAGTGCACGTGGGCTTCCTGTGGTAGCTGCTGCTTGTGCTCAGAAAATGTTGTGAGAAGAAACAGCTGGAAGTGGTGGGGACGTGTATCTATACAGTATCAATAGGGCATAGTTGATGACTCAGAGGCCCTATAAAATACCATGGGCAGCATTCCTTTCAAAGATTTGCATTATTGAGCTTTTCCCATCCTACATGTGTAAAACTGTCATTCTCCCTTTCTTTTATAGCTAGATCCTCTGTCTTTTTGGGTTGTCCAACTATTTGTTCATGCCAAGGAACAAAATCAACAATCCCTTATACAACTGCTATCATCCCATTACAGTACCAAAAATACAAGCAAAAGTATATACCATATACTGTATCTGTAGCACATTATGCTATATAAATTTGTGGAAAACCATCTGCAATTGGGGAATAACAGAATCACTTATTGCTATATTTCCAGGACATATCCTGAATAATAGAAATTAATATTTTTCAAACACCAATGTATAGAGAATGTTTTTGCTTTTTTACTTTATAGGCTATGATTTCATCATATTTCCTTGTTTAGCCTAGAATTTTCTATGTACCAGACTGCTTCAAATTTGTACTGTTATTCTTGCCTCTTTGTTGAAGTAATTATTTAAAAATGGCCTCTGGTCAGGCTGATTATCTAAGCTGCAGTGGCTTTGCCTAGCTCAGCAGCCATGTTCTCAGCTGGAGGCCACATGCACACAGCAGCTAGAAATGGCCAGCCAGAAATACCAGCCCTGCCACTCCCACCATGGGAGATGACTCTGCCTGGTAGAAAAATGAGACTTTAATGCATAAGATCAATCAAAGGTTTTATATGTTTGGTAATCCTCAATAACAATATGCCCATACAAAGAGAGTTGTTGGTCCTCACTAAGACCAATTAGCTATCCTGAATAAAAGTTGTTACCTGTGCCTGCTCTCCATACCTGTATGGCTCTGCATTTCGCCAACATCTCTGCTCTCCCTTGCTCCTCCTCTTACTTTTCCTCTTCCTCTCCTTATTCCTCCACCTTAGCTCCTCCTACACCTCTTTTTGTCAAATGCAGAGTTTACAAGCTTGAGAGAACAGACTGAATATATATATATATATATATATATATATATATATATATATATATATACTTTATTATTATAAAATGTCATTTTAAAATCATTTAATATATTAGATACTTGAATTACACTGAATTTAATATTAAGATATGTTGAATCCTCATTTTTTCTCATTCTTTCTTCCTTTTATGTTTCTATTTATTTGATATGTACTCATCTTTATTTTTCTTTTTTTATTGGATATTTTATTTTTTTACATTTCAGATGTCATCTTATTTCCCCATTTCCCCTCCCTAGAACCTCCTATCCCATCCCACCTCCTCCTTTTTGCTTTTATACCATTTTAATTACATGAAAGTATTAAGGTAAGTTCTAGATTGAAGGACTTGGCTTTTTAAATCATAATATTTTACTACTGTTTCCTGGGTATATTGCATATTCAGAATGATTTAATCACATAGTATGACAATTCTGTCTTAACTAATACATTTCACATAATTAAACCTCATGATATAATAAATATATTTCACATTTTATTGTCATTTTGATTTCATTATACAGTGTATTTTTTTCAAAACTACATGGCTCTAAGAGAAAGCTACATTTTTGTTTTGAGATTTATCTTTACAATTAAACTCTTATATAATTCCACTTGATGCACCACATTATCATAAGAGAAAAATTCTATTTTTAAAATGTATCACTCTTATCTATTCATTAATATAATACAATCTAAATATAAGCAAACAGAGGTTAACACCTAGAATAAAACAAGTTTATCCTATTGTTCTAATGTAAAAACAAACAAACAAAAAACCCAAAAAACAAAAAATCTGAGAATAAAAATCAGGTACAGAAATTAATATACCAGAAACTTAAACATTTTATAATGATTTTAAATATTTTATCATATGAGTAGAACAATTTAATGGAACTTTTAGAAATAAGGAGCACATTTTAGTTTGGAAAATTAAATATTAGTAAAATTTTCAAAATAAATACACACACTACATACACACATATTATCAGCTATGTTTACACTTGCTTGCATCCTCGTAAGAGAATAATAATGCATCTCTTGGTTTGTATGTGTTATTCTCACAGGTCCAGATAGCACACAATTTTTAAAGTATGAAAATATATTTCTTATAGTTATGGAGTTTACAAGTCTTATATTAAGATACCAGAATCGAAGTGTCTTCAGGAAAGTACAAAATGTATGTTCTCATATGATAGAGAAATAAGTTTTAGATATTTTTGTTCTAAATGAAAGAAGACAAAAATATCCCACCAATATTCCATGTAACATGGAAGATAGTCTGAAATGGTAAGAGAGAAGATATTGAAATCTCTGAAGCTCTTAGAAGAAAGTATAAGTACAAAAGAAACTCTTAAGATACAAAAAATAGACTATAAGAAATTTTAATGAACTATATACATATACTGCATTCTCAGACCAACAAACAGCAAATATGATTGTTTTCTGTACTCCAGCATTTGAGGAAACAATTTTCATTTTTCTTTTCACATCCCTGAACTTAATCTTCTGAAGAAAAATAGTTTAAAGCCTCCTTTAAAATTTTAATATTGCTATCAGTAAATACAATGAAACTAGATTAAGTTTAAAATCTAATTCTACAAGCATAATTCCTGATTGTGTCTGCCTTAAGCATTCTTTTTGACTTTTGTCAGAGTTAACCTCAAGTGTCATTTTATTATATAGATATTAAAGTTGCAACTTTTTCCTGGTCAAAATGATAGAAGCATTTGTAGAACACAATATTCATTGACTTTAGGCTAGAGTAAAACTATGATATGGTTAGAGATTTTAGGTTTTATGTCTCCATGGTATGTTAGATATTAGATGAAAGATAAGTGAAAAAGTTCAGTTTTTTCTGAGGGAAATCAAATATGAGGGTTAAAAATGATAAAGGAACCCACTTAGAATTGTGCTGTTTATACTGTTTGGAAGAAAGGCATAAAAATAAACCTTCAACTTAGTGGTCCAGTGGTACTTGTCATCAGTATCCATGTATATATGCTATATGTTATCTCCTCTAATATCGAAATAAGTGTTGTTTCAATATATCCAAATGACACGGTATATAAGTAGTAGTATCTGATTTTCAAGACTGTGATGAAAACACTGAGATTTCCACATTTGAATCACTCAAGACACTCACCAGTCATGTTAGAACATTCCTGCTACTTTATGAAAATACTAATGTAGAGGAAAAAAGGATTTTTCCAGGTTTGAAATTGTTGCAAACTGCCAGCCTTGTGTGAACAGCCTTCAGATAAACCTTCAGATGGGTAAGCAGCTGTGATTGATCCCTAGATGATAAATCTAGAGCCATAACTGTTCTACAAAATGCTTTTAGAATTTCCAAGGCATAGAAAAGAAGAATTGATAAAAACAGAATGTAAGTTACTAATAGTTATTTACAGGTAGCAACTAACCAATCTATAAGGGAATGTATCTGATCTATTAGTAGGTGTTAATATTCAATAATGTTTTATGATGAATAAGGGGATGAATATTAGTAGAAATAGACTTTGTAAATGTCTATATTGATATACAAAATCATTTTGACATTTTTATAGTTTACTACAAGTTTATTGAACAGTCTGGAATAAATGAAGTTGGACAGCAAGATCCAGAAATATAATTGAATAGAAAAATTATGAATATGTAGAATTTTAATTTATTTTTCATCTGAAGCTCTCAATTGCTTTGCTTTTTTGTACTTTTTTTGAGAGATGTTTATCTTCTTTTTAAAATGTTCTTTTTCTTAGTAATACTTTTCATATTTCTGTTGTATAACCAGTCATCATGTTCACTTTTGTGTTTTGGCTTTTTGAAACTTGTGTTATCTTTGTTAGCCATGCATCATACTGAGATTATCAAACTTGAGCCCTACATTTTATCCTATAGATGATCAAACTGAAGTTATTGAAAGTTGTTTGTATTTGCCCTTGCAATGATAGAGCAAAGTTAAAACCATCTTCACCCACTGTCTTGCTTCTGATAGTCACATTTTTTTTTTTAGAGGCAATCCTGGGTATGACAGTCTTTAGACAAAAGACCACAGCTAACATTATCAGCTTAAATTGCATCAAGTATTTCTTTCCAAGTCATCCCTCCCTTACTGCATCTGTTTGCTGTCTATAGTGTTGGAAAATAGATCCTTTTTTTTTTTACTCGAAACATTCTTTATTTTAAAAGATGGTAAATGAATGGAGATAAGTGTCAGCAATTCCTCTAGGCTCTGCCCAACAATTACCTAGTAGCAGTTGGCATCTCTGCTTGCCTGGTATGAGCCAGGAGACAGGTAAATAAGAAGACTGCTAGTTAGTTACCTCTTCTCTCAATCTCTTTCTCTGTCTTTCTCTCTCTCCTACCTTCCTTCTTCCTTCCCTCCCTCTTTCTTCCTCTCTTCATGCCTCAAATGTTCCAAGCTGGTACTTTCTCTCATCCTCTGTCTTCTCTTTTTGTTCTTCTTTGTCCCCCTCCTTTCTCCACCTCTACTCTCTTTTTCAGGTGCCCTTCCCATCCCACCAGTAAACCTTCTTCATACTAGGTCAGTTGCATAGCTGATTCCTCAGAGGGGAGCACCTTTGCCGGACCAGCTGAGGTGCTCCCTCCCACAGCATTATACCATGCTATTTTATAAAACACAACAACGAGTCCACATATTTGGCCCTATGTGGCTTGACTGCATCTGTGAAGACTAGCTGAGGATAACTTTAAGATGGTAAATATCTTGTTTGATTCTCAGAACTTGAAAGTAAATAATTTTCTTAATTTTAAATCACACTGTCTACTAGTCTAATAACCATAAAGTAATATTAGAAAGTTTGAACAACAGTCTCAGGAAATAAGTATTACATTCATTAAGGTACAATCATAGGCTAGAACAAAGAAGTAATTTCAGACAGGATTCTAAATTTTAGGCTAGAACAAGGAAGTAGGCTTAGATATGAAAATGAGCTTGAGTTAGGACAGGGAAGTAGGCTCAGATACTTTGGTCATCCTGATAAGCCCTTAGAAACAGTGATCACAGGAGTGTTTTCATGTAATTGGGTTTAATGCCTTGCTTTTTCTTTGACTATTTGTATTTATTGTCTTGCTTGCTCCTTGACTATTTGCATCTATTGTATTGCTAAACCCTCAACCTAGAACTGACCTTAATACATGCATGTAATCAAAATGGTATAAAAGCATAAAGGAGGAGGGGGAATGGGATGGGGGTTCTAGGGAGGGGAAATGGGGAAAGGGGATGGCATCTGTATTCTAAATAAATATAATATAAAAATAAAAAATTTAAAAAGAAAGCCATACCAATATACATTCCCCAGTCTTAGTTATAAGTCACTATACTCACATGGACAAATATCTATCTAATATTATGTATATTATGCAAATCAAAATATTGATCACTGGGTCCATCACATATTAGCCATGGGAATTAAATACAGAATGATCTTTATTGCTCTTTATGAAGAGGAAAATATAGTCTTTAAAGAAATATCTACAAACACATGTTCTGACCATCTGTTTCATTTTTTTAATCCAAGTGTAAGCACAAGAGATAATGTAAGAAATCTTTTCAGCAGTGAAATGACATGGTTTTAGACTGTGCCTTAGTGTTCCTTGATTAGCTTGTCTTTCTCTTAGAAGGAAAAAATTAAGTTTTACATTACAAACCATGATCCTAAACATATTCCCTACTTTCTCTATCTCTTGTCCTTGCTTCTCAGAGGGTTCATAGGCATTAGCTAGTGAGAGAACGTCAGAGATGTCTGCTAGCTCTGCTCACATTTGAACACAGTGAGCACTGAAACACTGACCTCCATCTCAACCCCCAGGATATTCAAAATCACCTCAGTGACTCACTTGAATATCAAACATGCCAGGCTCCATTCTAAGTTTAGAACTAGAAATGAAGAGGTGAATCACATACGGTGGCTGCCTTCAAAATTTACAATTCAGTAGGTTAGAAAGGACATAAACAAGTAAATATCATAAAGGGATAAGTCTGCCCTGTTCATAGCACACAGAGAATGTGACAATGGCTTTCAGGTAGGATGCAGAAGAAGCAGGCTGTTTTCCTTATGTTAGTACTTAATGTGTATCCTTAATATTGCAAAGTACAATTTAATCAAACAAAGTTAAACATGAGCCATAAACATCTTATTCTAAGGCATGCAGATAAGAGAGAATGTTAGAAGGCAGTGTCGGGGAAGCCCCATTCTACACTCATAGCACTTATAAAAACAGTCTGCATGTCACATCCACAGTATGACTGAAAGAAATGCAGTCAATAAAATGTATGTTTTTCAAGGTCAAAAACTCTCCAGGAATGTTGGATGGGAAGTCTCTGAATAAGAATGTACAGGGCATAGAGAAGCAATTGCACTAAGCTTTCCAAGAACAAGGTGAAACTATACTAACTAGTCATTTATATATATATTACTTTCTCTTCCTCCTCTTCCTCCTCCTCCTCCTTCTTCTTGTTTTTTAATTTTTTTATTGGATACTTTGTTTATTTACATTTCAAATGTTATCACTTTTCCCGGTTCACCCCTAGAAACCTCCTATCCCATCCCCCTCCCCCTGCTTTAATAAGGATGTTCCCCCACTTGCCCATCCCCTCTCACCACCCCACCCTGGCATTCCCCTACACTGGGGCATAGAGCCTTCACAAGATCAAGGGCCTCTCCTTCCATTGATGCCCAACAAGGCCATCCTCTGCTACATATGCAGCTGGAGCCATGAACTCTTTGATTGGTGCTTTAGTCCCTGAGAGCTTTGGGGAGTCTGATTGGTTGGTATTGTTGTTCTTCCTATGGAGTTACAAACCCCTTCAGCTCCTTCAGTCCTTTCTCTAACTCCTCCATTGGGGATCCCATGCTCAGACCAATGGTTGGCTTGATCCGGAATATCTTTGCAGACACAATAAATGGTGCTTGGTTATTTTGGTAAATTTGTCTTTAATTGACTACATTCTTTATTTAAGCTAAACCTCTCTAATTATGCTAAAACTAAACTACTTAATGAAGCATTATTTTATGTGGCAAGGAATCTCTCCATTATTTTTAATCTTTCCTCATGAAAAACAATCACTGATACTCCATATTTATTGAAAATTATCCCAGAGCTCTTAAAATATGGCTGATTACTAAACTTACCTTATAAGAATCTGAAAAATCAAGTCCCAATACTGTGACTGAAGATACTTGTCAACTCAACATGGATTTCATTCACTAAACTAATATTTTGTTTGGACTTATTCCTTTTATCAATCATAGACAAAGTCAACAGACTTGATTACATGCTTATATTAACAAAAAGACTGTCTAGAATCAATAATTATCTGAATCATACTTTAGTGATGTCAAAATTCTTATTCACTGGTAGACCAGTATTTAATATTAATTACTACATCAATGGTTCCCTTTTTCATCCTGCATTTATTAGTTTAATTTAATTTGTTATTTGAGATAAGCACAAGAGTATAAAATAAATAAGGTATCCATCAATTATCCCATTACTAATTGGCATTTTATCTTGTTTCTGAGTTTTGAATATTCAGACTGATATATAATGAAAATCATAAAATAAGCCTTAGATGTAACTTCCCTATATTTTTTTTCAAAAATAATATTCTTCTATATACAAGGATAACTGTTCCTAGGAGGTCTCTGTTTCTAGAGTTTTGCTGTCCACCAAAAGTTTTCGGGTTCTGTGTCAGTCAACATCCTCATTCAAATGTAGTTTGAATGGCTAATGTTTTGTTAACGTGGAAACAAATAATTTTCTCCTTAAAAGATCAATTTTGTCCAAATACAAATGCGATTTCTAATGATGTGGTAAAACATTTAGAAATAATTTAACTATCTGTGGAACAAAAGGATATGCCACTTATAAAACACTGGAACATAGTTTCTGGGTAAAAAAGGTTTGGTGGAGAGATTATTTGAGTTAATAAACATTTAAATATTTTGGTTAAAATATTTATTTACGTTAATAATATGGTTCTAAAAATATAAGCAATTATATCAAGAATAATGGTAAAGATGTGTATACTTTACTGAACTCCATAAAAATATAACACTGTCAATGAATGAAGCTGTGTGAGATTTTTGAGAGCTTGTGAGAAACCTCCAAATAAGCAAGACAAGAGGCTTGTAACCTCTGTTTCTTCCTAACATGGGTTTGTTCCAGAATTGTACTGTTTTTCTCTACCCAAGTGTAATAATAGAAGTAGGTTTGCCTCTGATTACATATTATAATTTACTTTTGTTACTAAAAATTATTTCCAAGTACAGTCTGCCCTTGTGACTGTATCTAGCCTAAACTCATGTGCATTTTGCCTACCCTTAAGAATATAAATTGCCTGATTCTCTGAATGAAGTTGGCATGAGACTTTAATCCACCTCATTTTTAGGCTTATCTCTCCTAAAATTAGCTTTCCTTTCCCCAAAACTTATTGGAATACACTTGAGGAAAGAGGATAAATATTTGGATTACTCTCATTTGATTTATTGAGGCACAGCCACTAGCTAAAACCTTTAAAATATAAAACATTCATGGATGAAATGAAAGGTTTAACAATAATCAGAAAACTACCTAGTGGTACTCAATCTTTCTAAAGTTGCAACCCTCAAATAGAGTTCCTCATGTTTTTATGACCCCAACCATAAAACTATTATTGTTGCTATTCCATAATTGTAAATTTGCTAACATTTTGAACTATAATGTAAATATTTTTGGAGGTAGAGATTTGCCAGTGAGGCTACAACCCACAGAAGAGAATTACTGTACTACACTGTTCATAGATTGCAATAATTAATATTGTTAAATTATCAGTACTATACAAGTGAATTTCTAAATTCAGTGCATACCCTGTAAAATTTCATATCATTTTTCTCAAAAAATGTCATATAAATTCATATACAACCACAAAAAGACCTCAAATAATTAAAAGTCCTCTTGAATAAAAATAATAGTGCCAAAGATATCATATTACCTTTCTTCAAACCATTTATAATCAAACCAGCACTAGTCTGTTGGAGTGAATCAGATCGATAAATGAAGCAGTACAGAGGTCCCAAAATTAAGTCCATGTCTTTCTGGTCTTTGGATTTTTCACAACACAACCAAGAGATGACAGTAAACAGTGTTTGGAAAATGAGATATCATCATTCAGAAGATTAGAACAAGGACTTCATCTCATGTATTCCAAACTTTTAGAAATGTCCAAATAAGCATAGACGATTAAAATAAAACTAAGATTATATAAAACCAAAAAACTTTTCAGCAGTCACAAGGAAAAATTTGGCACAATGAAGATAGATCCCACAGAATAGGATACAATTACACTCTACATACCTTATACTGTCTCAATATCGCAGAGAAGCATTGAGAATTTTATAACAAGAAAAATTGGCTCAAAAAAGTGAGCAGGGTTCCTGAGTAAATATTCTTCAAAAGATACTAAATAACGTGACTTCTAATCCCAACACAGTAGATTATCCAGCTCAAATTGTGAACAGTGCCAAGACAGGTACCTGAGAGACTAGGAGTTACACAGATTCCCTATTAGACAAACAGATAAGGAAAGGGCCCATGGCTAGGTAATAACAGCAGCAGAACTTCCAATGGGCCATGTTCTTCCTCAACCTCTTGACTTAAAGCAAAGACCTTGTAGGCTTTTGTATCCCACCAGCATACCCCCCCACTGATGGACCTGCTCAATAAGTTCAAGACATGATTACTACATATCATACCATAGTTGTGCACCAATAAAAACACCCTGTCTTCAAACTGATCAATTCTAAAGTAGGGGAGAAAAACTCTTCAGGAGCTTTAAAATCCCCAGCCCAACAATGGTGAGAGAGAGAGAAAGAGAGAGAGAGAGAGAGAGAGAGAGAGAGAGAGAGAGAGAGAGAGACCCTGCTCAGCTTTTCAGTCTTTTTGTTTGTTTGTTTGTTTGTCTGGTGTGTTCATACATTTCCTCACCCTGATCCCTGATCATTGTCCCCCAAAAAGAAAACAACTTCCTTCAACTTCTGATTCTCTCTAGTACTGGGCTTCTGATTTTTTCCTGACTTTTAGTTCTTTAACTGGAAGAGAAAACGAACCCATTTCAAGACACCTAGACTGTATCATTGCTAAGGAGCTTGTTTTTTTTTAATTTGTAAAATATTTAAGAAGTATTACAGAAACATTTTAACATTGATGCCAATGATATAAAGAATTCTACTCATGGAAGAGTACTAGGTATTTTATACAATTCATTATGATGTAGAAACATTTGTTTTTGAGCCTATTTAACAAGAATCTTATACAGAGACAGGGAAAATGACTCTGTTGAAAAAAAGCTGGTGAAGAAATAGAATGTTGGTCTCTGGAGTCCTCAGTCAACTTGGCTGTCAGCTTCATCACACTACTTCAAAGAGGCTATGTGACTCCAAGAGAAATGTAAAACTGCTAATATTTGCTGACATTTGGGTCATAAACCACAACAATAGTCATTTTTATTCTCTTATGAAATTTTCCTTCTTTGGGGGATACTTTCAAAGATCTTTGGTACTTCAGTTCCTCAAACAATCTATTTCATTTTTATTTTCTATTCTGCTAACTCATGTCTTTTGTTATAAATCCCAAGGTGCTGCACCATTAAATAATTGATTGGCTAGAGCTTCTCTTTTAATGTTTCTTTTATTATTGAAAATTTTACTCCATATATTGTCATCATGGTTTCAGTTTTACAGGTAAGCATCAAAAGTTTAATTCCACGTGGCAAGCTCTTAAATTAAAACAATGTGTGGCATATTTTATTCATCTATTACTGAGCTTATCAAACTCTAGTCAAAGAATTAAGCATATAAATATGTAGAATCTTATAAACTGTAACAACATAAAACACACTATAAATTTAATGATATTAGGTCCCAGGAATAAGCATTAAGAGTCCAATGAAGACAAAATTTACAATGCTCAGTTGTTAAAATAAGTTTGTGCAATTTACATGTGCTTATATTTTGTGATACAGATGAAAGATATTAGAAATATGCCATACCTAAGCAATCAACTTTCTATGATAGCCTCACGGAACCAAAGGTTACCAATTATCTTCTCTATGTTGGAGCTGATTTATCCTTATCAAAAGCTAGACAAACCATGAAAAGAGTCAAAAGACTAATTGTAGTATAGGTTTTCCATAAAGTTACTGTACCAAATTCTTGGTTTTAATTTAAAACTTACTCATTATTTGATGTTTTAAAAATGACACTGGAAAAAGTAGGTGAGACATCACTGTTTCTCGTCTGTTTAATTTTTTAGTAGAATTTAATTTGAGGTGTTGTGAGAAGCAAAGGCAGAAAGAAACTCTTCAAGTTCAACACCATTAATGAGCAAGAAAAATCAATTCTGTCTCAAGTAAGCACCTAATTAAATATCTGAGCAATGAGGACATGGATCTGTAAATGGTGATTTTTAAGTCAAATTGTGAAATTTCATCTTTCTGAGAGGATGACTAACAGTGCATTTAGGAAGTTCCTTGCTGGACTAACAAGGAGATGTTAATGCTAAATGCAGTTATATTTGGGAAAGAATTTATTCACCAAAGTGGGAGGACAATAAAAATTGCAACTGAATTTATTACACAGCAAGTGAAATTAGAAAGCATTTACTAAACTCTGATGCTTTACAAAGGAAGCACTGAATTTTCATATTACTCTAAAACTATCCCAGTTTGTAAAATAGTTTGACTGCTATTATACAGAAGTTTTAGGTTATTCACCACTGTAATGGTTTGTATATGCTTTGCCCAGGGATTGACACTATTAGAAAGTGTGACCATGTTGGGGAAGATGTAGCCTTGTTGGAGTAGGCATGGCACTATGGGTCTGGGCTTTAAAACCATCATCTTAGCTTCCTGGAAGTCAGTATTCTATCTGTCTTTGGATGGAGATATAGAACTCTTAGCTCCTCTTGCACCATGGCTGCCTTAATCCTGCCATGTTCCAACCTTGATGATGATAGACTAAATCTCTGAACCTGTAAGCCAGCCCCAATTAAATGTTGTTCTTTACAAGAACTACCTTAGTCAAAGTGTCTCTTAACAGCAATGGAAACACTGAGACAAACAGTGAATATAATAAATATTTAGTCAGCTAGTATCTCATAGGTTTTGATTAATTAGAAAAATTATGAATATATTTTCATTTTCCACTCAGCTTAGAAATTTTCAAACAATGTTTGACGAATACTATATCAACAAAAATTACATTTATGTGTGAAAATGTCAAGTATAGTGAACAATTTATGAACAATTCATTACCAAAATAATAAAGAAAAATCTGGTAAATTGTATCAGACCAAACTTCTTTTATAATTTGTCATGGTCATGGTATATTATCACATCAACAGAAAATTAAGTATGATATAGATCAAATAGTATTAACAGATATCTACAGAATATTTCATTCAAATGTGACAAAATTAACATTGTTCTCAGTAGTTCTATTCTAAAATAGATCATATCACATGAGTCTTCAAAAATATAAAAAAATTGATCAACCATTTCTAAAGTAATCAAAGGATCAAAACTAATAATTAGTCATTAGGAAGATGTCACATATATTAATGAAATTCAGAGTATCATAAGAACATATATTAAAATCATATACCACACCAAATTGTAAAATCTGAAAAAGTAGGTAAATTTTCAGGTGTATGCAACATATCAAAATTTTATCAAGTTTTGATAAAATTTAAATAGACATATAACAAGCAATGCTATTAACACAGTTAATAAGTTTCCTGACTAAAAGCCCCAATCCAGATGGATTTTTCTATCAATTTCTATGGGATCTTTAAAGAATAGTTAAAACTGGAGATTATCAAATTATTCTATAAATTAAGGAAAAGAAAGAATATTTCCAATGTCTTTTAATGGGGCTATGATTATTTTGATACCAAAACCAGATAAAGGCATAATAACAATGAAAACTATAAAAATCTTCATGATAAAGACACAGAAATTATAAACAACTTATTTTCAGCTAAATATAAGATCATTTCACAATATAATAATGAAGAAAGGGAACAAGATCTTACGGGGTCCCACTGCTAGACAAAACCAAAGCAACAACAAACCTGTAGGTAACTAGTGAATGGGGAAAGTAGAATTAACACCTCCCAAGGATAAAACCCATAATTGGTTATCCAATACAAAAGAGTGCTGTGGGACTTTTTTATGGACTGTGTATTTGAATGCTAACTTCTGTACCCCAGAGGTCTGTTGGCTATTGGACTTGGTATTAACAGTATTATGAAGCATTTCCTGACTCAGCATTTTGTAAAAGATTGTTCTTCATCATCTTTTGATTGGTCAGTAAAGAGCTGATCAACTTATAGTTGGGAAGAAAATGATAAGAAGGAACTTCAGTGCTCTGATTGCAAGGAGGGGAGGGAATCTCAGTTGGGCAAGAGGGAAGTTGCCATGAGGATGTGAATGAATAAAGAAGAAGGTGCCAGAGCAAGACCAAAATAGCACGTGGCTGGGAAATGGATGGTAAGTAGTTCAGGCTGGCATAGGTGTTTTAGAATAGATCAGAAAGCCACCAACTATAAAGCAAGACACTTATTGATAAATATAAAGGTTTCATGTCATTATTCAAAACATGGGAGGGTGTAGAAATAGTATGTCCTGAAACTACATACACATAAACAGTAAAAATGGATTCAGCAGGTTGTATTTATATTTTTGTGTGTCTGTGTGTGTATAAAAATTATCAAAATATTTGATATCTAATTTTTGTTATCTATTTGAGGTTGAGGAAATATTGGATGACTTAGACCAAAGGGATACAGGAGGGTCTGGAAAGAATAAATGGAAGAAAGTAATTTAATTACATTTTAATTAAAATGTAAAAGTAAAGGAAGAAACAATACTGATAATAAGCATGGCATATATATGTGTGTGTACTCATGCACATACACACAGACACACACAGACACAGACACACACACACACACAGCTATCTACCATGATCAAGTTCTCCCTATTTCAGAGACACAGAGATTGTTCAACATGCATAAATCAGTTGATTAATTCACAACATAAATGGTTTCAAAGACAGTAATTAGTGATCATCTAAAAAGATCCAAAAAAGGTTTTGTAAAGATAAAAACTCTACAAATTAAAATTCCTAAAGTGATTAAGGAGGCAAGTAAAGGCTATTTGACAAACTTACAGTAAACATCTGGCTAAATACACAAAACACAATCCATTTCCACTAAAATCAAGAACAATATGGAGATGTCCGCTTACTTGATTCTTATTCTACCAAAGACCAGCCTTGGCTTGGAGGGGGATTCTGAGAGGATTGTCTGGAAGCAGCAAAAGCAAACTACTGGAAGTCTAATCATGAGTCCAAACTGATGGCCTATATTCTGTTCATATGGCTTTTCAGCCTGTTTTCTCTCTGTTTTGCTTTCTTTCTTCTCTGATCTGTTTTTTCTCTCTCTCTCTCTGATCTGCTTCCTCTGGAGATTTCTAATATCTCTCTCTCTCTCTCTCTCTCTCTCTCTCTCTCTCTCTCTCTCTCTCTCTCTCTCTGTCTGTCTTTGTTCAGGTTGAGAAATTCTCTGGATAGCTCATCTCCTGCAGATCATAAGCCTATAAGTCTTTTATTTTATATATCAATCCACTCATTTATTACAGATTTCCCTTTTATTATCCTATAAATTAGCATCCAGTTGACCCCAGCTCCTTAATTATTAGGAGGCAGCAAGCACACATTTTCTTTTAATATTACAAAAGAATACTGAGATCTGCCTGTCTCTGCTAAGCACAGATGCTAAGCTAGGTGAGTAGAATGCTGTCCTGAAACTACACTCTAGCACACCTGTGTCTAAACTTGCCATAGCCAAGGCTGACCTTGAATTTAGGAATCTGCCTGCCTTTGTATCTTTCTGACAAGATGACTCATTAAAGCAGGTGTCTTTGTTCCTTTAGATTCATGAAGTAGCTTATAATTCATATTGCATCCTTATAATTTTCATAATACAAATTCCAGTAACACTACTCACAGAAATAGAAAAAAAAACCTATTCCTGAAATTCACATGTAAGCACAAAATAAAACAACAACAACACACAAAAAATAAAAAAACAAAAATCCTCTCCAAATTGGTCAAGAACCTTAGCAGAAAACCTGAAATTCTGCTAAATACCTAATATAATTAAAATCTAAAAATTACAGAGAACTTAAAACCCAAACAATATCAAAGAAAACAACCAAATTAAATTTGCAAACAAGCCATGAGTCTGAACAGAGTTTGAAAAAGAAAAATTACAAATGGCTATATTCCCAAGTCTAGCAGAGGACACACAGCATACAAACTGATCCGTCCTGGTGAGTTTCACAGAGACTACTCTACCTGTACCACCCCCAGCAGGATCAGCTGGGTTTATACTTTTTGCATCGACCCAGTCCAGTCTAATGCACAAGCTCATCATCTGCCTGTATCATTCCTATACTTCCAGAAGGTCCAACTTGAGGCACACAGCCTTGTACACTAGCCCAGCCTAGTGAGTGATCCAGATCCTAGCCTCCAGGTGCCATCCTTAAACTTCCAGGTCTAACTTGGAGAGTATAGCTTGTATATTAGCCAAGGCAGACATAGCCAGGAATCACATTTGGACATTTTTGGGGTTACTACTAAATTGAAATCACCTCAATCTCATTCCATTAAAATCTCACTACTGACTATGTAAGAGGTTGACCTAGCAACTTTTCATATACGAACAGAAATCAAGCAAACTTAAGCAAAAACAAAAATAGAACCTAACTTCCATTTCAAGGAATCAAGTTAGACTCTCATAGCTGACACATACCAATGAAAGAAGTTCATATGCCTAGACCACAATGAAAAAAAAACAAACAATATGACCTACTTTACTCCCCCAAAAGTGCATTAGTCTTATAAATGTTTCCTTGTGAGAATTATCTACATGAACCCAGGACACTAGTTAAACAGTAAAAAAATATGAACATGATCAAAAATTTCAATGAGTTTAAAGAAGGCATGAATATAAAAATTTTAGGGACAAACTCTTGGGTAAGTCCAAGAAAACATAAATATACAGATGAATGATATGATGATAGCAATTCTGGTTTTTAAAACATAATTTACTAAAGAGAAATAAATACTAAAGGAAATTCAAGCTAAAATAAAGATGGAACTGAAATATTTAATAACTCAATTTGAAAACTCAGGTAAATCTTTGACAGAAACATCAAGTGAGTAAAGCATAGAGTAGCAGGATGTGAAGATAAAGTAGAGGAACTGAACTACTCAAGTAGATAGTTAAATACAAAAAAAGGAGTATGTAGGAATTTAGGAACACCATAAAGATATCAAAGCTATGAGTTGTAGGCACAGAAGAATAATTTCAGTTCAATGACATAGACTTGGTCTCTAATGTAATCATCTAAGAATACTTAGCCCGATTCAGAAAAGTGATACTGATAAAAAATATAAGAATCACAGAGAACACTAAATAGACAAAATAAGAAAAAAAATTCCATGGCATAAGAAAGACTATTAAAAACTGAAAGAAAGAAAAAACCAACCATAAGTCACAAGTAATAGTTTGAATGAGAATATCCATCAAAGTATATCATTGGGGGTGGCAGGTAGTTCTAAGCTTAGGAAACCTCTTTTAGAGTTGGTAGAAGAGTCTAAGGGATTCCCCCAAACAATAAAGTCTATTGTCATTCCCCTTGCTTTTTTCTCCAAACTTAAAGACAAGACTTATTGCTGAAGACACAACACATTTCAAATTTAGGACTTGGGAAATTAAGAAATTAAGTTATAATTGGCCTTGAAGCCCCTTACCTAGGTACTTTAAAAGTAACTCTTTTTTTGCCAGATAAAATTGCCTTCTCAGAGACTTATTGCTGAATAAACTTACCCTTTCTAGTTCTTTCTGAATCTGGCTAGCTGGTTCAACTTAACTGTTCTGGTGCAAATTTCCTCTCCAAGCTGACTGATACAAAACAGTTTCTCTCAGCTTCTCACTGAATTGTAATGCATGAAATACCTGTCACTGAACTTCACAAACTGAACTGCATTGTCTGCACAAACTGAACCAAACTGAATGGAACTGTACAAACTCAACTGAATTCAACTGCATTTAATTGAATTGTACCAAACTGCACTGAACTAAATTGATTCAACTGAACTGCACAGCATTGGCTGAACTCAACTGAATTGTACTCACTGAACTTCCCTCTAATCCTGACTCACTCTTCATTGTTTTTAAGTAGTCTCTCTTTCTTGTCTGTTCTCCTGAGAATTGAGTATATCTTATCTCTGATTCATTCTGTCAAATCTTTTTCTAATTCATCACTTTGCCCTTAAATTAGACACAACTGTTTGGGATTAAAGGTGTGTACTAAAGGTGTGTCTGTATGCCAGCCAGAGAGATTAAAAGTATGTATCAAGGGCATATTCATATTCCAGTCAGAGTCCTTAAAAATGTGTACTAAGGGTATGTCTGTATTTCAGCCAGATCACACAGACCTAGGTCTTTGGATGTGAGCCCTTCCAAAGTAGCCTTGTTGCTGGATTAAAAATTCTCTACAGGTACTATTTTAATAGTTCAAGAAGGAGCTCTGAAAGATATCAGAGGAGAAAGGTAACTGATAGTCCTCTATAGAATCCTAAGAATCTCAACAATAACCAGCAAGATACCTCCTATGATTCAATAGTGACACTTTTATCTTGGGCATAACCAGCAGCTATAA
Organism: Grammomys surdaster; assembly: GCF_004785775.1. Taxonomy (NCBI): domain Eukaryota; kingdom Metazoa; phylum Chordata; class Mammalia; order Rodentia; family Muridae; genus Grammomys; species Grammomys surdaster. Next base: position 1,155,483 of record NW_021620581.1, on the reverse strand, counting down.
CATCAGACTTAAAAACTGCTCAAGAGGAGGGAAATCATATCTGTCACTGTAAATCTAGCAAAGTACCTATGGCTGGAGAGGGCATTGACCCTAGAAGACAGTCTACTTTTGCCCCTTCTTAAACCAGAATACTTTGTTTCCTAACGAGTTATCCTTGTCTCTACAGTTAGGTATAACTTTAACTCATTATTGAAGAACCTTCTTTTGTAATAGATGAAAAATATGAAGATTGACAATTGGTCAAATTGCAGAGAATAACAATAGTGAGGTTCCTATCCCCAACTGACACAACATAAATCCTACACTTAAGATAGAGAACATCTTGGAAAAGGAGGCAGAAACATTGTAAGAGCTAGCAGAATAGGATGTCTGTTGTGAGATACTGTCTTCTAGGCATGTCAGAGAAACAACACCCACGCAATATAATAATGTGATTGCCCAAATAAAATCTGCATAATAACAATATCAGTTGACTTGCCTTTGTGGTCAGGGGAAATTTTATTAGGCACCATCCTTATTGGAAGAGTTATGGACAATCCACACATGCACTTAAGCACAACACTAAATGAACACAGTAAGTTGTAAATATACATATAAAATGGAATACTGTTAAATACTAAATAAAAATGAACATTTCAGGAAAAGTGGTGAAGGTGGAAAAATTATACTGAATGAGATAACTTAGTCCCAGAAAGATAAATACGATATGTTCTTCTCATGTGTGGTTTCTAAATACAAAATTTTTAGATGTATGTGTTAAAGTTAAATTAAATACGTGTAGATGCCAGGGGGTGAGAAATGATTCATGAAATCTTTCTGTACAGCATAATGTCTTTGGGAAGAAAGGGAGAGAAACACATATCATGAAGCCTATTATTACACAAAGTAAAAGTATGACTTAAAATATTTACAAGAGACACCTGAAATGTTTTAGTAATTTGGTAATACTGATCTCAGAAGCTATTAGCTCTTAAACATCCCAGTTCTAGGTATAGTATATTTCCCTATGAGTTGTTGACTAAGGAGACCTAGAAGTTTTCAATCAATACAGTTTATATTGTCAGCCTTTGTTATACATCAGAATTAGATGGTGAAACCTTATTGCTAAAGACACAACATATGCTGGGTACAGGACATCTTGAGGAATCAAGATGGAACTGAACTTTATGACTGGCCAACTAGCAATCATAGTGTTAGAAAGTGTTACGAAATTTATAGAGGATGGAGTATATAGAGAAAATCATTACCAATCTTATTCAGAAAACTTTGAGGCATATGTTCTCACTGTTGAAATAGTGGTGCAACTGTCATAGATATGGCCATTGATTTATGATTGAGTTTGAGGTCTAATACACTTCATACTTTAAACCTGGTTTATAGTCTTAAGGTATTTTTTATATGTAATAAAAAACCATATAGCTGTATCGGTAACAGGTCCTCTGGGAGTATATATTTCCAATGTTTCACTAAATGGATATGTAACCAAAATGTCTCCTAAATATTTATGTTTATACCTATAGTCTAGTGCTAATATGAACCTTAATTTAGAAAATTTTGTTTTTGTTTGAGTGTCATATTTAATGCATTGACTTGCAACTGTTGAAAATGCTAAGAATAAGTGATTGTTGAGCATTTAGTCTTAAAATAAACATCTATAAAATTCCATCTAAGGCCCAGGAGGCATATAGAAGAGAAGCCAAAAAAATTATGAATCATAAGAAAGAGAAGAACCTTATATAGCACTACCTTCTGGATGTGACATAGCTATCACAGTCACCAGCACATAGTAGATGTGGTTACATATAGAAGACTCATGCACAAACAAAGACATAGGGTAAGAATAAGAATAGTTGGAAAGAAATGGGTCAGTAAGAACAGAAAAGGTAAAAATTTTGGCAATAGAAAGATGAATATGATTTCAATACAGTCTGTAGATATATATAATTATCAAAATAAAAATAATATAAAATTAAATTTAAAAATCAACAACAAATACATTTCAGATTAGCTATTGGGGTTCTTTTTTTATACCCCAAATGTCACTACTGTCTTAACACAGCACAAGTTATTTGCTTCTTTCTCTACATTTTCTCTCTCAGCAGTTATATTTTCTTATTTGATACTTAAGTCCACCATGCTTAGTAGAAAATCTGCAACCCACCACTATATTGTCAGGTCAACATGCCCTTATCAAATGGCTCACTTGAGAAAATTCAGCAAAGGAAAGAAATCATTGATTCACTAATCAAAAGGCACACTACAACAAAGAGATGTGACATTGTAAGAAAATGCCTAGCTTTTATGCTTTGTGTATTTGTTGATCATAAACTAAAACAAGACTTGTTTTTAGGCCTTTCCCTGTGTAACTATAAGGAAGCTTCCTTTCACAAAATTAGATTGACTTCAGAGACATCATACAACTAAATGTATCAATCTATTTGATTTTTTCTAAGATGCAAACTCAACTGTCTCAGTATGAATCCCAAACTATAGTAAATATTTTTGTTTTAAAGAAAATTTTGGAGCGAATTTCACTGACTGCTGATGTGCAACCTATATTTACCCATTTTTGTTGCCATAAATCTGTGAAAGAGGTAGTAACAAAATCAGCTCTCTTGCACTGCTTATTATCTTGTATCAAATATAAAATGTTACATTTTATTATTATTACTATTACTATTATTATTATTATTACTATTATTATAGAAACATAGGGAGGAAAATCTTACATACATCAAGTAAAATGTCTCAATTTTCACAGAAAGTAGCAGAGTCAGGAATCAGTTCACTTTTTAGTACCATATCTAGTTTCTTGCCACAGTGCTGGAACAGTGATTACTTTGTTTATTCCAAGCTCATTTGAAATCTCTATCAGTAGTATTCCTTCTTTGATTTAGTGTTTTCTTATGACTTTACAGTTTTTTACTGGAAAATAATAACTATATTTTATCATGTAAAATGTTTTAATTTGTGTATTAAATATCAAATCAGGTTTAATAGCACATGTTTCAACTCAACATATGTATTATTTAATTGTAGTGACAATATTCAAACTGTTTTCCAGCCATTTTTATGTGAATCTAAAACCACTGATTTCATAGAAGTTGATAGTGGAGTGCTAGCTACCAGGTGTTAGGAGAAAGCTGAGAAAAAATAATACTGAGAGAAGATTGGTCAATGAGCACAAATTTAGACAAGAACAAGAAGTTTCAGTATTTTGTACTGCATACTAGAGTAGAATTGGATAGCAATAAAATCACTATGTACCTAACTTAATTTTTGTACAGAATGAAGTCCTGAGTAAATTATTGTTTGACATGGGCAAAAAGATGTCAAGGACTCAAATGACTCAGTGCCATAGGAATAATGAAGCTCACTGGAATGATAAAGCCTTCCTCTGGTTCACGTGAATACATTAACAGTGACTGTAGAAAATACCCACTATCACTTTCTCTCCCTCCTCTCAATATTTATGGCTTGAAGACTGTTCTATAGAGACAGCTCCTATGAATATGATTTATATCTAAAAATTAAGATGAATAATTTAGCTTAGTATCAGGAACAAACTCTGTGGAAGTCAATTTTTACAAATATTGTTTCCTACCTTTCTTTCATTCCTGGTAATCCACAAGGCCCTTTTTATGACTACAGTGCAATTCATTACTTCTTTAACCCATGAAAAGTTCCTCAATCAGTTAACTATTATCAGTTCTCTTAAACACACAAACCATTGACAGGCACATAAAACATTTCAGAGCAATTTTCCTTGCAATTGTAATAGAAGTGTTTATGTAGGAAAGGTCTTTTTGCCTCCATTTACTGAGAATTTAGGCTGTATCCACATTTTCATGTATTTAATAACTATATAGTCTTATATTTCATCTCACTTTTTGTATTGTTAAATAGTGACACTCCTTACCTTTCCTTCTGAACAGGATCTCCTTCACTACATATAGCTGCTAAAATCCAGTAAAGAAATATATACTCTACATTCAGATAAATTATTTCTTGTTGAAGAAATCCTCAATTAGATTAAATATGAACTGTGAGATGCACACATAGACTTCAGAAGTTGGACTCCTGGGTAAAGCTTCATGGATTAAATATATAATGATTGAATGACATTGGCTTAAAATCTCATCTTGGAAAAATAATGTCAAAGTATATGGCTTTCTAGGCAAAATAAGCTACCTTGCCCTTTCAGAAACAGCACAGAAATTTTGTTAAGCATATAGATAATTTTAAGGTCATTTCTTATGGCATATAAATACAATTGCCAATAAATAAATATTTAGTCTGAATATAGTCTTACTTTTAATGAGTCTAGCATGATAATACGCTAATAGTTTCATTCAATGAGTAAAAATACTGTTTTCATTTTAAGAAGAGAGAAAGATTTAATTATTCTCAAACTAAGAAATTGTTGGTATTGTTTTATACAGATTCTAAAAAGCTAAGCAAAAGGTATAAGTCTTCAAAATTCATGTTCTAGGAGTTCCAGAATAGTCAGGGATACATGGAGATGTCTCTTTTACTTGCTTTTAGGACACTTTTCCTCCTACTGGGTTATATTGCCCAGTTTTGATATGAAGATTTGTGCCTAGTATTATTGTATCTTGTTATGCTGAGTTCAGTTGACATCTCTGGTTGGCCTGCTCTTTTCTGAAGGGAAACCAAGAAGCAGTAGGTCTGGAGGAACAGGAAGTAGTTTAGGTGGGTGGGGTAGGGGATTGGGAGAATTAGAGTGAGAATAGGATGCAATCTGGACATATTCTGTGAGATAATAAATAAAAAGAAAACAGAAAAACAAATCATGTACTTAATACAATGGCTTAAGGACTAGGTTGGAAGCTCTTTTTTTTAACTTTTCAAAAGTTAAAATAGATGATACACTGTCAACAAAAACTTCTTGAAGAAAATACATTTACTATTCAGGTGAAGTTTAAAGGGATGCTCTAATGAGCTCTGGTTAAAAGGAGTACAAGTAACAATGAGAATTGTGTTTGATTCTTAACTGTTATAGAAAGAACAATAAAATAAACATGACATTAATTTATATGTTAGAGACTATGTTCACTAAATATAAAATTCTAAATGTTTATTTTAGTCATAATTTACATGTTAATAGACATGTTTACTTAGGCTTATTTTCTTCCAATAAATGTCTATTAATACTGTTCATCCTATGACAGGATCTTAAGATTCAGTGTTAAAAGATATACCACTAAAAGAATAAATTTTTTAAAGAAAGTAGTACAAGTTCATGGAACTGTACTAATATACTTTATAATATAAGTCAAATATCCTCTTTCTTCTCCCAAGTTGTGTTTACCATGGCACTTCTGCTTGGCAATAGTAATACTAAGATAGACTCCACAGTTCAAATTCTTTAAGTGTTTGACTATGTAACTCATCTTCTCACCAGATATAAATAAGTATTATAATTAATTTCTAAAACTCTATTTGCACTTGAATTTATACTGTCCAAATAAAAGGCTGCTTATCCAAAAGTATTTTAACTTGCTCATTTTATTTTTATATGTGTACAATTTTATTTCATAGACACTGGGTTTACAATATTATGGGATATGTAGTGGATAGACAAATATTGGTGGTGAAAGAATTGTATAATGCAACTTCAAAATTGCAGGAAACCATGAAAAGAATATAAAGACAATTTAAATACTGTTACAAGTTTGTTTTTCTTATTTTTTTTAAAAAAACATGGCAAGTACCATCCTTTAGAATCTTGGAGCAAGTTATCTGGAATTTCACTAAAAAAGACTTGTTCTTGTCTAAATCCTCCATTATTGTGTTGACTTTACTTCTTGCTGGTCAAAATCTTTTATTAATTTTTTAATGTGAACTAGCTTATTGTAAAGAAACACACATCTATTTTTTTCTTCGCAAAATTTAGGATTAAGCTGTCGCATTTTCTGATATTCTATTGAGATTTTTTTAGTAATATCTTGGTATTCTTTGGATCCTGGGGATAATCCCTTCCTTTCTGAATCTAGGTCAATGATTGGTGTACATGAAATCTGAATCTTGTCATACATGGCCTGATATTCACTATAATCTTCCCGGAATTCCTTCTCATAACACTGACGTTGGTCAGAGGAAACTATAATGGTATAATTAGACAAATAATCTGGAGTCCCAGATGTAGTACCAAACCTTCCAGAATCAGCAAAGGCTTTTTTAATTTCTTTGTTGGAATTTGACTTCATAGTTTCATCTTGTTTGTTAAAATCTATCTTCGGTTTCTCCTTTGTGCTGGTAATATAATTTGGGATGGTTGTTTTTCGCTTTGCAAATGTACATTTGAACTTCTCAGGCATGAAATGCTGCATTTCTATAGGTTTTGAATGCTTTTTTTGAACAGAAGCACAGGATGAGGTTTCTGAAGATGTGCATTTATTCATCTCTTTTTCAACTGTGCTGCCATCATGGTGGATGCTGTCACATGCATGTTGACTCTCAGATCTTTCTAGAGCACTTCGAACATTACGATTAGATTTCATGAGCAATGGTGAATTTGAAATTGGCAGGTGAGAGGTAGGCAACGGCAAAGGGATGTATTTGGTAGTAGCTGCAGAGCATGGCAGAATCACTGACTTCTCACCGCTTACATGGCCATTTGATGCTAACTGCACAGCAGATTTAGGGGAACAGAGTCCTCCTTTGTTTTTAATTAAAGTATCAATACCAGATAAATGGAGAAAATGATCCTTTGAGGATGATGTATCATCTGTTTTACAAACTACAGATGTTTCTTTGCAATGAGTGGCCTTGGTGACATTGTTAAATGGATGTAGTTTCCTTGAAAGCACAAAATCCAGTGATTGCTTGTCTTCCTTGTTATAACCAGGCCAATCTCTCTGGACTTCTTTGAAGATACTGTCTTTTAAAGTATATGACAAAGTAGTGGCATTCAAATTAGCCACCTGCAGCAGAATTTTTCCAAGAAAATTGGTGTCATTTATTTTGATACCATCCTTTTGCAGTTGAACAAGAAGTTCCGATTTCTTGTAGTCTTTCAATGCCAATCACCCTATCCCTAAATGACCGCATATGGACACCATTGATCATCCGTGACTTTCGGATGGCATGTGCAGGATTGAGAGGGCTTGTTTTTTTCCTTTCAGGTGCTTGATCAGGAGCAAAATGAAGCACTTTTTGAGCTGGCATTTTTTTCTGTACATATGATTTTCTAATATTCTTCCATGTGTTGCAGGATTTCTCTTCTGCTTCTGTCATTCTCTCTGGAGTCATCTGAACAGAGATACCAGCTCTACTCACTGACATTTTGTCTTGAATTGATTGTATGCAGTTGAATTGTGGACGGGAGTTTGACATATTTGGTTGGGGATTCCCAATTTTCTCCTGTTGGCTATCATTACTCATATTAGATAATTGAAAGTTAAAGGTTTTTATGTCTGTAGATGAATGGTTTGATGTGATTTTGTTAAGCTGTTGAAATCCTTGGAACTGAGAAATTTGAGAAGGGGATGGATGCTTATTGTTCTGGTACATGGGACTTGCCTGGAAGATTGGTCTTGAAATCCCCATAGGCAGCCTACTGACATTGACTAACCCTGGGTCTAGGTTGTCTGCCTCCTTCACAGACATCTGTCCTTCTGGGTGTATGATTTTTCCTGTTGCTCTGCTTCCAAAGGCAGCCGAACGGTCATATCTGTAAAGAAAGATATTTGAAAGAAATATTTGAATGAAAAATGATTTTACTCTCTTTAAGCATATATGAACTATTACTTCTTTGTTTATAAAAATATGCTTATGGAAGATTTGTACTTTAAGTGAACAAATAAGAGAAATAGCTGACTGAGGAAAATTTGGAGAAGGTAAAATTGGTTGTAAAAAAAAAAATCTTTGATTTACCTTTCATCTGTATAGGTTCTCTTCAGGAGACTCTGTTGGCTCAAACTGAAAATTTATTTACTGAATTCTGTATGTAAAAAAGACATCTCCTGCTCAGAATCTCAAGTAAAGGTACTTGATAGTGGAATAACAAGCATCTAAAAATTATTGGAGACTATAGGAGAAGATTTCTCTGTGACATGGTTAAATCAAGTCTATGTTACATTTAGTCTGTCTTGCAAGAAATCTTTTGACTATTTTGTGGGATTAAAGCTTAGCCTATCCACAGAAGCTAACTTGAGACCGTATAATTTGTATTATTAGTAATAGATAAAAAGAATTAAGAGGTGCTTATTTTTAATTCTTAATTCTCCATACATCACTAATAAGGGGAACTGTTTTGCTTCATAATTATTCTTCTATCAGTCTTTTACTTGATATCCCTTCTCACTAATTCTCTTTTCTATTATTCTTTTTTTTCTTTATTTAGAGTCTTTATATAACCATTCTACTTAAGTAAGTGTCCTAATACTCACAATTACTATAGAATTTTATTTCATTTGTCTTATACATTTACTACCTGGAATCAGATTATATTTGCTTATTTGTTTCATGTAAGTTAATTTGACCAGGATATGAATTTAATACAGCATTGGATTTTGTCATTATTTTTATTACTTTGTGTTAGGACCCATAATGGGACAAGCTAATAATTAGCAGATGATCATCCTGAAATGCTTGCCTCGGATTATTATATAATCTGCGACAGAGTGAGCTCTCATCCAGCAAGGCTGTGAGAGACTTACTTTAGGAAAGATTCCTGCTATTAATATGATTTCCTATTGTTTATTATCATTATTATCATTATTATTATTATTATTAAGCATATGTAACAATCTCTAAGCAATAGCATACCCCTTTAAAGCAGATCTCTGCAGACCCTTGAAGATATACTGTCTTGTAGTGATGCTGTATAGACAAATAGATGACTTCTTAAGTCTTAATGATGATTTTATAAGAATTCTTAAAATTATATCAATGATTATTAAGCTCTTTTATAGTGGGACTGGTATTAAGTCCCTTTCTGGTAGTCAAAACTGCAATGAAAACTCTGCCAGTCTCCAGTGTCATCAGTTAATTGCCCTTAGATAGTAACCAGATTTTCCCCTGCTCAGAGCACTGTCCAATGAGGTTATAAAACAGCTAACCAAAGGTCACTAAAAGAGAACTCACAATTTATTATAGGTACTAGGACAGAAGAGAAAATATTGCCTGGGTTAATCTATAAAAACTTCACTAATTTCTTAGTTATAGTTTTAAACCTTCAGGGAACCTGTGGAGCTAGACAGGTCATGGATGTTTAGTCAGATAATTACTCCTAATGGATATGCATGTAAACATTCTGTGTTGTAAACTTCTATTTCAATTTATGATGTGAATTTTGGTGTGAACTTGTGATGAACTTTGTAACATGTGACCATGTACTCTGTAAGATGTATAAGTACTGAGTACAAAGAGAAGAGAGTGAGTTAGATATAGAATAGAGTTAGATATAGAATAGAGTTAGTTAGATATAGAATAGATAGAATAGAGTTAGTTAGATATAGAGTTAGAATAGAAGATAGAATAGAGATAGGATAGAGTTTTTCCCTTTTCCCAGATAGAATAGAAGTTTAACCTTTTTCTCCACTTAGGACCTTTCTGCTTTTCCCCTTAGATAGCTTTCATAGGAAACTTTTAACAACTTAGTAATAAGTTATATAAGTGATATCTCTAAGTGTCTTTTCTTCCTGTGACCTCAGACTAGCAGTTCCTGCTGAGACAGAACAAAGGCTACATTGCCTAATCCTCTGCTGTTAGGCTACAAGTGTTAATCACCTAAGCCTGCAGTCTTTTACCCTCAGAAGAAGTTTTTAGGACTTTTTAGAAGTTATCATCAGCATTTCAGTACTGATCAGAGAGCCAGAAAGCCCTGAGATCCTCAGACTATAAAGCCATCACCAGAGTCCTACTCTGTGTCCCTGCCACTACCCTCTCTGAGCCAGGAGGCTCTGGGCAGCTTTGACTCTAGTAGCTAAAGTTATCTCTCAAAGATATAAGAAGTCAGTACTTTAACAAATTAGTATGTCAATTATATTTACTGGGTGGAGGGTATTAAAGGAACTTGCAGCAGTGTTCAGAGAGCTTGCTGAGGCATTTCTCATCTGCTCCAAGAAGTTGACTGGGTGCCACCTCACCTCCAACCCCCAAGGGCAGGTAGGATCAGGCAACAACTAGTCGGGGCGGGGGGGGCAGGCAACAAAATATATTTTAAAATATCTAAAAATTTCTTATTTTTGAAGAGGTCTAGTTTGCCAAATTGTTACTAATACATTAAATGCTTATCTCAGAAGGGATTGTGAGGGTGAATAACAATAACATATCAAATTCCACCACCTACATGTTTAAAGGAACTTGAATAATTTTTCCTCTGTGCTTCTTGCTTCCAGGCTCATGCATTGAGTTGATAACCTGATTTATGTCAATGGTGTATTGTAATCTGGAAGCATAAACTACATGAACCTATCCTTCCCATACTTCTTTTATTCAGAGTAGTCAGAGTTGCATAAAAATAAACTAGAACAGAAAATGAATGCTACAAAAAGTAGGCTGTTGCTATGATGGACTTGTCTAAGTTGTTTTTGGAAGGATTGTGGCAACAGTAATTTTGAGCTAGAAAAGCTTTTGAATTTTCAGAGTTTAATGGGGAATTTTGGGGAGCTTAGATGATAAGAATGCTGAAGGAAATATAGAAAATGGAGGTTTGGCTTGTAACATTTCAGAGGGGAGCAAAGACTATTGGATTGTTTATATGATATTTTAGTTTAAGAATATGGTTGCTTGTAAGTGAGGTATGCAGAATCAGCTATGATTTACAAAATACAAATGCCACAGAAGTAAAACATTTGCTTTAGTGAGACAAAGGAGGCTAGTCATCTGGAGGGAAAAAATGAAACAACAAACCAAAACCAAGAAAATCCAGCTTTGATTAATAAGAGATCAGCACTGTTCTGAACTCTCGGAAAGGAAGTATCTCCTCAGGGTCATCACACAGAAGCTGTGGTCCAAGTGGCCATGAGTGCATCTAAAGCTTGCTGTGAACTTGGCAATGTATAAAGATCTCCCATGCAGTACTGCTTTTGGAGACAGAAAATCTACAAGTTCATTGATGAAGTTCAGATAAGGATTGAGACCATATAACACAGTCCAAGTCCCTGAAGATGCCAGAAGAGGACAAGGTTAAAGGTCCAGTAAGTTTTAGTGGAGACCAGGGGATATTGGAAACGCTAAGGGCATGAGACAACCACCAAAGATAATAACTGATTCAGAAAGGAGCTATAATAACCCTAAGAGTTATGTGCTAAGACTATACACTACATCTGACAGAGACAGAGCAATAGGGCTACTCAAGCCTCGTGGAGTCCAGAAAATTAGGAGTCTTAAAATCTTACACTGAGGTACTTAATTGAATTTACTCTGTTGGATTTAGGATTTAGCTTTGATCTGATTATTTTTGTTCCCTGCTTCTTCCCTTTTAAATAAGAAAATGTGCAATTTTTTCCACTTTATAAGATCCCATAGATAAGAAATTTTTTATTTTTTTGAACAATGAACTTTTTTTTCACTACCAGAACATCACATCAGTTTATTTTAGATGTAACAGCAACATTAAAATTGACAAGTTTAATTCTTAACTGCAGCAAGTAAACGTAGCCACTTTAAAGTTATTCCCTCCAAAAACTGAAGGAGTTTTTCTTTTCCACCACCACACACCATGCTTCCCAATAGTTCCTCTTTTTGGAGGACTTTCAGTTAATGAGTGACTTGCTTTGGAGACACTTAACAACTTCTTTCCCCCAGATGAAAATTGATCTTGACAAATTACATATTGCATAGATTTCTCTACGGATTCTTTACTTTAGAACCTAAATTCAAATAGCATACAGAATAGTTTTAACCTATGTACCCCACAGTAAAAATGATCTGTTCTGAAAAATGATGAAGATAGACCGTTCTCTTCCAGTTAATAGAATTGGTTTTACCTCAAAGATTATTTTTATTATATGTTAAAAACAAAAGAAAAAGCCCAAACAAATCAAAACCCAAACCCACAAATTCAACATGGGGCATTACTTTAGTATTTCCTGACTCACAGGCATATGGGCTAGTGTGGGTCCCTGGTTACAGAGGGTGTTCCATGATGATCTCCCGGCTGAGGGCAGAGTGAGAGCAGGGAGGGTATGCTACCATTTCTGCCGCTGCCTCTGCCTGCATCTCCACTGTCCATTGGTCTCTGGCCAGGCCTGGTGTGAGAGGTCTGGGCCAAAGGGTACAGAGTGTGATCAGGGAGAAGAGATTGCTTGCCCCCACTGTTGCCTCTGTCCAAGTCTCCTCTGTTGCTGCTCAGTCACTATCAGGTGCTGCACCTGTCTCTCAGCGCTGAGCCAGCCCCTGCTGGGCCAATAGGAAGCCAGCTAGCTGGCAAGGAAGCAACTTGGTGCCCAGGAAGGTTACAGGAGAGCAGATCTCTCCCCAAGTGTTACAGCTTTAGTGTTACAGCACTTGCGACAGAACCTCTCAGACTCCAGGATGATTCTCGAACACACCTTTTTTTTTTAACTTTTTTTTTATTGGATGTTTTATTTACATTACCTATGTTGTCCCCTTACCCCATCCCCCACCCACCCAGGAACCCCCAATCCACTCACCCCTCCTGCTTCTTCTCTGTGGATGTAACCTCTATCTACGTCCCCACTCCCACCTCCCCACCCTCAAAATTCCCACCCCCTGGGGCGTCCAGGCTTCATGAGGTCAAGGTTCTCTTCTTCCACCTATGCCCAGCAGGGCCCTCCAATCTTACATATTCAGCTAAAGGCCTGGATCCCTCCCTAAGTGCTCCCAGGCTGGTGGTTTAGACCCTGGAAGCTGTGGTTGTTGGTATTGTTGCTCTCCTCATGGTGCTGCAAATCTTTTCAGCTCCTTCAGTCTTCACTCTAACTCCTCCATTGAGAACCCCATGATCAGTTCAATGGCTAGTTGTGAGCATGTGCCTCTGATTATGTCAGACTCTTGAAGACCTCTGAGGAGATATCCATATCAGGCTCTTATCAGCATGCACTTCCTGACTTCCACATCAGCATCTACCTTTGGTGAATGCACATGGGATAGATACTCAGGTGGAGTGGTCTTCAGATGGCCCCTCCTTCAGGTTCTGTCCCTCACTTTGTCTCCATATTTGCTCCCTTGAGTATTTTGTTGCTCCTTCTAAGAAGGACCGAATCACCCTCACTTGGTCTTCCTTCTTTATGAGCTTCATGTGGCCTGTGAGTTGCATCTTGGGCATTTCAAGGTTCTGGGCTAATATCCAATAATCAGTGAGTGAATACCATGTGTCTTCTTTTGTGATTGGCTTACCTCACTCAGGATGATAATTTCTAGTTCCATCCATTTACCTAGGAACCTCTCGAATTCATTGTTTTTAATAGCTGAGTAATACTCCATTGTGTAAATATACCACATTTTTTGAATCCATTGCTCAGTTGAAGGACATCTGGGTTCTTTCCAGCTCCTGGCTATTATAAATAAGGCTGCTATGAACATAGTTGAGCATATGTCCTTGTTATATGTTCGAGCATCTTCTGGGTATATGCCTAGAAGTGGTATAGCTGGATCCTCAGGTAATGCTATGTCCAATTTTCTGAGGAACCGCCACACTGATTTCCAAAGTGGTTGCACCACCTTGCAGTCCCAGCAACAATGGAGGAGTGTTCCTCTTTCTCCACACCCTCGCCAGCATCTACTATCACCTGAGTTTTTAATCTTAGCCATTCTGACTGGTGTGAGATGGAATCTCAGGGTTGTTTTGATTTGCATTTCCCTGACAACTAAGGATGCTGAACATTTCTTTAGGTGCTTCTCGGCCATTCGAGTTTCTTCCCTTGAAAATTCTTTGTTAAGCTCTATACCCCATTTTTTGATAGGGTTATTTGGTTGTCTGGAGTCTAATTTCTTGAGTTCTTTGTATATATTGGATATTAGCCCTCTATCAGATGAAGGATTGGTAAAGATCTTTTCCCAATTTGTTGGTTGTCGTTTTGTTCTATTGACAGTGTCCTTTGCCTTACAAAAACTTTGCAATTTTATGAAGTCCCATTTGTCAATTCTTGATCTTAGAGCATATGCCATTGGAGTTCTGTTCAGGAACTTTTCCCCTGTGCCCAAGTATTCGAGGCTCTTCCCCACCTTCTCTTCTATTAGTTTCAGAGTATCTGGTTTTATGTGGAGGTTCTTTATCCACTTAGACTTGAGCTTTGTACAAGGGGATAAGAATGGATCAATTTTCATTTTTCTACATGTTGTCCTCCAGTTGAACCAGCACCATACGTTGAAAATGCTGTCCTTTTTCCACTGGACAGTTTTAGCTCCTTTGTCAAAGATCAAGTGACCATAGGAGTGTGGGTTCATTTCTGGGTCTTCAATTCTATTCCATTGATCTTCCTGCCTGTCTCTGTACCAATACCAGGTAGTTTTTATCACTATTGCTCTGTAGTACAGCTTGAGGTCAGGGATGGTAATTCCTCCAGAAGTTCTTTTATTATTGAGAATAGTTTTTGCTATCCTGGGTTTTTTGTTATTCCATATGAATTTGAGAATTTCCTTTTCTAACTCTGTGAAGAATTGAGTTGGGATTTTAATGGGGATTGCATTGAATCTATAGATTGCTTTTGGCAAGATGGCCATTTTTATTATATTAATCCTGCCAATCCATGAGCATGGGAGATCTTTCCATCTTCTGAGATCTTCTTCAATTTCTTTCTTCAGAGACTTGAAGTTCTTGTCATACAGGTCTTTCACTTGGTTGGTTAGATTCACACCAAGGTATTTTATATTATTTGCAACTATTGTGAAGGGTGTCATTTCCCTAATTTCTTTTTCAATCTGTTTATCTTTCATGTAGAGGAAGGCTACTGATTTGTTTGAGTTGATTTTATAACCAGCCACTTTGCTGAAGTTGTTTATCAGGCTTAGGAGTTCTCTGGTGGAAGTTTGGGGGTCACTTAAGTATACTATCATATCATCTGCAAATAGTGATATTTTGACTTCTTCCTTTCCTATTTGTATCCCTTTGACTTCTTTTTGTTGTCTAATTGCTCTGGCTAGGACTTCCAGTACTATATTGAATAGGTAGGGGGGAGAGTGGGCAGCCTTGTCTAGTCCCTGATCTTAGTGGGATTGCTTCAAGTTTCTCTCCATTTAGCTTGATGTTGGCTACTGGTTTGCTGTAAATTGCTTTTACTATGTGTCGGTAGGGGCCTTGAATTCCTGATCTTTCCAAGACTTTTATCATGAAGGGATGCTGAATTTTGTCAAATGCTTTCTCAGCATCTAGTGAGATGATCATGTGGTTTTTTTCTTTAAGTTTGTTTATATAGTGGATTACATTGATGGATTTCCGAATATTGAACCATCCCTGCATTCCTGGGATAAAACCTACTTGATCATGATGGATGATTGTTTTGATGTGGTCTTGGATTCGGTTTGCTAGAATTTTATTGAGTATTTTTGCATCGATGTTCATAAGGGAGATTGGTCTGAAGTTCTCTTTCTTTGTCGGGTCCTTGTGGGGTTTGCATTTTGATCATATTCATAAACCCACTGCTTCCAGATCATACTCCCTTTCCCTCTCACCTAACTTTATGTCCCCTTTTCATTTTTAAACCCATCAAGTAGAAGTTATGCTACCATGTGCTATTGGACTTGTGGTATATTGTTTCTCTAAATTCTGTCATTATTTTAGTATGTTTATAATAGAATTGATCATACTTTTTTCTTCCCCACTCCTCCTAGATATGCCATACTTCTAAATACCCAAAAAAACAAAAAGGACTAAATCAAAATAATAAAAATTCCAATAAAATAAAAATAAGACAAAATAAAAAAATAGCAAGACAAAAATGTGTGTGCTCTCTCCTTCTTCCCTCCCCCCTCAACTCAATCTCAAACAAACACACACACACACACACACACACACACACACACACAACCATGAGGTTCCATTTAGATTATTTAGATTGGCCAACTACTCCAGGGCATGGGCCTGCCTTGGAATGTGGTTGAAATTCCCAGTGATACTCCATTGGAGAAAATGAATTTTTCCGTATTTCAGCAGATATCAATTGCAACATTTCAGTAATATCTTGATCAGAGAGTACTTTAGACACATCCTTTAATATTTTAACCAAAGCATAGTCACTTTTTATCCATGTGGATCATCTGATTTGTGATCAGTGTGGATCATCTGAGAATGAGTATTTTCCTTTTTGGTTGAAAATTCATGTTTAAGTAATTATTTTCTCCTTGCACATTACTGTAGTCAACGTAAGCTAAATCTCACTTTCGAATTTCAGTATCTTTTAATTCAGTAATTGAAATCATGACCTTTTAAATTAATCATCTTACTATGATATTTCATGGTTCTTTGCATGTATGTTTCTATGTTTAAAGTTGTATATCTGTTGGGATAAATAGGGGTCTTTTAAAGAAAAATCTTCCCTTGAGATCTTAATTTTATGAACTACTGAGGGCACAAAGACGGCAAAAATATTATAAACTATGAATCAAATAATAAGGAAAATGAAAATGTAGCATAGAAAGAAGGAAAAAGGAAATTTTAATAAAATAAATGAAAATATATACATATATATTTTCTGTATTTACATAAAATCAAGGACCCACAAATAAGAAAAAAATATTATATTTGAAGTTCTATGCTAAGCCTGGCTAATTTTGCTTAATATGATAATTACCTATTGCATGTACTCTCCTGGAAAACATGATATCATTCCTCTGAGTGGATAAAACTTCATTATATATGCATTTAATACACTCAATTATTAACATGCACCTAGTTTTCTTGGCTGTTGTGAACTGCTGGGGCCAGCCCTGGAGTGATGGGAGGAGAAGGAGTCTTCTTTCTTCTCCTCTGTTGGTTCTTCTTGAGGCAGCCTGGGGTGGGGTGAGATGGGGATAGATGAGCATTGGAGGTGGGAACTTGCTCTTAAGACATTGGGAGTAAGGCCTTGGGCCTTACAAGATTCATTCATGGGAAGACTTTGGTCTTAGGGGATATTTAGGGTTGCTGTTTAATAAAATCTTACTTGTCTACATTATTAAAGTTTACTTACTATTTCACTGTAGCTGACCTGCCCTCTGGTATCCTCTGAAGCCAGACAGCAGAGGATTAGGCAAATAGCCTTTGTACTCTCTCTGCAGGAGCTGCTGGGCCCTGACTTATGCCAGCTATTCTGAGGTCACAGGAAGGAAAGACACTGAGAGAAGTTATTAAAGTTTATTACTAAGTGTAAAATGTTTCCTATGAAAGCTATCTAAGAGAAAAAGTGGAAAGATCCTAAGTGAGGAAAAGGAAAACATTCTAACAAAGGAAAAATTCTAAGTGATAAAATTCTAAGCAGAGGAAAAGGAAAGGATGAAAAGCTCCTTAGGAACCTCTACATCTATTCTTCTACTACCATGACTACTCCTACCTTTGTCTTTGTCTTCAGTACTTATTCTTTGAGTTGTTTACCTTAAAGGCGTTATTTGACTTTTAAAATTCTCTATGTATTCTATATACTGACCATCTCTCAGATATTTAGCTAAAAAAGATTTTATCTCATCTTCAGGACTGTCTTTTCACTTGAATGTTTTCTTTGATGTGAAGAAGCTTTTCTTTTTTTAAAAAAAATATTTACTTAGTTATTTAATGTTATTTTTATTATTTAAACATATTTTAAAGTTTAAACAAAATTTGATCATACCCTTCTCCCTTCTCCAAGAATTTCCAGTACCCCTTTACTTCCCCACAGATTCAACTTTAATTTCTTTCTCAAAAAACAAACAAAACCCACTATTACAACAACAACAACAAGAAAACAAAATGATACACCATCACCAGAAAATAACACTGAACTGTAACCAAGTAAATGTACACAAAACCTATTGAGTCCATTACATGTTTGTTAATTACTCTTGAACATGAAGTCTGTCCTAGGCTGGTTCATGTACCTACAGTATCACTCAGAGAAATTGGTCTCTCATGAAGAGGCTTTTCATTTTCATTGAATATCTTTATGTTCTTATGTGATTGTTTTTGTGAGTTTAGAGCTTTGCCAGTTTATGGATAATTGTTTCTACATATTAAAATTTATTTTCTAAGATTTTTCTAGTCCCCTGAAGAAAGGAAATGCTTTTATTCTCTTGAGAATATGATAAACATAAGTACACTCATGTGATTGAAAATCACATGATTCAAAACTTTGAAACTATAGTTATTGAATAGTTCAATGTTCTTATACTTACTACAAAAATACAATGTTATTTTTATACCTATATGTAAGTAAAGAAAGATATATTGATATGGGCATAATCACTATTATAAATATTATCTGATTCACAGATTCTCAAATCATAAGATGGCTTTCTTGATAATAGAAAAGCCTAGTTCTTCAATTTAGATAGATCTGGCACTAAATATTTTATTTTATTTAATCTCATCTTATGAAATACCATCTTATAAAATAAACTATCTAATATTCTCAAGTAGAAATTCTTCATGTATAAAATATGAAATATCTAAGAGATGGCATTATATGTTCAATTACTCAACAACCAAACTACAACCTCTGGTATCTACAATGGTAACTTGCCTTTAAGATATGTTGTGCAATAGTGGCATAAATTTTGTGAAAGTAACCAACTACCATCTAATCTGAATGAAGTTTGACTCTGTAGCACTGATGAGATGTCTAAGAACCTGAGATTAGATAGGCCATGGGTCTTAGTGCAAACCAAATATTAGTGTTCTGCTAAAGGAACCTAGCAATAAAATGACTCCTAATAACATTCTGATATACTCATAAATCAGTATATTACTCAGCCATTATCAGAGAAGATTACATCTGCAGTAGATGGAAACAAATACAAGACCCACAGGTAGGGTCTCAACACCAAGAGCGAAAGTAAATACAATCCCAGATCCCTAATCCATAAGCTATCTCCAATAGCAAGTAAATATTTTTTAAAACTTTAAATTAAAAATGTAGTTTTTACAAAAGGGTCTTTCTGGCTATACAAATCATACTTAAGGACAAGCCCCATGCCCAACAAATGACCAACATAGAACAAAAAAAGTATTATCTGTGGAGGTTTGTCTTTGTATATTGTTTTAAATAGGGTTTATATGTTTCTAATGTGTGTGTGTGTGTGTGTGTGTGTGTTCCTTTGTGTGTATTCCATGCCATGTGCTTTTTTTGTGTTTTTTTCTTCTGTTGATGTTGTTTTATTCCAGTTTTGTGATTATTTTACCTTATTACATTTTTAGATGCCTTTTCGATACCTAATGAGAGGGAAATAGGGACGTTGTAGTGGTTTGAATATGCTTGGCCCAGGGAGTGGCACTATTAGGAGGGGTGGTCTTGTTGGAATAGGTGTGTCTTTGTTGGAAGAAGTGTGTCACTGTGGCAGTAGACTTTGGGGATCCTATACTCAGGCTCTGCCCAATGTGAAATTGTTTCCTGCTGCTGCCTTTGGACTGAGATAAAGAAATCTAGGCTCTTCCAGAAGCATGTGTGCTGGGATGTTGCCATCCTCCTCACCATGATGATAATGGACTGAACTTCTGAAAATGTAAGCCAGCCCCAATTAAATATTTTGTTTTATAAGAGTTACCTTGACCATGGTGGCTCTTCATATCACCAATGGTTTCCATGTTTCTCCTAGGATAGCCCATTAAGTATCACTTAAATCATTCCATTGTTTTCAAATCCAAAGTCCTCAAATCCATTTTCCTTCTAAACAAAAATGTGGTCAGGCCTTTCACAGCAATACCCCAGTCCTTGGTATCAACTTTTTTTCTTAGTTAGGGTTTTATTGCTATGAAGAGATACTATATATTCTTTTTTGCTTCCATTGGGTGTGTTTGTCTCATTTTGTGATTTTTTATTGGATATTTTATTTATTTATATTTCAAATGTTATCCTCTTTCCTGGTTTCCCCTCCACAAACCCCCTTAATATAACCAGCTCAGTCAGTGTAATGACTATTTAGTATTAGATAACCAATTGGTATGCTCTTCCTTAAAGACTATCTTGTCCTCTCTTGGTGTTCTTTAGTTGCTTGCAGTAGTTTGTATATAGCTGAGGCATCATGAGCTTTCTCCCAACCACTTTGGTATGTCTATTGTCCTTGTCTAGTCCATGTTTAGGCAGTCATGTTGGAGAGATTTTACAGGTTTAGCTTTTGACATTACTGGGAATATATAATATATAATCCCACAGAAAATTCCCTGATCCTTCAGATATTACCATATTTCTACTATTTATTTAGCAATAGTCCTTGGACTTTAGATGTGAGTATGTTTTATAGATGTATCCAATGGAACTGAATTCTAGAACTCTAAATTAGTGTTATTTGTAATTTTCTTGAATAATTTATCTCTACTGTAAAGAAAACTATCCTTAATGAGAGGTGAGGACTACTCTTACCTGTCAGTATAATGCAGTTTGAGATAATGTTGGTTTGCTAAGATGGTGGTTGTAGTTTATCCTCTGTTTTCCATTACTTTACTAGCCCTGGGAAATTCCAGCACTAGCTATAGTTGCCATCATGTTTAGTGGGTCTTAAGTCCAATTAGAGATGTTACAACAAAATAAATATTTTTTTACTACATCACCCTTAGGTTTATGGTGCCATACTGGTCATTGCTGTGAATAATGGGTTTCACATAAGAATAGGACTGTTGATTGCTTACGTCTTTTGTAGCTGTGATGATTTGAATAGGTATGGCCCTCATACACTCATGTGTTTGAGTGCCTGGCCCATAGGAAGTAGCACTATTAGGAGGTGTGGTTTTGTTGGCGTAGGTACAACCTTGTTGGAGGAAGTGTGTTACTTTGGGGGCAGGCTTTGAAGTCTGTCTCATATGGTCATATACCCAGTGTGGCATACAGCCTTAACTTCTGCTGCCTGCTGATCAAGATGTAGAACTCTCATCTCCTCCAGCATCATATCTGTCTGATTGCTTCCATACTTCCCTCTATGAAGATAATGAACTAAACCTCTGAAACTGTAAGCCAACCCCAATTAAATGTTTACATTTATAAAAGTTATTGTGGTCATGGGTGAGTGTGATCATTCTCAACAATGAAATCCTAAGACAGAAGCTTATATGCCACCTTCTATTTCCATGAAAATCAGTCCTCAGGGAAAGGTATTCAGGTCCAATTTTCTGGGCCTTCTGTCTACATTCATTGTATCTTCAATAATAAGAATTTACCTTCCACCTCTTGGGTCATACCAAGGGCAATAACAACAAGAGTGTCTTTACCAACAACTCAAAAGTAAGCTTCTTATGCCTGGCATTAAGGTTTTTGTTGGGTGGTAATAGCATTGTAAATTTGATTGATTCCAAACATGGAAATGTAAGTCTTTACACCTAAAAAGTACACAGAAAGTGAAATGGTTGGAATAGGTAAAGGGATTTTTTTCTTAATGACTAGAAGATGCATCGTCAATTTTTCCCCATGGGTACAATTTTTACTTTAAATTAACTGATTATTTGTTTGGCAAATTTGGGTATTTACAAAATATATTCTTCAAAGTAAAGAAAGTGAATCCTCACAGAAATGAATCACAATGATGTCATCCAAACTCTTTGAGGTTAATTACAATGTTGGGTTATTTCACCCACTACAGTAAATGTGAAATATGTTCAATACTCAGACTTTCTTCTGTGTCATTAATAATATAGAGCAACATGATTATATTGTTATTTTATAGATATTTGCCAAGTAGAAATAAATGTGTATATTTGTAGAATATAAAAAGGAGTTATATTCATAAGTGTTAATACCTAAGCTTAATACTGTAATGATGAATGCATCATTTAACAGAAAGTGTTCTTAACTGAAAATCTATCCTTCCAGCTTCTCATTTTTAAAATAATTTTGTTCAATACATAGTTTTACTATGTATCTCAGTAACACCTTAAACTGGTGATTCTCTTGCCTAGGCACCCTCAGTGCTGTGATTACAGAAATATAGACCAACTAAACTCTTGTATTTGTGGAAACGCTCAATTCTATTCACTAAACAGAACACAGTTAACTATGTATAAATGAATTCTAAGTATACCTGACTTCCACTGTTTCATTTTAAACTTTCTGTATGGTAAGCATCAAGGGCTAAATAGTATACAGGAAAAAAATCTTTATTTTTTTCAGTGTTTGAAAAGATTGAAGAAAATTCCTGAGCCTTTATGGGCCCTAAAACTTGCTCAGGGCTAGGCTGTTGTAACTTAAAATTTTTCATATATTCCATTATTTCATATATTCCAAAATTATTTTTAGTTACTACTAGATTGTGAATAGCATGAAAATATAAAATTTGCAGTGGTAATTTCCACTGTGCTAATACCAGAATATGGATCTGAAAGAAACTGAAGCCCTTGCTTCAAGACCACTCTTGCATCTTTAAATCCAGTATTGTGGCATCTGTACAGTTACACAGTGCATCTATCATCTTTATCTAAAATGGAACACTATACAAAAGAATAGTTAGTAGACTATTTGCCTAACATTCTTTCACTCAATTAAACCCTACTATCAATGTAATTAGTATATTCACAGAATGTTTCAACCAACAACTCAGAAAATTTTAGGAATCTTTTCTTTCTAAACAGAAGCTATTGGGCTCAGTTAGCAATAATTGTTCGAATCTTTCCAAACCATATAGACCTTTGTCTCTAATATTTTTTCCATCTTTATTGGCCTGCTTTCAACATTAGTTTAACATATGATCTTTTGTGAAGAGTTTCTTTGTGTTCATTATTTTGCTTGTAAAAATACTTTATTTATTTTGTATTTTTCATAGGCTAAACAGTGTCATGATAATATTCAGTATGAGGAAAATATCACTCACAGCTGTAAAATCTTGTTTGGGGAGAAAAATATAAGAATATACATGAGAAAATTTCCTTAATTTTTGTCTCATAAAAGTAGTAGGGCACATATGCACACACATGTATCCATGCATATACACCACACACACACTCACACACAAACACACACTTTAAGATATGAGAACTAGTCTAGTTCAAAGCTTTAAATCCATGATTAAAGACATTTATATGCATACTCTTAAACCCCAATTATAAGAAAACATATAGATTTTTAAATAGAGAAAAGTCTTAGCAGACATGCCACCAAATATGTAAAGAGGGCAAATAAGCACATGTGACAGTATACTACATCAAATCTTACTGGAGAGTTGCAGTAAATACACTTACATAGCATTCAGAAAGGCTAAACCTATAACACTGAACAGCAAATGCTGATCAGAACATGAAGGTTCAGGAGTTCTCATGCACAGCTGTAAATTCAAAATGCCTTCACCTGACTGGAAGACAGATGTTTCTCCAAAACCAAGCATTAGCATAGTCAGTAGATGAATAAATCAATAAGCACTGGAACAATTTTATTGAACAATGTTAATTAGCCTTCAAAATAAGTGAACTATAAGGCTATAAGAAGTGAAGGCAAATAAGTTGGACTCACATGGCCAGTTGAAATCATCTGCAAAGGCTGATTACTTTCTAAGTAATATATAACATCCTCCCAAAGTTAAGACTTTTACCAGATAAAAAATCAGGAGCTTCTAGAGTGGAAGTTGTTAGGGTGGTCACCTTAGGCAAAAAGGATTTTCAGGGCAGATAAATGCTCAGGTGTTGTAGGTTATGACATGTCTGTTTCACAGATCACAGAGTGAATCTCAACAAGAGTGAATTTGAAGTATCAGTGTAGGATCATCAGTTTTTCTGTGAGATGCTGACTGTGAGTGAAGCTATAAATGTATGTGGACAGGGTATACATAAGTTATCTCTGTAGTTTTCATTTTTTGTGATCCTAAATGCATTACTTTTTTTCATTAAAAAAATGTTACCTTTCTTTGTATTATCCAGATAAATACTTAGCATTGTGTTTTATGTGACTGAGCATTTTCTATGACCTCTGTTTCTGGCTAGCAGACCCTACTACAGCCACCTAGGACACATAGTCTCCAAAACTTCTAGTTGAGAAAAAAACGAAAGACACTCATCCTAGTCTGTATGTCTCTGCTTCTGGTCATCACACTATTGCTAACAGCTTATTTCATGCAACTTGAGGAAGTCTGCACCCCAGAGTTCTCTGTGGCTGAAGAGGCTATATCACTATCATATAGACACTGACCTACTTCCCACCCACCTTCACTGCATTAATCCTGATGAGCCTTGTGGATTATGAGCCACCCTTATCATTTCCCTTGAAAAGAGAGATGCTTTGAATCTTCGAATTGCTTCATCCTTTCTTGGATGATGTCCACTAAAGGACCAGTTTAATTATTAATACAAATGAGTTTATATATTTTCTATTTATTTGCCTATCATTTGGAGCACTACCTCATTGTTCTTTGCTTAATTCAAAGTCACAGATTATTATTTCTTTTTTTCTAGCCAAAGTTATAAAACTTTTGTTCTTATGTTTGGGAACTTGATATATTTTCAGTTTATTTTTGAACATAGCATGTGGTAAAAATCCAACTGTATTCTTTGCCTGTGGATATCTCCTCATTCCAAAATATTTGTAAAGAGACTTTCATTTTTCTTATTGAATAGGCTCAGTAATTTTGTCTAAAATCAATTGAAAAAAGAGCATTATCTCATGTGAAATATGCTCTCACTGTTATAAAAAATTAGTGAAATTTCTTAAATGAATATTGATTAATTTCATATGTTTACTTTAAATAATTTCTACAGACTTTTACATTTTTTGGCTAGAAAATACATTACTTGGACACTTCGGATGGTATTTCTTAGTTTTACTTCTAAATTTAAGTGATACAATTTAAATTTTTTAAATTGGAGCCTATTTTAAGTAGGTAGTTATTTCTAATTAACACAACAAATATAGATAAAACCACAAGATCTAAAGATAATATGAAGATTAAAATGCTTCCTATGTTCACCATCCCCAATATTCCATCACGATCCCTTCAATGTGGTTGAATTTAGAATTATCTAAGTAATATATTTTGATTGTGTCCATGAGTGTGTTCCCTCTAATTGTAGGTAGTGCCATTCTATTGAATAAGGTTGCAGAGTAAATAAAAATGTATAAGATTAGGAAACTTGCTCAGAAAAACCATTCATCTGTGTTTCCTGAGGCTGCAATACAGTCTGCTGCCTCATGGCCTCATGCTCCCACTGCCACAGCTAGAACTGCTTGTTCTTGTGTCTCCATGCTTTACCCACTGTGGTAGATCATACTCTCAAAATGTGAGCCAAATAAATCTTTCCTTAACTAGCTTTATACAAGTATTTAATGATAGCATCAAGAAATGTAAATATTAAAATGTTCAAGTATTTAGTGCAGAAAACCCCCAGGAATTTATTGACTGTATTGTCCCTGCTCCAAATGTAACAAACTCAATAGTAATATTAATGGCTGTTTCAGTAGAAATAAACTTGGCTTTAACTTATCAAATGCTTGATTCAGTAGTACCTTTGGGGAGCCATCATGCAATAATCTTGTAGTTCTATTAAAATATAATTGAGAATTCCTTACTAGTATAACTCCAAGTCCTGAAATTGGCAACAGCTTGCTTTACTACAGTTACTTGTGCCTCTCACTTGAGAATGCCTTTGACAATACCAGTAATTAAATTGAGCATTGAGTCCACATCCTTTAAAGCCTTTTTTTCCTCTTTATTGGATCTTTCAAATGCTGAGTTTATATTATTTGCAAGGAGTAAGAAGTCAGCTTTAAGAATCCTTTAATAATATGTTTAGACTTACCCTTAGTGTTCTTTAATAACTTAAACATTGTAATTTTTCTCCATGCCCTTGTCATTATTTATTTTATGTCTACAAGAGAAAATATTCCAGAAAAGATAAACAACATGGATGAGGAAAATGTCATTCCTCAAACCAGTCTCTGGATGTGGATGATTAAACTTTGGGGAAACATTTTCATTCATTATGAATGATTGTTTTAGTCACAATTGCCATCAGATTTGTTTTATCTACTGATGGGTTTTTCACAGGGACTTTCATGTCATATCTGTGTTTAGTGGACATTGTATCTGTTCAAAAACTATGTATTTATTACTCTGAGGAACCTAAGGCATAAAATTCACAAAAAGTTCAAGGGCATGAATATTATCACATTCGATATTAAAAATAAACACTGAAGCCCATACATTTGTAAGAATCTTGTCAGGAGTTGAGAAAAAAATTAAATGAAAGCAAAAATTATGTTAAAACAGGGTCCTAATTACAGGTATCCAACATTTTAAAATCATTTTAAATGAACTTAATAATGACTGTACAAAAACAAAACAAAACTGATGATTTTTCGAACAAAAAGAAGCTTCTATTCAGTCACTAAAACTTAAAACAAGCTTCTTAAAAGTATATGTGTAACTTTAAAATAAAAAGACTAAAAAAAATTTGAGAAAGTATAATGTGATTAACAAACAAATGTGCTTCAAATCTGAATATAGGATCAAAATTTTTGGTTTACCTACATATTCATGAGAAGAAATACATTGATATATACGAAAACATTTGATACATTGTAGCTTAAACCAGTATTATAGTATGAATTTAAAACCTGTCTATTGTCAATATCTCCCTTGAAGTCAAGACATTACTGACGCAGAGTATACCTTTAATAATTCACAAAGGTGTTTTTTAAGACTCCAATTTATAGTAATAATAATTACCTCCTGATTGATACCACACTTTATAAACCAATGGAAAAGGCTTTACTTAGTAAATGGAATTATCAAGAAAAAATGTTTTCTTAAAAATTCTTCTGGACACTCTATTCTTGAGATTACAACTACATTATGGATAGTTTTACTAATCACTCTGTATCTACATGGAGTGAAATTGGAGAGTAGAAGATGGTATTGTAAACATTCCAGAGAAAGTTTTGGTTAAAAACAAAAATGTATTTATTAAGCAGGAATTCTTAGAAATCGTGACCAAAACGTTTCTTTTTTTTAATTTATTTTTATTTTATTTTATTTATTTTATTTATTTTTTAAGTCAAATTGTCATTTTTACTTATTCACACAGGGGTTATAAACACAAAACGGCAGGACGTGGGGAAGGGGATGACACCAAAGTGTGGGTGTTCAGGGGGAGTACAGATAATTTTCAGAACAGGATATCGGCTGGGTGACAGTTCAGGGGACAGGTCACTGTGACTCTGCCTATGATTCACTTGTCCTTATCTAAGTTGGTATTATCTTACAAGGCTACTGATTTCCAAGGTCTATGACTACTCATGCTAGTAAATTTCCACAAAAGCTGCCTTTTTACAAGAGCTTATAGCCATCTGTTTCAATGTTTTTCCACAGTGACCCAAGACTTGGTGTTAGTATGCATGTATGACAGGCCTATTGCTGATTTTAGGCCTATGGCTGATTTTAGGCCTTCAGTGTATAAGCAGGGCTGCCCCTGACATCTCCTCCCTTCTCTAACTATAGAAGGGCTGTGGCAATCCTAATCTTGTGAAGGTGAGGATAGAGGCCTGACCACCAGTAATTGAAGGGGACTTTGCAATGGCTCTGGTCCCCCTGTTGTTGTCCAGTGAGGCATGAGGGCCATACCCATCCTGATATCTTTTTCCTGGAGAGGGGATACTTTTGACATCAACCTCTATGCTGTCAGGCTTGTCCCTCAGGGAACCCAGAGAGATATTTATAACTTTTATTTATATTCCCTTGCAGTGCTTAGCCTCACAGCCTAAGCAATAATTCAGATCGCCAGTCAGAATGGGTACTGGGTGGCCCCTCTCTGCTTGGTCTAGGGGCAGAAGTCCCCTATTTTTGGTGGAGATGGGTTTCAGGAACACGCTGGATAGAGTATCAACCTCATCTTGAGTCTCCTGGTCCTCCATAGCTACCTTATGATAATGTATCTGAATAGGTTTTGCTACCAAATTATTTATCTGTTGTTTCACAAAGTTAGTCAGCCTATTTGAGGCCCAGGGATTAAAAGAAATAAGCAAAAACAACCCAATTAATTGTCCCAAGATGGGAGGAAGTAGGGTTGACAACCATGGAGAAGTTGAAAACCAATTCTTGTACCAGCCCTCATCTTTCTCTTTCTCTCTCTGTCTTTTCTCAGGGCCTTTTCTGACCTTTTTCATGTTCTCTTTAACCCTCCTTGTCTTGTCTATGTAAAGACAACGTTCCTCTTTAAGGGCTGTACACAGTGAAGAGCTATACACAGCCTTTTCTATAGTAAAAGAGTAAACCAAGTCCAATAAACTCCTTTGCAATTTTTGGAGGTCTCTTCAGACAGCGAAATGAGGGATTTCTTCAGATTAGTGATGTCAGTCTCTAGCTGTTTGACATTCTTCTCAATGGCCCGTCGAATTTCTGAGTAGTATAAGTTCAGAGGCCAGCATCCGGATTAGAATGTCTAACAGCAGACATCACGGGTGATTCGGTTTTACCTGGAAAGGAAAAAGATGGGAATTCTCAGGGAGATTTCTTTTCCCTGGATGTCAATTGTTATTCATCTTATTTATGGTTGGGCCTGGCTTTGTGGGGGTATCTATTTTTTTCATTAATCTTTTTGGTAGCCAGTTAGCTGTGCCTTCTGTGGTATCAGATAGGCATATCAATCCTCGGCCCCATAAGGGAACTGGGTCCAGGCCATTCCCTTTAAGGGTAAGAGGGTCCTTCCACATAGCTGTGGCATTGTTTGTATTGGTCTCGGTGATGCCAGAGGCAGTCAGCAGTAGATTTGCCATGAACTTTCAGTTTTAGAGAGTTAAAAGTGAACAAGGCATGATAGAGAGTATTTCAGGAGACTCCTTCCCCGGGGGGGGGGGGTACCATTCCACCTCTTTTGTTTTTAAAGTCAATTTTGCAGAGTTCTTATAAATCAGGGCAGAAGCACCAGCAGCAGCTCCTTCCACACTAAGAGAGTCATGAAGACATTATTTAAAGAAATATAAACCTATATTAATACTCTCTTTTATCAAAGGACTGTTATAGAACAGCCAACAACTAATCAGACTATATATCATTTAATAATAGCTTCTTCTACTTTCTGTGAGATTACTTCTCTTTTGTCAATTAATTGTTGAGTGAAATTAAGACTTACATCTCTCTTGAGAATATTAAACCGAGACTTAAATTCTTTAGTGGAGAGTTTAAAATAAGATCTTAGCCAATTAGCATCTCCTAGAAACTTTTGAAAATAATTTGAAATAAATAAACTATCTTTTTTGTTGTTTTTTTCCAGACCCATTATCTGTTTTTTTTTATTGGATATTTTACATATTTCCCTTTCAATGTTATCTCCTCTCCCATTCTCAGCCAAAACCCCTTATCCCATACCCCCTCCTCCTATTTTTATGAGGGTGTGCTCTGAACATCCTCCCAGTCCTATCTCCTTGCTCTCAAATTCCCCAACACTAGGAGATCCAAATTTTCGGGGACCATGGCCCTCCACTTCCATTGTCTGACAAGGCCACCCTCAATTACCTATACAGGTAGAGACATGAGTCCCTCCCTTTGTGCTCTCAGGCTGGAGGTTTAGACTTTGGGAGCTCTGGTTGAATCTTTTGATACTCCTTCTAAAAAGGACCAAAGCACCCACACTTTGGTCTTCCTGCTTCTTCTTGAGTTTCATATGGTCTATGTGTTGTGTCTTAGGTATTGTGAGCTTTTGGGCTAATATCCACTTATCAGTGAGTGCACATCATGTATGTTCTTTTAAGATTGGGTCACTTCACTTAAGCATGCTATTTTCCAACTCCATCCATTTACCAATAATTTCAGGAACTCATTGTTTTTAATAGCTGAGTAGTACTCTATTGTATAAATGTACCACATTTTGTGCATCCATTCTTCTGTTGAAGGACATCTGGGTTTTTCTAGCTTCTGGCTATTATAAATAAGGCTGCTATGAACATAATGGAGCATGTGTCCCTGTTGTACGTTCAAACATCTTTTGGGTATATGCCCAGGAGTGGTATAGCTGGGTCCTCAGGTAACACTATGTTCAATTTTCTGAGGTACCACCAGACTGGTTCCATAGCGGTTATACCAGCTTACAATTCCACCAACAGTGGAGGAGTGTTCCTCTTTCTCCACATCCTCACCAACATCTACTATCACCTGTGTTTTTGATTTTAGCCATTCTGATTGGTGTGAGGTGGAATCTCAGGGTTGTTTTCATTTGCATTTCCCTGATGACTAAGAATGTTAAAAACTTCTTTAGGTGATTCTCAACCATTCGAGTCTCCTCAGTTGAGAATTCTTTGTTCAGCTCTGTGTCCCATTTATTAATAGGGTTATTTGATTGTCTAGAGTCTAATTTCTTCAGTTCTTTGTATACCTTGGATATTAGCCCTCTATCAGATGTAGGGTTGGTGAAGATCTTTTCCTAATCTGTTGGTTGCTGTTTTGTCCTATTGACTGTGTCTTTTGCTTTACAGAAGCTTTGCAATTTTATGAGGTCTCATTTGTCAATTCTTGATCTTAAAGCATAAGCCATTGGTGTTCTGTTCAGGAACTTTTCTCCTGTGCCCATGTGTTCGAGGCTTTTCCCCAATTTCTCTTCTATTAGTTTCAGTGTAGCTGGTTTTATGTGGAGGTCCTTGATCCACTTGGAATTGAGCTTTGTACAAGGAGATAAGTATGGATCAATTTGCATTCTTCTACATGCTAACCTCCAGTTGGACCAGCACCATTTGTTGAAAATGTTGTCTTTTATCCACTGGATGCTTTTAACTCCTTTGTCAAAGATCAACTGACCATAGGTATGGGGGTTCATTTCTGGTTCTTCTATTCTATTCCACTGATCCTCCTGCCTGTCTCTGTTCCAATATCATGCAGTTTTTATCGCTATTGCTTTGTAGTACAGCCTGAAATCAGGGATGGTGATTCCCCCAGAAGTTCTTTTATTGCTGAGAGTAGTTTTCGCTATCCTGGGTTTTTTGTTATTCCAAATGAATTTTAAGATTGCTCTTTCTATCTCTGTGAAGAATTGAGTGGAAATTGTGATGGGAATTGCATTAAATCTGTAGATTGCTTTTGGCAGATAGCCATTTTTACTATATTAATCCTTTCAATCCATGAGCATGGGAGATCTTTCCATCTTCTGAGATCTGTTTTGATTTCTTTCTTCAGGGGCTTGATATTCTTGTCATACAGGTCTTCTACTTACTTGCTTAGATTCACACCAAGGTATTTTATATTATTTGTGACTATTGTGAAGGGTGTCATTTCCATAATTTCTTTCTTGGCCAGTTTATCTTTTGAGTAGAGGAAGGTTACTGATTTGTTTGACTTAATTTTATATCCAGCCACTTTGCTAAAGTTGTTTATCAGGTTTAGGAGTTCTCTGGTGGAAGTTTTGGCGTCACTTAAGTATACTATCATATCATCTGCAAATAGTGAAATTCTGACTTTTTCCTTTCCAATTTGTATCCCTTTGACCTCTTTGTGTTGCCTACTTGCTCTGGCTAGGACTTCCAGTACTATATTGAATAGGTGGGCAGCCTTGTCTATTCCCTGATTTTAGTGGGACTGCTTCAATTTCTCTCCATTTAGTTTGATGTTGGCTATTGGTTTCAAATGGTTTCTTAATCTAATCAAATTTCATAATTTTCTTATTTTTCTGGATTTCTCAGAAAAATATTAAAATGTCCCCCATAGGTTATAGACTCTGTAACAAAAACCCCAGTGTCAAGTATGGGCATCCACAATTTATTGGTCAGGAGACTCTAAGAGACTCCCAAAACATACAGCCTACCACTGCTGCCCTTGGTTGCCTCTCAGAGGTTGAGCTAATTCAATATTGTAGAAGACACCGTGTATTTCATACACAAAACTCTAAGAGTATCTGAGCTGATTTGACCCAAAATCCTCCTCTCTGAGGACTCATTTTAATAGTAGTAGAAGATGCTTTCAAACTGCCAAAGGAGGGAAACAAACAACAGTACTACCTAGCTGTGCTGCCTATGAACCACAATAATGACCAGCATGGCAAGATATCCCTAGAGTTGTAGTAGTGGTACTGATACTCTAGTTGTAATCAATGGCTATAGTTGAACTTAAAGGCCAGCTCAACAGAGGTAATACCATATTTGTAAGCCAAGAAAATAACCAGGTAAATGATTGCCAAGATACATAATCTTTCTTTGAAAAGAAGTAAGGTCTACAATTATCTGCAGACATAAGAGTAAATATTTAGAATGCACTAAGGGATTATGTTGGTTTATTAAAATGGTCATCATAGGTTTTATTCTGAGATCCATGACCTCACTAAACACTGGTTTTTTATTCAATTATAAAATGCTATCTCATTCTAATACTTTAGTAACTAGAATTGATTATTCTTTTTGTTCAGATTTTTTTAACAAATTTTATTTAATCTCTTTTTTTACACTCCAGATTTTATTCCCCTCCTGGTCCAACCTCTGACTGTTCCATATCGCATATCCTGTTCCATATCGCATCCATATCCTACTCCCCCACCCTCTGTCTCCATAAGGATGTCCCCGCTCCTCAATTCCCCAGACCTCCCCACTCCCTAGGGCCTCTAGTCTCTTGAGGGTTAGATGCATCTTCTCTGATTGAGTTCATACCTTGCAGGCCTCTACTGTATATGTGTTGGGGACCTCATATCAACTGGTGTATGCTGCCTGCTTGGTGGTCCAGAGTAGGAGATCTTGGGGATCTAGGTTAGTTGAGACTGCGGGTCTTCCTACAGGGTCACCCTCCTCCTCAGCTTCTTCCAGCTTTTCCCTAATTCAACCACAGAGCTCACCAGCTTCTGTCCTTTGGTTGAGTGTAAATGTCTGCATCTGACTTTCAGCTGCTTGTTGGGTCTTTCAGGGGGCAGTCATGATGGATCCATTTTTATGAGCTCCATAGTCTCAGTAATAGTGTCAAGCTTTAGGGCCACTCCTGACCTGGATCCCACTTTGGGCCTGTTGTTGGACCTCCTTTCCCTCAGGCTCCTCTCCATTTTTGTCTCTGCAGCTCTTCTAGACAGGAAAAATTATGAGTCAGAGTTTTGACTGTGGGATGGCAACTCCCTCTCTCACTTGATGTCCTGCCTTTCTACTACTGGAGATAGACTCTACAAGTTGCCCCTCCCCACTGTAGAGCATTTCATCTAAGGCTTCTCCCTTTGAGTCCTGAGAGTATCTCATCTTCCAGGTCTCTGGTACATTCTGGAGGATTCCCCCACTTCCTACCTCCTGAGGTTGTCTGTTTCCATTGTTTTTGCTGGCCCTTGGGCCTTTAGCCGTTTTCCTCTACCTTATCCTTTAGCCACCAGAAACAACTATTAGATTTTGAGTGTCTCTAAAACTCTAGATATTTTTAAGTACCATTTTCACAAGTTAGGACAGTAGCTCAGTACATTTAGGGTATGATAAATATCTTACTTACTCACTATAGTAGAATTAAGTGGTAGGATTTGGGGGAGGGGATTAAACGGTAATCATTCCATATTCTTGAATGGCCTTTACTGTAATGATCTTATAAAAGAGATTTAAGGTGCACTCTAATATCTTTTGGAATCTTCAAACATAGTCAGTCTGTGTGAAAGTGCTATCTGTGACGAATGCATTCCCATCAGCCACCAAATATAGTAGTAATTTGATGTGAAAATTCTAGCTTCTAGAAATATAAGAAATACAGTTGTTATTCATTAATTATTCATTTAAGGTGTTTTATTATAGCAGCATTAACTAAAACAGACACCCAGTTACCTGAATATAATGTTCAAATTTAGCTTTCTTCTTGGAATTATTTCCATTGGTCTGGTCTCTCATTTCTCTCATACTGTCAATATTGTATCTTCACCATGATTCTTCCCAGTTATGTTATTGCTTCCTCATGTCATGGAGATCCTGTAGCTTTGTATTAGCAGGATTGGTCCTTTTAAGTACCCAGAAGTTCACATATGATGTAGACGTGGGAGTGTGCCAACTCAAAGGCCAGGATCTAGGCCTGGGTGGCTGCTGAGCTGGTCTGCCTGCAGTCTCTCTCTTATCCATGACACTAGGACAAGCTCTTCAGTATTACTCTCTGGCTTGGCTACCAGTGCTGCCACTGGCCAGAACCAGCTCCACTACCCTGCTCAATCAAAGTTGCAGATCCACTTTCCCAAGTGCTATAGCAGGCAAGGGGCTGGGCCAGCTCTCCCACTGGGCAAGCAAGCATCTGTGTGTCTATGGCCCACCCTAGCCATGTGAGGACGGGCAGCTCTAGGACCATCTATCCAAGCCCGTGCCAAGTAGCATCATGGTCATCTGATCTCTAGATGTCTCCTGACTTTACTTTGAACCTGCATTGCCATCAGCACAGCCATGTGATACTGAAATTACCTCCTTGTCACTGACATCATTCAGCACACCAGCCAGAGGGTTCCAACCCCAAGGCAAGTCATTTTAAATAGTCTATTATGTTGTAATATATAAGCATCAGTCTTGTGACACAATTTTTACTTAAGAAAACCTTACAATAATCCTTTAACACTCCTCTTGAATCTTTTATTATTTATGAAGTTCTATCTTTCTCTCTCTCTCTCTCTCTCTCTCTCTCTCTCTCTCTCTCTCTCTCCTCTCTCTCACTTGCTAGCATTTTTTCTTTGTTGTTGTTGTTTAATGTAAAAATCTCTCTATATTGCTGATACTGGCATAGAATGTCTCATGAACTCCAGGATTCTCTCCAATTCATGCTCTTCCCATCTGGATTACAGGTGTTTGCCATCATGCCTGGACCATGTCCATAATAAATTAAAGAACAATTCTGCTTTCACACTTTAAATCAGATGAGTTTTGCACATTTGTTGTTTTATTTATATGAAGAAAATATGTCCAAAGGATCTTTGAATGAGACATAAAAATATAAGGATACAAAATTTTGTTTATTTGTAATTTTTCTAGAAAAATATTAATATAACATTATACTCATTCATTTGTGTAAAACCTTGCACAACTTTCCAAAAATCAGCACTATATATAATTAAAAAGACAGTATATGTTATCACTCTGTTTTCCTGATTAGAAGAATACTGAGATTACTTCTAAACTTTTTGTCCTTCATGCTGGGATAGAACCCAGCACATGATGGTCAAACATTTTACTGCTGAGTCAAACACTCAGACCTTCTGTGAAATATTAAATGAAATATTTTTCTTCAAAAAAATTGAAGGAAACAAAACATTTTGTATTAAGAGTGCAACGCTAGGTATTATAAATTTCATGATTCTATTTTAAACTAGAATCTCTAAATATGTGAATTTATGTGATGTTGGCTTTGTTTTGTCTTATTTTGTTTCATTTATACCTCCTTTGGACTCAGTTTCAATTTCTAAAATGTGGGGTGGTTAGACTAGATTGTCTCTATGGACACTTTTAGTTCTGCAATACAATGAATAGGTTATAAATATTTAATTTCAGTTTCTGAGTCATCTGTAAAAGTAGTTTCAAAAACAAGCTTTGCAGCAGGAAATCTTTCCCTACCATAGCAACTACTCTAGGTTCATGTGAGATTGTAACACAGCAGAGCTAGAAGTTTTCAGCACTCATGAAAATGCTAATTATTTCACTTCTGCCTCACATCAATACAGACAGATGACATTCCTAAATCAGAGGCTCTAAGATAAAGGATTACAAATAAAGGAGGAAGATACCTCTTTACCTTACCAAGTTAACAAGAAGAGATGTTAGCATAATCAGTAATTTTGACTGTTGAGTTTAGAGAATTCAGTCAGAAATATTCATTGCCTTTGAGTCTTCTGGGGAATAAAATACTAATTGAGTAAAATTTAATAAAATATTATTAAATTGCTGTAATAATTAGGATTAAACAAAATCTTTTGCTTGTTACACATATTAGTTACAACTCAAGTGAACCTCTTCTATGGTTTCAACCTAATCATATAAATCATTTGGCCTACTTATATATTATAATTATGATTAACTAAAATGTATTCTGTTCCCAAATCTGCCCTGCCTAAAAATAACTCAGTCATTTCACAGTCTACCCCATAGTTTGTTTTTTTAAGATTGATTTATATTGTATATATATTAGTTTCACTGCATATTTCTATGTATGTATACCATATGAGTTAGTGGAGCCCATGGATACCAGAAGAGGATATTGAATTCCCAAAGCAATATGAACAAATATGTAGGCTGTGATTATAAAAGACTGATTTTCCTGGTGTGGCACTTATTAATGATCTCTACCAGCTATGGTGTTCTTGGACATTAGAATTGGGGGAAGCTGTGATATACCTTAAATATTGTTTAAGGAAATGATCCACAATTTTGCAGACAATGAAGAATATTAGAATTTTTGCAAGGAAATGAGTATACCATAGTGATATATAGAAAATTGGAATGCCACTTTAAGAAAATATACATTGAAGCAAGTCATGTACTTTGGCTGCCAACATGTTGATGTTGTTAAAGACAAGCTTTAACATGATGGGCAGGAATAAAACTATTCCCAGGACAAAAAGGGCTAGCATGATCAAGCTATATATGCCATTCTTGAAGCTTGAGCAAAATAGAAATACTGACTTCAGGCCATGGGTAATTTTATCAGCAGTATCTGCCACATATATGCTCAGCAGAGCAGCATTCTTTAAATTCATAAGCTCCCTATGGAAAGTTAAAACATTCATAGAGGTGTTATAATTATGCCAAGTACACTGCAAGGGTCTTTAAACTTTTTCCTAATTATTCTAACTACCACTGTAAATTTTAGAACTAAAATGAATTCAAAAGTATTTGGCATGACACTTATGTCTCCATACCCTTAAATTCTGAACCTCCTTCTGATAATTTGAATAGGATAAAGAGCATCAATCCATTCTTCTAAATGTCTAAGTCCTCTTGCATATTCAATACATTAGTAATATTTTTTTGCTAAATTATTAACAAAAGTAACTGGCTTGAACCTGAAAATGGAACCCCAGACAGAGTTATTAAACTAACAGTCTGGCAAGCCAAGGGCGGGTAAGATGCTGCACAGAGCTTTACCAACCTAAGACATAAGTGTATTGCTTTTGATAATGCATATTCCATGATGAGTAAGGAAGGCATTCTTGTCAGAACAACCTAAGACAGACTCAGTCTTGTTAATGAAATAAAAAAGTGGGAGAGGCAGAGTGCCTTTGGGACTGGTTGGCAAGAAACTGACATGAACCAAGGACAAGGAAATGGGATGCTTGGCAGGAATATGACATTGGCCAAGGACAAAGAAATGGGCTTCAGTCAGGAATCTGACATTAGGCTAGAACAAAGAAGTAATTTCGGGCAGGAATCTAAATCTTAGGCCAGAACAAAGAAGTAATTTCAGGCAGATATCTATATTTTAGACTAAAACAAGGAAGTAGGCTTCAGACATGAAAATGACTTTGGACTAAGAGAGGGAAGTTGGCTCAGATAAGAATATCTGATATTTTTATCAGGTCATCCTGATAAGCCCTTAGAAACAGTGATCATGGAAGTATTCACAGAATTTTGTTTATTGCCTTGCTTGTTCTTTGACTATTTGTGTTTATTGTCTTGCTTGTTACTTGACTATTTGCATCTATTTTATTACTAGACCCTCAATCTAGAACTGACCTGAATACTTGCATGTAATTCAAATGGTATGAAAGCAAAAAGGTGTGGGGGGGATTGGATAGGGGGTTTCTAGGGAGGGGAAATGGGAAAAGGGGATGGCATCTGAAATGTAAATAAATAAAATATCCTGAAAGGATATTTGGCCTGAAAGGGGATTTAAATATGAGCTAAACTCCTAAATACAAAGTTATGAGAAAAAATAGGGAAAGAAACAATGACAGTTGTTTTGTGGTAGAAGCATAGATAGGGAAATGGACAAATAATGACAGGCTTAAGAAGTAGAAATAATGGAGTGTGGTAAAAATGTTTTTCTGATTTATAAGAAACATTTTAATTATAAAATTATAAATAGTTATAGATTTGTAGTCAGTTTTTAAAAAGTAATACAGCAGTATAGCAAGGTTCTGTGCAATCTTTACTCAATTTCCTCCAATGGTTCCTCTCATATGATTACATTCCTAAGACATTGGGGGCTAGAAAGATGTCTCAGCAGTTCAGACTATTTCTGACTCAGAGAACTAGAGATTGACTATTAATCCTCCTGATAGGCAGCATAAATCTTCCTCATGTGAAGTAATGGAGAATACTCATCCATTGCTGGTAGAAGTGTAAATTTGTACAGCCACTATGGACAACAGTTTGGAGGTTTCTTAGGAAGATAGGAATAGATCTATCTCAAAATCCCTATACCATTCTTGGGCATATACCCAAAGAATGCTACATCCTACTACAGAGACATTTGTTTAACCATGTTCATTGCTGCAAATGAATGGATGAAGTTAATCCAGACTCAGAAAGGCAAATAAGATATGTATTTACTTATATGTGTATGTTAGCTATTCAGTCTTTGATATGCAAGCTACAATTCATATAAAGATTAAAGTTGAAGAGTAAGGGACTATGGTGGGAAGATAGTTCTCTATAGGAAGGGGTAATAGAATAGATTGTTATGGATGGATGAAGTCAGGAGGCTAAATAGAAGAATTGGTCAGGAATGGGGAAGATGGAGGCACCAGTGAAAATATGGGGAGGGACAGATGAAAGAAATGGCCATTTGAAAGGTCATGTTGAAATTGAACAGAGTAAAAGCTTCATAAAAAAAATATATACATGTATGAAGGTGGTTTAAATGAAGTTGCCAAATAATGGGAGAGACAGTACCTCAAGTAGACATCTTTCATTATCAAATGAAGCTTCCAATACCAGGAATATGTGACATCTAATTGAGTTATTGGCCAAAGGGACCTCGTGGGAATCCACAAACAATCCAGGCTCTTGGCCAGGCTATTGCATGCTCTCCACAAATTGCAGTAAAGTCCTGTTGCTGAAGACAACATGTACATAACTCCCTAAACATGTAGAAGTTGAGCTTGTGCCTGTCTACAGCCTTCACAACTACTGACTATTGTTCATGGTACTAGAAGGTATTCTACATGCTACCAAAAGAGAAAGGTTACTATCAACCCTTTTATTTATATCAGTGACCTGCCTATAATGTGTGCTAGTGTAATAACGACACAAAGTTTGTGAGAGTAGCCAACCAATATCTGATTTTACTTAAGTCCTACTCCATAAGATGGAACTCAAATCTGATGCTACTTGAGTAACCATGAACCAGAGACTAGATAGCCAGGGACCTATAGAAAACTAAATTTTTTTCATAATGTCCATTTATAGTTAAAACTACTTCATGTTCTTTTTACCATCCAAAAGCCATAGGCACTAACTTGTATTTTCCCATATGTATAGTTTGCCATTAGACAATGTTATGCAATGAAGTTCTACAGCATGATCTCACAGTAACTCACATAAACAGCTGTATAAATAACTCAATTTACCTCTGACATACTGAGTCAGATGTAAGAGAAACATAACATGTATAGAAAAATTATATAGTTAGTATAGAATATGAAGATTTCCTCATTATTTGATTTAATCATTAGCACAATTTCTTGTCAATCTCTCTCTCTCTCTCTCTCTCTCTCTCTATATATATATATATATATATATATATATATATATATATATATGTATGCTAGGAACTTTACTAAGTATACAAAGGTTTTTTTCTTTACATTATACACAATATTCTAAAACTGAGTAAATAGAAAAGCGCTATAAATATCACACTATTTTATATAAAATATCTTAGTAAAAATGGATTGGTTATAGAATATATATTACTTAAATTATTGCCTTGGGTTTATTGATATAAAGGAAGAAAAGCAATTAATACTTGTTCAGCTGCTAGTCTGCCTCCTTGCAAGGATGCTGTAGTGCCCCCAGTATGCCACTCAGGAAAGGTAGAATGCAGTCCAATATAGGGTGTCCAAGCCCATGTTTCCCCAGGTGAGAAACAGTAGGTGCTGGGATAGATGCTGCTGTTTTCAATCTCCTGTGTACTCAGACAGTGCTGGTGATGGCACAGAATTGAGAAAGTTGGTCCACAGGAATGGAAAGGTTGGACTGAGGATGAGGGAGGTTGGGATTCGCTTTAGTTCTCAGTGAGTACTGAGCTTACAGGGGAGTTGGAAGAGAGAAGACCTTCTCCTGGAGATTTAGGCCCAGCTATTTAAAATAAAGTCCCCTGTCCCTGCTGTGATCCTTGATGAAGGAGACAGTCCTTGCTTGTGCAAACTGCTTCATTTAAGTGAGTGTACAACTTACTCAGGGTGAACCATGGGTTAAATACCTTTTGCAGGAAGGAATGCCCAGGAAGGGAAGCTCATTGCCTAAGCATTCAGGACCTATCTAGATACCTCATTAGTATGGAGAATTCTAGAACCAATTCTATGGAGAATGCTATGTGACCAGTTGTCATGGTTCTCTAAGTGAGGTGCCATGGTTATGTGTTCCAGGACAGGTAGACCCTGGGCAAGAGCTGCTTCCAGTGCTTGCCATTCTCAATTATGAGATTTACCGAGTTTTTGAACCTGCCTCAACCTTATCAGCTCTTCTGTCTAGTGGCATGATCCACTTGCCCCATAGATAGTATTATCCAGTTGTACAAGCCACATCACATTACCACAAGAGCAAGATCTACACCAACGGCATTTTTATTTTGGGCTCTAGTTGGACTTCAGACTCGTTGAAAGGAGGAAATCCTTGACTGGTACTGTAAACCTTGCCAAATTCCATTTAGAGCTGAGGACATAGATTCTAGAGGAGAAACTAGTTCTATTTTCACAAACTAGTAGAGTTTTTAACTGTATTCTAAATAATTATTCCTATAACCATAGAATAGAGTAGTTCTCGTCCATCAAAGAAGCTGCATTTTGCAGCAAGTAAAGGCTTCTATATAGATCCACAACTGGTCAAAATGCAGAAAATAAGTGACTATGGAATGCTCAGCTCCAACTGGAGCACTTAAAGTCTAAACTCTACACTTAAGATTCAGAGAATATCATAAAATAGGGGGAGGTATAAAGATTGTTGGATACATACTGATAAACAGTAT
Source organism: Grammomys surdaster (assembly GCF_004785775.1). Classification (NCBI taxonomy): domain Eukaryota; kingdom Metazoa; phylum Chordata; class Mammalia; order Rodentia; family Muridae; genus Grammomys; species Grammomys surdaster. The sequence goes on along the minus strand of NW_021620581.1, from coordinate 1,114,392 downwards.
TTTCTAGATGTGACAAGGACACTGCACCCATGAAATCTCAATAATATAACTGCTTAAACAAGCGTTGAAAATGGCATCAGTTAAGATCCAACCACAAATAAGGATTTTTTTAAGAGACCTACCCCTGAGTGGAGGGCTACAGCTTATCAATGGTTATTAATAAAGAACAAGTTTGCTCCAGAGTAGGGTTTCCTGATAAGTTATCCATCTACTGGTCAACCGCAAACACATACCCATAGGCACAACATAAAATGGACTAAACATGGGTTTTAAATATGTGTGTTTAACATAAAGTGTGCATATAACAATAATAGTTGTGGAAGAAGTCGTGAAATTGAGAGTGAATGAGAAGGGGACACAGGAGGAAATGGCATGGGAAGAGAATGATGGAAGTGTACAAGAGTATCCATGTATTAAAGTCTCTAGAATATTAAATTAAAAGGAATATAAAATTTATAAAACCTCAGAATGATAATTATGTAAGAAGTGATCCTACATTTTATCTGTAAGGTAACTGTTGGTCAAACTAAGGTCAATTAGATGGATTTCAGAACACAGACATCATTAACCTTTCTTGCTTTATAAATTTTTCTGTGCCAAGCCTATGTGGTTTATATATAGTCAGCACAAAATAGGTAAAATAGGAACCATGACAATTTTGTTGTGGAGTAAGAAAATTTGAAAGGCTATATTATGGATATTTATTTCTATAATTTCCATGCAATGAGTGATTTTATTTTCAATTTATATCAGAACTGCTATGAATAACCTTATTCAAAGTAATCTAAGTCTTATCAGTATAAAACTTCAACGTCAAAAATTTAAGAAATAAAGTTGGGCATAATTTGAGAAATAAATATTTTTTAAAAGTATACAATACTGGAAGAAGCTGAGGAGGATCAGCAGTCTCAATTAACCAGGACCTCTGAGATCTCTCAGACACTGGACCACCAACCAGATAGCATACGTCAGCTGATATGAGGTCCCCAACACATATACAGCAGAGGACTGCCTGGTCTGGGTTTGGTCAGAGAAGATGCATCTAACCCTCAAGAGACTGGAGGCCCCAGAGAGTACAGTGGTCTGGTGGTGTGGGGACATCCTCATAGAGACAAGGGGGCAGGAAGGAAGTATGGGATGTGGAACAGTAGAAGGGTGGACTGAGAGGTTAATAAAATTTGGAGTTTAAAATTAATTAATTAAAAAGAAAGGAAAACAGTTGTTGAGATAACTGACTGTTAGCTCCTGACGAGAAGTGTGGGAGACTTGGCTCAAGGCTGCCTGTGAGTTAGATACCAGCAAGAATACATCATGTGGAATGGGAATCATCACAGGTGTTCAGAAGTTTAGCAAGGCACTGGAGTACACATACATCATGGGGTTACAAGTTCAGCACAGGTTGAAAAACATAGTTTGCAGGATACAGTAGGTTTAGGAAACAGAAACTTATTTTTGTAAAGTGTGGAAGTGTAATAACAATGCATAACAATATGGCTCCTTAACAGCAATGTGGCTCCTGTTTTACTTTCACAGTTGAGAGTGCTTTTGCAGCTATGTCTTTTCTAAACTCTCTTCCTCTTACTAAGTCACTATTCAATTATTAGGTCTTCTTATTTTTTTTTTAACTATTCTTAATCATCACCCAATGACCTCACTTCTGATATTATACCCATATTGTTACCTCCGTAGAAATACTTCACAGTAAAGATTATATAAAAAAATTAAAAGTATGCAGTAGAGATCAGATAACCTTGTAAATATACAAATAAGGATATGAAAGCCTAAGTGACAAATACATGTGTGACATTCAAGATTTTGATGTCTTTTGCCTGGTTCAAGTTACAAAGGAAACCAACAGCTGTGCTGGGAAGAGAAGAGTATACATTTGTATAGAAATTTCTAATGATTGGGAAAAGGCTACCCTACATTTTTCTACTATAACAAGTACTATAATTTCATACTAGTTTAGCTGTATATTCTATCAAGATATTGTCTGTAGGATTGAAGCAGAATTAGATTCTACTTTATTTTCTATTCTGGTGACTGAGTGATAACTCCTTCACTAATACTAGCAACTGATATGTTACTGTATTCTAGAAACAAATTTACTTATAAATAATATTCTTCAAGCTATTTGTACAAATAAGTCAAGAGGATACATAGTATTAGCAATCACAAACAGCAATTTCTAGAACTTTTTGAGCCTTATTCATCTACATGGGACCTGAAATACAGATGTCAAGATGAGTACTGACAATATGAATACCGTGTTTTAAGAGACAGTGTTAGTGAAGCAAGCATAGGTGAGAATATCTTTGAGATTAGAATGTATTCTGATGTTTGTTAAAGAAGAAAACCAAAGAATAAATTTAGTTATAGTTCTTCATACAAAAATGGTGTTATGTACCATTCTCAGCTAGATTAATGGGAGATTGTTCCTTGAAAAATTCCATGATGATTAAAAAAGACCTGCCACTAGTACAACATCAGCACTCAGTCATTTCCTGGCTATAGCCATAGAGAAACAATCATAATAAGACTAGCACAGTAAATCAAAGGAGACAGCAACCGACACTTGAATCAACTGTGCTCCCTGCAGCAAGAATCAAAGTGATGTCAACTATTGCTATTGAAATTTGCTGCTTTGGTTGCACAGATATACTCCTGGGGTGTTTTTGTATATTTTCTCTTTATTCTTGAAAATACCAATTGTTTTGAGGTAAAATAATTAATATTAATAAACTAACATCCAAGAATATACTGCATCATAGTATATCTCTATTGTTTGACTTTTTAATTTTGTCATTCTTTGTATTCAATTCTGGCTCCATACAGGTAACATAAATATTGGAGAATTTTTTATTCAATCTAATAATTTTAATTGGTATGGAAGAAATAAAAATGTCCAATAAAATATGGAAAATTCTTAACCATCTGGGAAATGCAAATTAGGCTGTATCATCATTCTGTCTCATTCCAGTGAGAATGGCAGCTATCAAAAAATGACAACATTGCAGGAAAAGATTATGAGAAAAGGGAACACTTGTTCATTGTTGAAAGAATCTCAAATAGCACAACAACTATATAAATGAGTAACAGGAGCCTAAAAAACCAGAAATTATCATAGTAATATATAATCAAGTTGGACCACCATTAGGCACATAAAAAAAAGGAAGCTAAATCAACATATTACAAAGATACTTGGCCGGGCGGTGGTGGCCCACGCCTTTAATCCCAGCACTTGGGAGGCAGAGGCAGGTGGATTTCTGAGTTCGAGGCCAGCCTGGTCTACAGAGTGAGTTCCAGGACAGCCAGGGCTACACAGAGAAACCCTGTCTTGAAAAACCAAAAAAAAAAAAAAAACAACAACAACAACAACAAAAAAAAACAAAGATACTTACACTGTCATGTTTACAGCATCATTACTCACAAGAGTAAACACATTGAACTGGGGGTTGGACACATGGCTCAGTGGTTAAGGTCACTGACTGCTCTTCCAGAGGACCTGGATTCAATTCCTAGCAACGACATGATGGCTCACAACTATCTGTAACTTCAGGATCCAACAGTCTCATACAGATGTACGTATAGGCAAAACAGCAAAGCACATTTTCAAAAACTTTAAAAAACTATTGAACCAGCCTATGTGTTACAGATGAATGGATAAAGAAATTGTGGTCCAGATCATAATGGAGCTTAGGAAGAAGGAAGACCAGGGTATGGATACTTCAGTCCCACCTTGAGGGGGAAACATGATCATCACAGGATGTGGAGAGAGGCGGGACCTGAGAGGGAGAGAAAAGGGGGAGGAAATATTGGGATAGTATCAGGTACTGGAGGCGATAGGAGAGAGGTACAGAGGGTCAGGAAATCAAATAAAAGTATGTAGCAGTGGGTGATGAGGAACTGGGTATAGCCACTAGAGGGTCCCAAACACCATAGAAAAGAGAGGCTACCAGGACTCATGGGGATGATTTTACCAAAAATTCGCAGAGAAGGGGGAGGTAGAATCTGTAGAAACCACCTCCAGTAGATAAGCATGGCCAAGGGATGGGGGCACCCACCCATCTCAAAGTTTCTAACCCAGAAATGTTACTGTCCAATGGAAGAAAGGGAAGAAAGGGGAGAAAAAATGGAGCAGAGACTAAAAGAAGGACCATCCTGGGACTACTCCACCTGGGGATCCATCCTGTCTGCAGACACCAAACCCTACACTGTTGCTGTAGTCAAGAGGCACTCATTGACAAGAACCTGTTGTGGCTGCTCCTTGGGAGGTATGGCTGGCAATTGATCAATGCATATGGATGCTTGGAATCAACCATCAGACTGAGCTCAGGGATTCTATCAGGGAGCTGGAGGAAGGACTGGAGGAGCTGAGGGCAATTGCAACCCCATAGGAAGAACAACAAAAACTGGCCAGACTGTCCACTGCTCCTAGAGACTAGATCTTCAACCAAGGAGTGTACAGGGAAGGATCCATGAATCCAGATACATATGTAGCAGAGTATGGTCTTGCCTGACAGCAATGGGAGGGGAGGCCCTTGGTCCTGTGGAGTTTTGATGCCCTAGCATAGGGGGATGTGCAAGTGGTGGGGCTGGAGAGAGTAGGTGGATGGGTGGGGGGGAGCACCCTCATGGAGGCAGAGGGGAGAGAGTGGAAGGTGGATATGGGATGAGGTCTTTTGTGGAGGGATATCTGGGAATTGGGATATCATTTGAGATGTAAATGAATGGAATGATGAAAGAGAGAGAGAGAGAGAGAGAGAGAGAGAGAGAGAGAGAGAGAGAGAGA
>NW_021620581.1:1102525-1109590 GCF_004785775.1 Grammomys surdaster | reverse complement strand
AGAGAGAGAGAGAGAGAGAGAGAGAGAGAGAGAGAGAGAGAGAGAGAAATCATAGTCTATAAAGGGTAGATAATTTGACTTTATTCATCCATAAAGAAAAATGAAATTATATTACTTGCAGGAATATACATTTAACTTCAGACTATTATAAAAGAATAAACTCAGAATGAAAAATATTTCATGCTTTATTCCACATGTAGAATCTTATATAAATGTATCTATATAGATAAATATAAGTGGTACATATATTGATAAAAAAGTGTCTAAACAGAGGTAGTTACAATAGAGGAGAATACAATGAAACAAAAAAGAGTAATAAATGCACATTTCACTGATATATAGAACACATATCAAATAAAAAGCATAAAATATACATTTGCTTAATATAATAAATATAAATATACATGTTACCAACGTATGAGTCAAAGATTAAGCAAATGAAACAGAAGAAATGAGTAAAACTGGAGAGTATTGAGTTTTAGAGTTTCCAAGATACAATATTTTTCATGTATGTTGATATGTATATAAAAATAGGTTGATACAAAGGGGTGATATTTGAGGAAAGAAAAACAGAATTATTACAAGTAAAGATGATAGGGAATATATATAAACAAAGTGGTGATATCTAGGGAGACACTCATGCAAATCATAGCACTTTTACACCGTGGATTTTCCAGGCTTAAATCTAGTTTAGGGGTTGTCAACAATAAAGAAGATGGAAACCATCCATGCAAATACATTTTCTTCTGTGAAACTGGACTCTATACTACTTTCAGCTCTTATTTCTTAATAATACTTACTTGCTTTAGCCTGCCAATTCTACTTTATGATTGAAAATTCAGTATTCTGTTTGGTATTGCTCACTACTTGCCAAATGGCAGAATCTTTGTTTTACCATTAATTAATTTATCTATTTACTTTTCGTTGCAATCACAGCACCCCCATCCTCTCCTCACAGTTCTACTTTCACATTCCCTCCCTCATTACACTTTCCCCTTTTCAGAAGGAAGCATCAAGTCACAGAAAGACTAAGTACATCTTCTCCCACTGAGTCCAGACAAGGCAGCCCAGCTAGGAGAAAAGAATTCAAAGGCACACTACAGATTCAGTCAGCCCCTGCTCTATTTAGGGAGTCCACATGGAGACCTTGCTACACATCTGCTACAAATGTATAGGAGGCCTAGGTCCAGTCCCTGTACACACTTTGGTTTCCACTATCTCTTCCAGCCCTCTCACTTGCTTTTCCTTCTCCTACATGTGGTCCCCATCCCCATTCCCCTCCTCATCCTCTCTCTTAGCCAAGGGTCCCCCTCCATCTACTTCAGGTGTCCATTTCATTTTCTTTTCTTAGTGTGATTCAAGCATCTTTCATTGAGACCTTCTTATTACTTAGTTTTTTGGGTCTGTGGCTTTTAGGATGGTTATCCTATAGTTTATGGATAATATGCACTTATAAGTGAATATATATCATGCATATCTTTCTGGGTCTGGGTTATTTCACTCAGGATATTTTCTAGTTCCATCAACTTGCCTGCAAATTTCATGATGCCCTTGCACTATATCATACTGTAAATGTATGTATCACAACTTTTTAAAATCTATTTTTTTTTTTTTGGTTAAGGGCTAAGAGAAAAATCACAAGTGAAAGCTCATGCTAGTTAGGATGTGGAGCAAGGGGAACACTCCTCCCTTAGTGGTGGGAATGCAAAATTATGTATTTATGTGGAAATCAATATGGCAGTTTATCAGAAAATTAGAAATAATTCTACCCCAAGACCCAGCTACATCACTCCTGAGCATATACTAAAAATTGCTCCACTATACCCCAAAGACACTAGCTCAACTATGTTTGTAGTAGCTTTATTCATGATAGCCATTTTGAATCCTCTGAGAAGCTGATGGAAATAGTGGTAAGGGAGCAGGTATAAGCAACAACAACAACAAATATTAACTTGTAGTTCTGAGGTTTTATTGCAACAGGCTAACAAGAAATTCTCAGCCCGACAAATGAAGTGACACCATGCAAAACTTGCTACTACAGGAGATCTGCCTACATCAAGTAGAGATGTCCTGGCATTAGCACACATGTTGTATTCTTTATCTGTGGTGCTAATCTGTGGGGGAAAAACAGATCCTGGGAAACAGGCGAGTACTATGCTAAATGCAAAAGTATGGTAGAACCTTTTAGTCTACTGTACTCCGTGGAGCAGATTCTCTTGAAGTGAGATTTGAGCAATACATTATACCTTTATAGCTGTCACATCTGGAAAATATTTCGTACTGTTTCTCAAGAAAATACCAGATGTTTCACAAATGGATCTATTTTTAGTTTATTCTCCAGATGGGAAAGGCTTCTCCTTCAAAACTAGACTTTAACATTTTAATCATGAAGAAAGAAATCAGTCACTATATAAAACACAATGTAGTATGTTCAGATTAGAAATCAGAAAATTGCTGAATCAGTCTTTAGCATAATTTGCAAAGCCACACGCAATGTCTTTACTAGTACACAGCTTAGGTCAAGCAATAAGCATCACAGAACCAATAAGTTCAGGTCAATGAACAAAAGTAATTCAGATAGGAAAAATAAAATATGGTCAATTTCAAAATCTTTCTTTTAGCAGTAATGTTTTAAAAATTATAAAATATAATTTCTATAGGGTATTGGGACCTGATCCCAGAATAAGTCCAATCTAAGTACATCAATGAACAGAACTAGCCAAGATAAAGGGGAAATGGCAGAGACAGGAGGCAATTGCTATGTTCCCCATAAATGTCATTTTTGCTGCTTTAGTAAACATTAAGAATATGGCCTTGCTAATTAACTACACTTATCTACAAGCAGAGAAACCAAGCCTTTTACAGTGATTCCATCTAATGGAAGGTTAATAATTTGTTTAGCACATTTTAAAAACAGTAAAGAATAGAAACAGGCAATCTATGGAGCTAGGAGGTGGGGGAACTCTCTAGAATGTACTTGAGACCTGGGAGGTAAGTAAAGCTTAGGACTCAAAGGGAGGGAACTTAGATAAAATATCCTACAGTGGGGAGAGGGAAGCTCCAGTAAAAAGACAGGGCATCAAGTGGAGGGAAGTGGTTGTTATTCCACCCTCGAAACTCTGACCCAGAATTGTCTCTGTCTAAAAGAACTGCATGGATAAAAATGAAGATGAGACGAAGGGAAATGAGGTCCAGTGATAGGGCCCAACATAGGATCCAGCTGAAGGGGAGGCTTCAAGACCTGTCACTGTTACTGATGCTATGGTTTGCTTACAGATAATAACCTAGCATGGCTGCCCTCCAAGAGGCCCAACAAGCAGCTGAAAGTGTCAGATGCAGATACTTACACCCAATCAATGGATAGAAACTGGAGACCCTTGTGGTTGAATTAGGGAAAGGCAGGAAGAAGCTGAGGAGGGTGACCCCATAAAAAGACAAGCAGTCTCAACTAACCTGGATCCCCGAGATCTCTCAGACACTGAGCCACCAACTAGGCAGCATACAGAAGCTGATATGAGACTCCAACACATTTACAGCAGAGGACTGCCTGGTCTGGACTCAATAAGAGAACAGGCACCTAACCCTCAAAAGACTTGAGGCCTCAGAGAGTGGTGAAGTCTGGTAGGATAGGAGTAGGGCATGGGGACATCCTTTTGGAGATGGGGAAGGAGGAATGGAATGATGAACTGTCAGAGAGTGGACCAGGAGGGGGGTAATGACTGGACTGTAAAAAAGATGTAATAATAATAATAATAATAATAATAATAACAAAAAACAAACAGAAAAGGCAGTTCATTGCTACATTCTGAATTAGAAAGTGGAGACAAGGACCCATGACTTCCAGGAGGTAAATGTGATTTGCTAGTAGATGTTTACCTAGATAGAAATTGTTAGGCATGATTTTCCTTGTAATTTTTCTACTCATTGTTAAGAGTAAAAAAATCACATTCTTTGTTTCTGTATCAAATGTGATAACAGTGTTGAAAATATGTAAAAACTAGGAAGATCTATATGTACTAAAGAAGATATTTCCTATGATGACTATGATTATTATTAGGAAAAAGTATATTTTTATTTAAGCTCTGAAATATTGACAATGTAACCTTTGTTTGGACATTGTTGAATTATTAATTCTATGTTTTATAGTTTATGAAATATAATTTTTAGATAATTTGAAAATATAAATGTTTTCCATCAAGTGGTTTTTGACAAAAGGTATGCAAATACAATGCAATTAAAAGCATGAAATTAATGAAAATGAAGGGAATGTGAAAAGGCTATATAAAACCTACAATCATGTTACCAAGATATATATCTATATATCTATATATTTATATATCTATATATTTATATATCTATCTCTCTATACATATATCTATCATTCATATATATATATATATATATATATATATATATATATATATATATATATATATATCTGAGGTAGGGAATACTACCACAAATGTTAGTCAGGGAGGCACCAAAGACTCCCCTAAAACAACATAGATTTGTGCCATTATTCCTGATGACTTTTCAAACTAGATAGCTCTATTTCTGAAAGTACCACAGTTGTGGGTTTGACCCTAAACAAAACATTTTTATTGCTTTCTCTAAGGTTCAGGTAACTTTACAGAAGAGGGAGAAAGGCAAGGATCGACTTCTGAATGTTGTCCTCTGACCACCACATGTGAACTTTGTTGTGTACAAACACAATAATGATTAATAATTTTTAAAAGTCATATTCAATGATTAGACACATTTTCTACTTACAACATATTATGGAAGTGGTAGTTTAACACTCACACAAATACAGACATTGATGAGCTACATGAGGGTAGTGAAGGAGCAATACATGCGAACAAAGTTTCAGTGAATTCTTTCTCTAGAATCAAAAGGGCCATCCACATTCTTGAAGATGAACTGTTTATGAGTTGATCATTTTACAGCAGAAAACTTTGTAATGTGTGTTTTATTGAGATACAAGTTTGAAAATATTCAGTTTTTATTCGCCTCATATTTTCTTCTAATATTTGTTTGAAAAGGAAGTAACCCTTTTGAGTTACAATAAATTATACGTATATATGTATAGGTATAGGTATAGGTGTAGGTATATATGTTTCAGTAAACAGACTTAAGGATTCTTCTTTCTAAGGGATATACCTCATTCATTAGCAGATTCATAACACTTTGGCAAGGTAGGTCTGAAATATTCATTTTGATTGTGGGATTATTTAGTTTTCATTGTGCCTGCTTGAGGTCCCACTTTTAATTTATACAGTTAGTTATCTTTGTCACAGCGTGAGGTCTTACAGCTAGCTGAGCAAGCAGCTTTGGCAAAAATCTAAGGCACATGGGTTGAAGAGGGGCAAAGGGAATTAAGTTGTCTGGAGGTCTGAGTACCTCAAGGGCATGTAACATGAAATCAGTTAATGTTCAGTTCTTATATAGATGTTAGTCACTTCCTGTCTCTGTTTCCAAAGGAAACAGGGAAATGTTGGCTGTCTGTGAACTTGCCATAGCAACAAAGAGCAATTTCATTTATCTTCCCTAGGAATAGCTTCTGCTGTGTATGTATACAGAGTGACAGAAGCTCGTTCAAATGAATATTGGTTTGGGAGCTTTGGGGATGCTGAAAGAGGGCACAACTGGGATTCTTCAGTGGCTAGGTGAATGAAGGCAGCCATCTAAGAAGGGTGGAAGAGCCAGCTGGAATGAAAACACTAGCAGTAGTGGCAGGAAAAAAAAATAAAGCTTTTAGATCATGGGAACCAATGCACATAAGCTTTCCTCTAGCTCTCTGCTGTTAAGCAGATTTCCATTGGAGGCTCTTCAGAAGAGATTCCAACCTATTATACACCCCCTTACAGTAATGGCTGGGGGATCAGTAACTAGGAAGGGCTAAAGAAATAACAGACATAGAATTAGAACACAAGAAAAAAGGACTGGCTTGCCTTACAGCGGTTTGATCAACTCAGCCCTTTTCTCTTAATTTCATATATCCTCACAAGACAAAAAACACCTCCTAGATTTAAGGAAACAAGAGTATGAAGTCTATTGATACAATTCTCATTAATAAGTACCGATAACCATTGTACACAGATACAGATATTTCAGTGTAAATGAAGAACTATGTGTTACAGAAATTTTAATTCAAAATTACTTTCTAACTAAAATGTGCCTACTATGAATGCAGTAAGTATATGCAGTTCTATTTTTACAGAAGCAATTCAGTCGTTCATAATGTATTATTTATTTATTTGATTTAAGTATATTTTAACATTTCCAAAATCTAAAATTTAATACCATAGCTTGTCTTTTATTAAATTCTAGGACTAGAGTACCTTATAATTTGAAAATTTTAGAAGTGGTGGTATCATGGAATTGGGATCTAGAATATGAAAGCTCACCTCCTCTTCCTCTCCTCCTTTTGCAAAGTAGAAGGATAACAACAAGAGGGAGACTGAAAACATTGGGATGTAGGCTGGCCTACAGCTTGATCATAAGTAAATAATCTGTGATTAAAGAGGTACATTAAGAAGGCAAGGATTTAAAATCACAGCTCATAGATTTGGAATGTACTCTAAAGGAATTAAGTATTGCCTTTGTTCCCATCTCTATTGCAGTATTCCAGATTAGAGGGTTCACCACAACAAAAAGGATGATAGTTTTTCCTGTGCAGAACAATTTTATTTGAAACAATTTATGGAAAATATGACAGATCAAGGATTGCAGAAGTAGCAATTATGTCCAATAATGAAAATGAAAATCAGTTCAAAAGAATAAAACTTTAAAACGAAGGATGACAAACAAAAAAAATTATAGAATCGTCACAAGGCTCAAGGAATGGAAACATCCTATCCCTAGAAGAGCAGTTAAGAAAGCTCTTACACAAGACTTGTATTAGATTCCCAGCACACATGGTGCACAACTTATCATTCCCTATGATTCTAGGTCTAGAGGATAAAATGCCCTATTGTGACCTGAGAGGGCAACTTCACCCATGTGCACCTCTCTCTCTCTCTCTCTCTCTCCCTCTCCCTCTCCCTCTCCCTCTCCCTCTCCCTC
>NW_021620581.1:1089522-1102425 GCF_004785775.1 Grammomys surdaster | reverse complement strand
TCTCTCTCTCTCTCTCTCTCTCTCTCTCTCTCTCACACACACACACACACACACACAGATATTGAAAATAAAATAAATTATACTTTTAAAAGGAGTACAACTTCAATTGCATTAAATCATAGAGTAATTTTTTGTCCCATGAAAATGTCAAAAACCTGTTATAAAGCAATAAGTATGATATAATAAAGACAAGCCAGCCTGATAAGAGAGATTAAGGGAAAAAAACAGAGAATGTGATTAAAATTAGTCATTTTTAGTTGTCATAGTGTCTGCATATTTTTATGAAGCTTTTCATTCAATAACCTCATCAATTTTGGGGTTTGGTAAAAAAATTACAGTTTCAGATAAGTCATTAAAATTAAAAAAGAACAATAACACCCAATGAACAAATAAACAACATGCACAAATGGTGTAGATTCATTTCTAGAAATGCTAGAACACATAATCCTGACTCTTTAGGTATATATACTATCCTGGTCATCCCATACCAAAATCAGATAATTATATAATACATTATCTTAAAGGTTCACTACTCATCCAAAAATTACAAAAATATATGAAACTATGAATTATATACTTATACAAGAAGGAAGCAGAACTTGTTCTTGAGGGAAAATAGGTACAAGACTTGAAAGGTGCGTATGTAAATATATTCAATGAACTAGAGGAACCATAAAAATATTTTTGTTTTTAAAAACTTTCAATAGTTAAGATGAACCTTTATTTAAATGAAAGATACCAATATATTCATTAAAATCACATAAGGAAACAAACTGAAAATTTGAAGTTGACAAGATCTTCATCATTCATCACATTAAAATGAATACCTGAAATAAATTCTTATAAACTATAATATAGAATAGTTAATAGGTTTTTAAAAAGATGAAACATATATATATTTTTAAAAAGAAGAAACATTTATAAATAACAATTTATAAATAAAAATAATAAATAATAAATAAATAATAATAAAATAATTTATTTTATTTTCTTCTTTTTAAAAAACATATATGTATGTGTGTATATTTATAATATATATAATTATATATAATTATCATATATAATTTATATATATGTGCTTTAAATTAATAAAAATTACATTTTATAATAGGAAATATTCACTAAAGTTAAAGAATAAACTAAATCAAGAACAAGATAGAAACCTATGAAACACACAGGAAAAAGAATAATACCTTCAAAAAGTAAGTTAGTTTTACATACAACACAATCCAAAAACATCAATAATAAAATTAAGAGAAGAACTTAAGAAATCTTAGTGATAAACATGTCAGTAATATTTTAGAAAAAAAACAACTCTTTGCTCTCTTTATTAGACATACATCAGTTTCAAATACAAAACTAGAAGAAAGAGGTGTATAAGAAAAGTAGAGAAGTAAATTTGTCAGGTGAACAGCAGCCATAAAAAAGCTTCAATTCCTATATAACTATCACATAAAATACATTTTAAATGGCGTTTCTTTCATTGAAACAAATAGAATATGAAGGAAACAGAAGCAAAGAAACAAAACTCAATATGAACAAAAAATGAAATGAAGTGCCTTCTTTGAAAAATTCAACAGGATTGACAAACCTTTAGCTAAACTAACTGAAAGAGAGGGAGACCCAAATTAAAAGTCAGATATTGCTATAGAAAATTTAAAAGAAATGGATGGGTCTTGTGATACATGTGACCTACCAAAGTTACATTATTAAATAAACACTTTAAACATCCTACAAAGCTAAATGGCATTGTGGAGCCTAACTATAAGAAGTAAACTTCCACTCTCAGTTCCACTTTGGTTTCTATGTTATTGTATTATCTTTAGCAATAGGATCTTACACTAAGACCAATGGATATAACCTGTATTGTCTTTAGGGCCTCCCAAGCCATCAGCTTGTAGGGAGAGGGAGCACACCTGGAGCTGCGATTGTTAATTACATGTGGCTACTAGCAAGAAAATCGAGAAAATTATTATCCAGGAAAGGATGCCTCCATTCAAGTTTCTTAATTTTTATCTTTTTATTTTTTATTTTTGTCTTTATTTATACTTTTACTATTTTCCTAAATGATAATATTCTCAAACTGTCTCCTAAATACTAATGTTTATACTTATAGATTGGTAGTGAACACTGACTTCACAGAGAGGCTTCCAACTTCATCAGGCAAAGGTTAATACCATTAAATACGATATTTATGTCACCATATACCACCACACAGAAAACACTGTGGGAGACAATAAAGCAAATGCAAGAACCAGAAGGTGTGGAGATGTTCATCAAAAAAGGCTTCTGGATACAAAGTAACTATCGTATTCAAATCCTCACTGTAACTGGCTATCTGCAAAAGACCTTTATGAGACTGGGCCCTTTAACATTTCATCATGGGTTGAGGAGGAGTTCATGAAGCCTTTCTCATACTTGAGAGACTATTTACAGTTATCAGTTGTTGTGGGATGTGTTGCCATTTTCTTCAATGACGTAGTCACTGATAATTTACTCTTATTTAATAAAGAACCTCCCATTCATATTCAGGTAAGAAACTCTAAATTCTATGGGTCACACACATAAAGAAAATGTGACATTAGGAAGAAGACTTTTTGTAAAGAAATATTCCAAAGGAAGAGGAAGGAGGAGGAGAGACAAAAAAGTGGTAGAAAAGACTAAAATTTGCTTTATAAATGTGTACATATATTTTAATATATATTTAATGTAGTTAAAATAAAAAATAAATGATATCTTAAATTACTAGATTAAACTGAGAAAATTATACCAATCTAAACACCAATCAACCAGAAGAAAAACATAACTAAAATTCAAGTAGAAATCAATCAAAAAAAGAACAGAAACATTTTTTAAACTAAAAAGTTGGTTCTTTGAACAAAGAAAAAAAAAGATCAATCTTTATCTAGATGCAAAAACAATAAAGGAAGATAAAAAACACCAAAAACATTTTAAAAGAATATAATGAGGTATTGTATGCCTTACAATTATGTAAGGTAGACAAAAGAGGCAATGGGCATATTCCTAAAAAGACATAGACTACAAAGCATGTATTAAGTTGTCTACCCTGAAATTATGTGTACACACACACACACACACACATATATATATATATATATATATATATATATATATATATATATATATATATATATACAAATAGCTCTATACTGAGTAAATTGTACATATATATTTACAGATCTCTCTCTCTCTCTCTCTCTCTCTCTCTCTCTCTCTCTCTCTCTCTCTCTCTCTGTGTATGTATGTGTTTGAGTGAATGTGTGTGTATGTGTTACAAAAAAAGACCATGAATTTAAGGAAGAGCAAGGAAGTATATGGGAAGAGTTAGAAGTAGGAAAGGGAAGGGGGAGATGAAATTCTATTTTAATTTCAAAAACTAAAAATGTAAAGAAACAAAGAACTAGAAATATGTATACAAGACTTGGGAGATGGCTGAGTAGATAAAGCACTTGCAATAAAAGCATGAGGACCTGAGTTCAGATCTCAGCACCTGTATAAACTCCAGGCAGATACGCTGGCAGCTTAGATTCACAGCCGTGAGGCAAACTAGCAAGACTAGCCAGACTGGCAAGCTCCAGGTTCAGGTAATATGATCATCTTCAAAGGTACAGAGAAGTTACTAGATAGACACTAAAATGTTTAAAAACAAGTTTAAATGTGTGTGGTGACTTCAACATATTAAGACCAATTTCAAATAAATGAGTAAAAGCTGGCCTCAATGCATAACCTTTTTATTGTTTACTTTATAAAAGGCTAAGAACCTCAACTCAAAATTCACTAGCATCAGACACAAACTTTAACACATCCAGTTGCTTTAAATACAGTCCTCAGCAGCCTATTTTTAGTCATGTAGAGCCTGACTGCTTTGCATATCTTGTATCTATAAAAGGCCATAAATTGTTCTGTTCTTTGGAGATGTCTGACCTAAAGTTTTTCAACTCTTCCACTGAGTGACATTACCCAAATATATAAGGTACTTCACTAATTGTCTTAACAATATCCCTCCTGTTTTTCACCTCCCTTTCTGGAAGGTCTTTTTCTGCATTTGTATCAGGGAGTTTGTTCTGACACTGTGTCTCCTAAGAATGTCAGAAGCTATGTCCATAAAGTCTCAGCAACGTGACTGCTCAACTATGAACTAAACAATTGAAAAGATACTATCGATGCTAAAGTGGACAGGGAAAAATGCAGGAGACCTCAACCACACACAAAGAACTACAGGAAACAAAAGAATACTGACAGCTGGAGAGTCTACCTAGAGAAGAAGAGCATGCCAATTGGTTCTCTAACATCAAATGGTCACCCCTGAAATCATGCATTATAACTTACAGAACATGTTCTATTTATCAACATAAATGTAAATATAGATAACAAATGCATACAAAAGCAATTAATGGAGAGATGGCAATGATTTTGAAAGAGACCAAGGACAGGTTTACGGCAGGGATTGGAGGGAGGAAAGAGAAGGAGGAAATTGTGTAATTGCATTATAATCTTAAAAAGTAAAGCAAATCCCCTAAATTCTGGTGCTCAGTCTGCTTTTTCCTTGCAAAATCTATGGAATTCTACTCTATTAATGGCACCACCCATATCAGAATTAGTTTATCGGATGAATTAAATCTTCCTGGAAACCCCCGCATCAACATAGCCAAATATGTGTTTCTATGGTGATTTTAAAACCTGTTAAATTGGAGATGGAAATTAAGTGTCATAGTGAGAATCTACACTCAAGATTCAATCCCGCCATATATATAATATACATGTATAATATATAATTATAATATATAATAATTATATATTATATATAAATAGATATATTTATATTTATTTATATTTATTTTATATTATTTTATATTTATATTTATTTTATTTATATTTATTTATATATATATATATATACATATATATATATTTATTTATATATTAAATGCCATAATACCATACCATAAATACTGTTTTTTCCTCACAGGTCTACTCAAGTCTGAAATAAAGGTTGCTTTCTTCTGAAAGTGACACAGAAAAGATCGTTTCTATCTTTTCATTTTAGATGTGGCTTGCATCTACATCTTCTCTTTCATGTGTATGCATCTGACTCCAATTTTGTCATTGGGTTAAGACACCACTTAAATTAAATTAATACCCACCTTGATGTCATTTTTAATTTGTCTTCCATATAGAGACTGTGGCTTAGAATATGGTCACATTATGAAACAATAGGAATTCAGACTTCAACACATGAATGTGTGGAGTAAAAAATTAACCTGTGTGTTACCACATTCTTTTAAATACTGGAAACTCTATTCAGAATCATTAGGCAAGAAAGAGAGATGAATCTGGAGAGATTAAAATGTTGTAATTTCAGAGCCTAATTTATAATTTGTCTTCAACAATCTTAGTCACACAAGCAGCAATTTCTTACCCTCCTCTAGTTCACAAATACCATCCTGATGATAATATTAAAAAATAAAACCCTTTAGAATGCATTAACAGAAGACCTCTTCTCGACCACTAGAAGGGCTCAAGATGTTATCTCCCTAGCATGTGAACCCCATTGGCCTGGCTGTAACCTGCTTAGCTGAAGTAACCAAGGATCTATAATTAAATTACCATGATTTATGACTTTATTTGTTCTACTGCCATAATACTTTATGAAACATATTCCACACTGGAACATGGACTCTGGCATAACTTAATTTCACTTTCCTGTGTCCTGGTCACTCGAATTTGGCTGTGCAATAAACTGTCTCTTATTTTCTTCTATGTTTTAGCTATGGTTTTTTGTTTGTTTGTTTGTCTACTTGTTTGTTTGCCCTGAAAAAACTTACTGTGCAGTTGTGATCCTCAATCATACACAAAACACTATGGGCAACTAAAAAGTGATGAAAGTGGGAGAAAGAGTCTTATATATGGAAGAGCTCACCAATTATCTAATTCTAGATGGTTGGTCCTAAAAACATATGAATTATACAGACTGAGAAGGTTATATTTAAGAATATATATGTAATAATATACATCTATATATGCCTTATGAATGAAGAAAAAGGCCATGAATTTGGAAGAGAGCAAGGACTGGTATATGGGAAGGTTTGGAGGGAGGAAAAGGAAAAACAATTTAATATAATTATAGTTTTCAAACAAATAAACAAAAGGCCACACATGGTTGTGCATGTATATAACCCAGTCATTGGAGGGTCATGGACACAGTCATTTTCATAAGGTTGTGGGGTTGAGGTCAAACAACTAAAGTAGGAACAAGAACCTAGCAAACTCCAGGTTCCTTGATGCCTTGTCTCTTCTGGCCTCTGTTCCTGTGGAAGTATGTGTCTGCACACTGGCACATACACATGTGTGCACATATACATATATACACATGCACACACACACACAGAAACAAGACTTAAAAAAACCACAATTCTGGCTGCTTTGCATATAGTTTCATTCCTGAAATAGAAAATGCAGAAACAAACCATGTAAATTTGCATAACAGTCTAAATTTCTACCTTTACTCAACAAATTAAAAGCTATAGATTATACTTGATATGAGTTTTTTGATGAGAAAAACATAGAATTTTAGCTTGAGTCACCATTGCTTCTTTGACAGCCTGCTTTTTCCCTTTTGTAAGTCTCCTCATACATCACAAGTTACTAATTAATTTGGCTTGCCAGATCTCTTATCATTTAAGTGTTATAATGATAGTAAGTACACTGTTACAAAATTCCCTATAACTGTCTAACATGCTGCAACAGCTAGGAGATTTCTTACATATTATTTGTCTACCTAGGCCCTTACTGTGCTCATTTTTTATAGTAGCTATCCAAACTTCTAATGTTAGCTCTAACATCAATAAGTTCCACTATTTATAAGTACATGTGGTACTTGAAACATGGATTGCTAACTGTAATAAAGAGTTTTATAAATGTTGAAACTTTCATAAAATTATATATAAAAGCTATGTTTTAAAAATCAATTAGCAATACATTTATAATGTATTTACTTCTGCAAGCATCTAATAAAGAGAACTAGTATTTTGCTGAAAGGATATTGAAAATTTTACCAGCATCTACATTGTGACACTAATATATCTCATTTACATTAAGTTCTAATGTTATTTATGCAGAAAAATAACATTACACTGTTTTGTAGAATAGAAATTATAGTGATTTACATTGTACTATGTGCCAGTTTTAAAAAATTTAAGAGGATGATTTTAATAATTAATTACATAACAAAAACTAATTGCTTATCACAGAGTGATATGTGTTAAGAGTCCTAGATGGGAACAAAAAGAATGTTGTTACTGTCATAAGTATTCACTCAGCTGTCCTACACTGAAACATAAGCATATATAATAGAAACAATGAAGGAAAAGCAAGCAAAGACTTTTAATATGAATTATTCAGATATTGACTTCAAAAGCATAAAGTGTGATTCTGTGTATGTGACATCTGTATTGCCTAGGATACAAAAGTCAATGTTGGTGTCCCATATTATCAAAACAATGGAGCAGTCATTAAATATATAACCATTATTTCACATTTAATTTTCTTTTCTATAGGTCACCAATCACCTATTCCTACATATCAGTGTGGTCACTGGACAATGAAGTGTTGCTCAAAATAAAGACTTGGACAATATAAATCAATGAGCAGAAATACATTTCTTCTGTGGAATTTCACATGAAACAACAATTTAAAACAATGTCTTACTGAGAATTAGAGACTGAGGGCTCATGCTAAAGGGGACATTTTTGTCAAATTTGTGTCCCCAAGGCTCACAGAACATTGTTGAAGAGGATGTGGTATTGCAGGATATTTGATCACACTGTGAACCCTTGAGATAATTTTATTTAATGATAAAGTAAACTATTTCTAGTTGAGGTATAGCTCAGCCCTTAGCACATACCTACCTCTAATCCCTCTGGTTGAAATACAAGCATGTCATTAGTACATACTTTAATCCCAAACTATAAAGGTAATGTTAGTTTGTAAAAGGAAGCAGCCATGTTTGAAAGTGATTTCTAATTGATTGTCAAAGTGACAAATCAGAGAAAGAGTTGACAGAATAGGATATGACCAACTCTTAGATCTCTTTGAGAGGAAAGGGAAGCTACTTGAGGGGCAGTGCAGAGAAGAGAGGAAGCAGTTTTACTGGGAGAGTTTTACAGAGACAGGATGAAGACAGAACAAGCTAAACATGCGTGAAGATAGAACAAGCCAGATAATGAGAAGGAGACAGAACAAATTATCAAAGTTAGTTTGAGACCAAGCAGAACAAAAAATCAGAGGCCAAAAGAAGATCCAGATTGAATTGGTCAACTTGGAGAGGAGTTTGAGTCAAATGTCTGAGTTTAGCAGCTGTCCGGAGTTCAGAAACAACAAGAAAAGGTGAGCTTACTTAACAGTAATTCTCAGAGACTGAAAACATTCTAGGTCTAGATTAGATTGTAAGGAAGCTAGAGGCTTCCAGGACTAGGTTAGCAGACTAAGAATAAAAGTTCCATTTTATACGTTGAAAAAACTGTAGCAACTGAATGATGGAGATGTAGGTTGCTGTTGTACACATGAACTCTAATCAGGTACAGTTATCTGAACAAGATCTATACAAGGTCAAGTCAGCTAAAATCCTGACATACATGTCAAAGGTATTCTTTACTATTGTCAGTGGTTCACTGCTGGAGGAAAGAGAATCATTCTTCTTTGAGAGTGTGGTCACCAGTAGGTCTCCATGCTTTAATGGAAGGAATCACACGCATGCACATATGGGAAGCACTAATTGGACTTAGTCATCTTTGGGATTGGAACTTGTTGGGGAAATATGGTTTGGGTGGGAGGAAAGGGAAGGTATGTGTAATCATATTTCATTGTGTGTATGTATGTTCTCAAGGAACAGAACAAGATGAGGGAGCTGTAATATACATGCATCTGTTTTAGTGTACTCCCCCATGATCTGTTGATTTTTGCACTGTGTCCAGTATTGGCTACCTGTCATGGGATCTATCTGCTTCAGTAAATCCTGAAAGCATATCCACACAGAAAACAAATACACACTCAATATACTGTATTTATAAGAGAGAGAGAGAGAGAGAGAGAGAGAGAGAGAGAGAGAGACAGAGAGACAGAGAGACAGAGAGACAGAGAGAGACAGAGACAGAGAGAGACACAGAGAGAGAGAGAGAGACAGAGAGAGAGACAGAGAGAGAGACAGAGAGAGGTGTATGTGTGTGTGTAGAAGGAAAGAATATGAAAGGGTTTGGAGGGAGGGTACCTGGAAGGAGCTGGAATAATAGAAGGGGAGAAAGTGATATAATTTTTGTTTCTTTTTTCTGTTTCCTTTTCTGAAAAGAAAGAAGTGAGGAAGAAGATGGAGTGCAGAGGGGAGCAAGGGAGGAAAGTAGAGAAGGAAAACTGCAGTCTCGATGTAAAAAATAATAATAATAAAAGGTAACTATTAAAATACAAACATACAAAATATATTATTTATTGAAAACTGAAAATGTAAATACAAGAAAAAAAGAAATTATCCAAATATAAAGGAGGAATCAGAATACTGACTCATAGCTTCAAACATTAGCTCAGAACCTAGAAAAAAAATGCAAGACTACTGGTATCACTCATATTTAAGGAGGCAACTTTGTGCTCATTTTCTTATTCCACAGAGGTCAATGGTATGAATTAATATGGAAGTAACCAACAGCTATTCCTTCTGGAGACCCCCAAAAACTGAGACATAATTTGATGGTCACCCTTATCTAAGAAGTAACTACTCAAGCAAATTTAAGAAAGAAACTATCACCTCTACCAACTCTATGTATGATTTAACCAAAGATCCTTGTCCTGGTATATATATCCAGGTAAATATAAATTAAGCATATGTTTAATTTTTAGACTATGGATCTGTGGTTCCAGTGGAATTACCTCTGTCTTAGACATCAAAACCACTGTCATAGCAAGATTAAAAATGCTCTGGAGCATACCAAAATATACTTATAGATTCAATGCAATCCAAATCAAACCTCCATTTCATTCATCACAGAAATAAAAAAAAAAAACTAAAATACTATCCTAAAATTCATATGGGACCACAAAAGATCCCTGATAGTCAAAACAGATTTGAACAAAAAGTACAATGTTACAAGGATTACAACTCCATATCTTAAGATATATTACAGAGCCACAATAATAAAAATAATGTGGCACTGATACACTATCAGGTACATAAGTCAATAGAAAAAATCACAGCCCCAAGCATGTGTACATGTAACTCCAGCCACTAAATATTAAAGAAAGCTTCCAAAAATATACTCTGTGAAAAATAAACATTGCTGACATGGGGTTCTGGGACAACTGGATGTCAACATGCAGAAGAATGAAATTAGACCCATATCTGTGTACCTTGTACAAAAACTAACTCTAAATGGATCCAGGGCCTAAATATGAAACAGAAAACATAGAAAATACCAGAAGAAATCACAGAGAGTAATTTATATGATGTAGGTATACGAGAAGACTTTCTGAATAAAACTCCATTTGCCCAAGAATTAAAGCTAACAATTGACAAGTTTGTCTTTACAAAATTACAAATCTTCTGCACAGCTAAAGAAAGTCAACTGGATGAAGAGAAAGCTCAGATACTGAAAAAATTTGCAAGCTGTACATCTGACAAAGTTTCAATACCTCAAAGAATACAAAGAACTCCAAAAACAGAGTGAAAATAAACAAGACAAAAGAAAAATCCCAAAACATACAAACTATTGGCTATTTCTCTTGGTTACCCACTAGAGGCAGAAGGCAAATGATTCACTGTAGAGAGAATATCTTATGTATTGTATGGATGTGTTGCCTGCCAAGAAAAACCTACGGCCTACAGAAAAGGGTAGGATAGAAGATGGGACTTCCAGTATGCAGAATGGATTCTGGAACAGAGTCAGGCACCTGCATGGCAATGGGAATTCACCTTGAGACATTAAGGAAGACAGATTGTGAAAGCTGAGCAGAGGTAACCAGCCATGTGGCAGAAGTTATATTATAATAAACACAATATTAATTTATTAGTCAGTCAGGGAAAGAACCTAGCTATATGGCCTAGGTATTATAAATATAATAAAGCTTCAGAGTTTTAATTTCTGTTAACAGAGGCAAGGTTTACAGTAAACGCCCCAACAACAAATCCCTGTTGTTGAAGATACCATGTACCTCAGACATAGAATGGAGAGGTCCCTGAGCTGAAATATACCTAAATAACTTCTTCCTGAGGGAAAACTTTAATGATAACAGAAATGCTATGCAAGGTTCCTAAGAAGGGGGCAGCTAATAGTCCTTCTATGACACCTTTAAACCATATCAGTGACTATCAATGCATGATAATCTTAATGGTACAAGAGGGTGATGCATACATTGCAATAACTAATAGCACTCTAATTGGGTTTAAGACCTGCTTAATGAGATAGGAATCATGCCTGCTACTGGAAACCTCTCCAAGTACACAGGGCTAGTAAAGTCATGGAAGTTGAAAGAGAATTGCAACTTTACTAAAGCAGCATAACACAAAACATTATCAGCCTTTGTCTTCACACCCATAGGTAAATGTAGTTTGCACACTTCCTCAAGGAAATTGACACAGACAGATACCATTACAGAAAAATACAGCCAGTCAAAGTGAAGAGTTGTGGAGGCCAGTCCCAATAGATACATCTACAATACAACTAATATATTTGAACCTCAGGGAACATGATAGAAGAAGGAACAGAAAGACTGCAGAATACAGAGCATGAGATGGTTTGTTGTGAGACTGTGTCGTCAGAAGATACACCCATAAAGTCTCACCAATATGTCTGTCACCTAAAGATGAGCTGAACATGGGCAACACCAACACATTTTCTGAAGTGGATAGCTGAAAGCCCATTAGGACTCAGACATACACAAAGAACAATAAGCAACTAAGGAACACGGAAAATAGAAGAAATTATTCTCCCAAGGTAAGAACATGCCAATTAGTTATCCAATACCAAATGGTCAGACCTAAATGTATAAATACGAGTACCTTTATGCAGACTGAGTAGGTTATATCTAGGAATGAATATATATGCATGTAACTACAATTCCATGATGGAGGTCATAACTTTGAAAGGTAGCAAGCAGTGGCATATGGGAAAATTTAGAGGGAGAACACAGAAGGAAGAAATAATGCAATTATATTACAATCTCAAAACAAAAAGAAATAAAAATTATCATTTTGTTGTAAAACATAGCCAAACTATATTCTGTGAAAACATACAATTCTAGAAAGATAAGGCAAATAGAGTTAAGAGCACATCTTTGGATTAAGTATCTAAACACACTCGATTTCCCACTAGCTTGGACAGACTAGCTTTTCTGAGCCTTTACCTGTGAAATTTTGTTAACAACATAATAATGTCACAAAAATTGTCATAAAAGTTCATGTATTAGTTGGTGCAATGGATCTATAAGTACAAAATTAATCCAACTCATTCTCTTTTGATAATTGCTATATAAAAATTACACTGCTGGTGAACTTAGTTATTTTATCCTGAAAAAGCAAAGATATCAGAATCTAAATCAAAAGGAAGAAATGACAGAGAATAAAAGAAGTAAAAATGTTTAACATGGGGGAAGAGGACAGACCAAGGAGTAGAGTCTGAGGGGAAGAGGAATATTTACCAAATGAAGCACATATAAAAATGTCACACAGAAAACTTTAATCTTAAAATTCAAATAAAACCCCAGAAGATCACAACAGCAAAAAGAAAATTTGAAATAAACAAATGACCAATAAAGCAAAAATATGTCAAAATGAAACAATATGTAAACAATCTACAGAGAGAGAGAGAGAGAGAGAGAGAGAGAGAGAGAGAGAGAGAGAGA
>NW_021620581.1:1071798-1089512 GCF_004785775.1 Grammomys surdaster | reverse complement strand
AGAGAGAGAGAGAGAGAGAGAGAGAGAGAGAGAGAGAGAGAGAGAGAAACAGGAAATAAAAAGAACAGAAAAAGAAACAATATTGTCCAAATACTCCTAGGCAAGGTTTCTGGAATATGAAGATATACCAAGTGAAATGCTGTTAGAGAAAAATTATATTTGCTTTGTCAGAAAATACTAATTCAATATAGCTTCTGGGTTATGAGTGGGAACCACTTTCTCCTTTCCCTTCTCAGTGTTGTGATGCTCTAGAGTTTGAACTTGTGTAAGTATTGTGTGTGGTACCACATTCTCCATGAGTTCATATTGCACCATTTCTGCTGTGTCTGTGTGTGGTTAGTGCTTCCCATAATATTTGTGGCACTATTATTTTTTAGGGTATCTTAAAGATA
Source organism: Grammomys surdaster (assembly GCF_004785775.1). NCBI lineage: Eukaryota > Metazoa > Chordata > Mammalia > Rodentia > Muridae > Grammomys > Grammomys surdaster. The sequence continues at coordinate 1,089,120 of NW_021620581.1, read as the reverse complement.
AGTTACTATAGTAGGTCACAGGGCTTTCAGTTCAGTGATATTGATGTTCACTTTTATCCTCTTATAGCATTCCATGTACTCTTAGAACCATTAACACTAAAAGAGGAAGCTTCTAAATGTTGTCTAACTAGAACAATGGCATAAGTAAGGCATGTCTTCAGCAATAGTTCTTTACCTTAAGGTGGTAGAGAGGAACCAATATCCTATGATGTTTTTGTTTTGCATGGAAACCCATTGGCCAATGTCTCAAGATGCTGTAATCTATTCTTGATAATGAAGGTTTTATTTGTGATGTGAGTTGTCTAGTTGGTACATTCTCTCCCTTGTTATTTGGCGACTCATTTAAACTCATTGCATGTATGTATATATTTTAGGAAGCTTCTATAACGGTTAATTTCCTTATGTTTTTTAAAATGGTCTTAATGTTACTTGTAGCCCCACATTCCCTCCTTTACCCTTCTATCCCATTCTTTCCCCTATTTAATTCTCCTAGTTAGATCCCCTTTTGTCTCTCCATATAAATCTATTCTATTTCCCCTTCCTTGAGAGATCCTCTACTCTCCCATACCAACTTACTAGGTAACCAATTTCTGTTGTTATTCAGATTGTGGCACACAAATAGAAAACTTAAGCCTAACATTCAGTGTTCATTTATAAGAGAACATACAATGTTTCTGCTTTGGAATCTGTGCTACCTCACTTAAGAAGAAATTTTTCTAACTCCATCCATTTACCTGAAAATTTCATAACTTCATGTTTCTTATTAATTGCATAAATATTTCACTGTGCACCACATTTTCATTATTTACTCATCTGTTGATGGACATCTCCGACATTTTTAGGTTTTTTTACTATTATGAATAGACCAGCAGTGAATATAAATGAGAAAATAATTCTGTAGTAGAATTAGGAGTCCTTTGGGTAAATTGTCAGTAGTGGCATAAATGAATCCTAAAGTAGATTGATTCAGTTTTCTGAGTAAAAAGCACACCTGGATTCCATAGTGGCTATTCACGTTCACACTGCCACCAGCAATGAATGAGTGTTCACTTCTCCCTACATGCTTGTCAGAATATAGTGTTCTTTTTTTTAATTGATCTTGACCATTCTGACTATAGTAAAATAATATGTCAAAATAGTTTTAGTTTACATTCCCTTGATCACTAAGGATGTTGCACCTTTCTCTATGTGTTTCTCAGATATTTGTATTGTATACTTTGAGGACTCTCTGTTTAGTTTTGTATCCTATTTTTAATTGAGTTATGTATTTTCTTGTTGTCCAGTTTATTTTGGCTTAAGTTCTACATATATTTTACATACTAGCCCTCTATTGGGTATGTAAATGGTAAAAATATTTGCCCATGCTGAGGCCCACCATTTTGCCTGAATGATCATGTCTTTTGCAGTTCAGAGTTTTTCAAGTTTATGATGTCTCATTTTTAATTTTGGTACTAATGTGTATGCTATCAGAAATGTTTTTACTGTGCTAATAATTTTTAAACTATTTCTCATTTTCGCTTCTACCATATTCAATGTATGTGATCTTAAACTGAGGTTATTTGTCTATTTGGTGTTGATTTTTGTGCAGGAACAAGACAAGGCTGGCTGTCTATTCTCTCCATTCCTATTCAATATAGTAAGTACTTGAAAACTTAGAACAATAAAGCAACTGTAGAAAATCAAGGAATATAATAGAAAACGAAGTAGTCAAAGTACATTTACTTTCTGATGATATGATTGTATGCATAAGGATCTTAAAGACTCTATCAAGCAACTTCTGTAGCTGGTGGACAGTTTCAGTAAAGTAGCAAACTAACACAAATAAATCAGTAATTTTCTGATATACAAATACCAAGAATATTGAAAAATAAATCAGAGAACAATACCTTTCACAATAGCCACAAAAATACCTTAGATGATAACTCTAAGAAACCAAGTGAAAGACTAGTATAATTTAAAAAAAAATAAGACATTGAAGAAAGAAATTGAAAGACATCAGAAAATGGAAACATCTTCCATGCTCATGGTTTGGTAGGACAAACATAATGAAAATGCCCATCTTACCAAAAACAATCTACAGATTCAATTCCCATCAAAATTCCAAGAGAATTCTTCACAGAAATTGAAAGAACAACTTTTAGCCTTTATAGAAACACAAAATTTCTAGGAGAGCTAAGACAATTCTGAATAACAAAACAATTGTTGGAGATATCATTTCTAATTTCAAGTTGTACTATAGAACAATAACAATGATAAAAAACAACAAAATATTGGCATAAAAACAGACATATTGTTCAATGGAATCAAATTGAAGACTAAGACATAATTCCACACAACTATGGGGAATTAATTTACTTTTGACCAAGAAGTTAAAAATACACATTGTAAAAAAAAGCAGCATTTTCACAAAATGGTTCTGGCCAAACTGGACTACTTCATGTAGAAAAATGCAAATACATTCGTATTTATTAGTCTCCTCTTCCCCCAAAAAAGACTAAACTTCAAGAGAAATTTTCTTACTTGTGAATATATTGAGTAATATATTTTGAGCCTGTGGCTACAAGCTAAAACTTAAGTAAAGAATTGCTTTGAAATTTTGATGGGAATTGTTGAATCGTTAAATTGTTTTGAGTAAGAGTGCCATCTTCACTATATTAGTCCTACCAATCCATGAGCATGGGAAATCATTATAGACTTTGAATGGATGATGTTCAACCTCAGTTTTTCTTGGCTCCTTGTGGCTCACTGCTAGAAGAGAAAGATTTCTACAATGTGCCATGGCTACCAGGTAGAGGTAGAAAGCCAGGCACATTGGTCATGGTTACATTTTTGTTGCTGAGGTAAAGTACAAAACCAAAAACCCATTTTTGGAAGAAATATTGTATTTGTACTTTCATTTCTGGTCAGTCATGTGCTATAATATGAGAGAAAGCACAACATTAGGCAACAGGTACGTTTTGATAATTACTTGATAATTATCGTTTTTGATACTCATTTATATCTAATCAAAATTCTAGTGTTTAAATGTGAACTGACAATTTAAAGCTTATTTTTCAATTATTTTGAGAAATCTAAAGCAAAGTCTTTTAAATGTTACTTTTTTATGATATTTCCAAATTTATGATATTAAAAAGCATCATGAATTTCAATCATAATATGGTGCTTTGTGTCTAATATTTTAGATTTGTTTTCATGCCTTGATAGAAATATATTAGCTTAAAATTTAATTTTTCACAGAAGACTATACAAGGTTGCCTCAAAGTTAACAGTATCTAGAAAGACTCTTTTATTACTTCTTAAGCTATTCCAGTGTGGAGTCATTAATGAGCAATAAATGTTTGAATTTAGAATCATTAAGTGAAGCAAAATAAACGGCTTCATTTCTTTTCTTCAAATATGAAACTAAACAGATCTTTATTTTCAAAAGAGAGAAAATCTATTGAAGAATGCCAAAACAGTTTCTAAGTTGTGTTAAGCTTGGTTAATATGCCACAAAATTAATTTTTCATTAAAAAATATTAAAATTCAATAACTATCATTTAGAAAATGTGAAGGTATTTATTTATTATTTCCTATGGAATGATGTCAGTACAACTACTCACTTTTTGTGAGTAAAAGCAATTGGCTACTATCTCCAGAATACTTTCTCATATGTAATATAAGAATCTCAATATCTACTACATAATTCATTTGGAAAACATCATATTTATATTAAAAACCTAGTATAATCTTAGTTTATTATCTTCATTTTCATATAGATAATTAAATTATCATAATCAAATCCATGTGTCCTGTGGTTTCTGAAATATTAGACAGTATTAAGTAAATTCTTGTTCTGAGGCCCTAACATTTATATACTAGATGCATGTACATAACTAAACAGTAACAAAAACATTTCAAAATTCCTAATGAAGATCAGAAGAGACATTAGATACTCACTTTAGAGGAGAAAGAAGGCAATTGAAGATATAATACACCTAAAACAAACGGCACCAAGATTAGAAATTGAAGTTGATCATTTTCCAAAGGTAGAGCTAAAATAAAACGGGTAAAACATGTCATGTAGCAGACAAAAACATTTAATTAAGTCTCTAGTAATAGGAATTCTCTTGACTCCCAGAGAAAGAGAAGACTGGGGAGGTAATATTTATTCAATCTGTAAATAATCAAAGGCAGGACAAGACTTTGGTATTTCCTTTACTATAATCAATGGAAAGTCATTTAGAAAAAGAATATACAGATTAGAATATCTTGCCTCCAGGACAAGTCAATTGGATGGAAGTTGGAGTGATAAGGGAAGTCATCTCTCAAAAATTGACCAATGCATTAATGTGTTGAATAGGTAATTCCCACATAAATTGATGAGAGTCTATGCATGTATGAAGTATGATAGTTAATAACAAAACATCACAAAATATTCATAGTATAAGGGGATAGTAACATTATGCTTATTCTCAATAAAGGATTTTCTGATATTTCCTATTATCATCCAGGATGAAGAAAGAAATTGTAAATTTACTTCTCTACCAAGTCATAAATAGGTGATTGAAGTACATTTGGTTTACGTACAGGGCCAGGGCCAAAACTGCAAGAAGAAATCAGGGCAGAGATAAAAAAGAATGTATGTAATTAAGAGCACTACATGGAATATAGATTTGATAACAATTAAGGCTAGAAAGCTCAGTGTAGACTTTTTTTAAAAAATTAAGTGTGTGTGTGTGTGTGTACGTGTGCGCACACACGCATGCCCACACACTTGCACGCAAATGTTCAGGTGTATTTTTTTATTCCTTTCTTTTCCTGAATATACTCTTCTAGTAAAGGAAATACAGACAAATTAATTTGATAACATTTTAGGTTTTCAATGTAAGATTCATGTGTAATATGCCTGTTTATTTTTAAAAAATTATCCAACATACACAGACAATATTAAGAAGAGTGTTAATACTAAAATAAGAAAACTTGCAAAGTCATTTAAAAATAATTAGCAAACATTTAAGCTTCTATTAAGTAAAATAGAACAATTAATCTTTAAAGGTTACTAAATGAGTGCCACTCCACATTGTATATTTTCATCCTTATGAATAGCCAATTGTACATAATCCAAATTTCAAAAGAAAAGTGGCCCAAGGAGGTGCTTACAAGTGATTAGAATTTCAAAGAGCTCAGAATAAATACCAGCTCTTTGATAGGCTAATTTATGCATAAAGTGGCAGGAAGAGGTGTCTGATTTGTTCTTGGAAAGTTCACACATAGCTATATTAGGACTCTAAAACAACCTTTGATAATTTCTCAAGTGTAGTGAAAGCCTAGACAGTATGTTTTTTTGATAAAACATTATTGACAAATAATATATACCAGGAAAAATGAATATTCAGATTTATTTATCATAAATAATGTATCTATAGTATTTTTAAAAACTATAAATTGTTATGTGTTTGCCAGGGTACCCTTTAAATTGAATATCATCAAAAACAGTCTAAAGAAAACAGAGATGAATTAGCAATTCAGAGTAATACTTGCACTCAATGTCTTTTTGTAAGAGTCAGCTACTCACAGGAAACTCTAAATCCTTGAATGTATACAGCCATTTAGTAATGTTTAGCCCTCTGAGAAACAAAGAAAGAGGCTGAAATACCCATTGTATTGCATGGGCTAATTGAGGGTTCATACAGGTAATATTAAACAGTTCAGTCACTGGCTAGCATTTTCTACAGGGCAAGCATTAAAGAAGCATTCAAGAATAAATTTATGACCTTTTTTTTAAAGAAAAAAATACATAGTATTTACAGTCTAAGTGTTTCTGTTTCAAACCTCTCAGTCCTCAACGTTTGCCATTTAATTTATTTCTTATAGGTAGACTAGTGAGAATCTAAATCTCAAAGGCGTATTTTGTTCTGGGAAACAAAACAGCCTGGTTTGTATAGTGCCCATTGCTGGGTCAATGAAAAATTCACGAACTTAAAACCCACATGACTGGGTGTATAACAGTTTAAGGGATTCATGGGATACATCTGAGAATTTCTCAGCCTCTCAGCTGAGGCTGTTTGAGAGCAGTGTGAGTAGGGCTCTGTTTGCACTCTGTGCCTGGGTCCTCACACATAAGCCAGAGGCTGGCATTTTTCTCTCCCAGAACGCATTTCCACACTACTGCTTATGTTTCATAGCAAATGAAGAGCCTGAGAGTATACAACTGTGGAACTTTTGATTTTGGAACCATGCCTAAACAACACTTTTTTTAAAAAATCCTTTCGAGAAACTGTGTGGATCCTAGGGTGTGTAATGCAAACTAATGTCATTCTTTGTGCTGAGGCTCTTTCTGAAAGTGAGGCATTCTCTTAAAACAAATTAAAGATACTTACTTCTGAAAGCAAAGACTATTTTATTCATTCAGGCAGGAATTGATAAAGCATGAAGCTTGAATGATTAAAAAGGGATCAAAGACAGATTGCTATGTGCAGCCTGGGGGAGGGGCTTCTGGAGGCTGCTAGAGTGCTGTACAAGAAACTGAAGGTCCTATGATTGCTTTCCTTGTGACTTTACTCCCTTATAATTGAAAACATTAGTGTGTAGAATAAAGCTTGGATGAGGAGTTTGAGAATCTAATAAGTCTAAGCTAAAGGTGTGCGACTCTCTTGCTTGCCTGCCTCACTGCTATCTGATAGATTAGTATTCAGCCTAGAGAAGCAAATGCTGTTCAAAAGACAAAAAAGGGCTGCTCTCTGCAAAGGCAGGACTAACCTACTCTAGCACATTTCTAAGAGTGGTTGAATATGGGCTCTAACAGGAAACCTAAGTTTGAAATGCTTCCATTGGAGCCTTCCTGATAAGTCAGGAGCTGGCCAAATATCTTTCTGGGACTTCTGTGCTTGGAGGCTTATATTCTAGCAAGAAGGAAACAAAACAATCTAGGACAACACACCATCACCACTAAACAATGTCGTTTATGTTTCTAATTATCTGTGGAGCCAAAATACATGCTGGAATAATATTTTGTGTTACTCCCTGTCTGAGAGACAGCAAAAGGCTTGTTTCTGATTCAGAGACTTTAGTTTCATGAATCATAAACATTTCATATCACTGACACTAACCTGGACTTTAAGGAGAAAAGAGAACGATTAGCTTCCTTAACCTGGACTCAGGGGCTCATTGGTGCTTTGAATAGAATAATGAGCCATGGTTGTATACCTGCCTCACTGAGCATGTGTATTAGGCAACACAGAGTATGAGAACTGTGGGATTATAATTGACTCTATTGTGGTAGAACTGTGGAATTGTAATTGACTCTACTGTGGTAGAAGTTGCTTCCTTGTCCAGTGCCTCTACACTGGGAATATCACCTTCCCTCTCTGACCCTGAGTTCTCCCATCTGTCCAAATGTAAGCAGAGGCAGCACTGATGAACTAAGACTGTGCAAGGTACTAATACTAAGTAATTGGAGGAAATTAAAGTCATGGTAGTTCTGGCACACAGTATATACTTAAAATCAATTGATATTTAGTTCTTCAACATGACAGAGACAGCTGGATATGTCTGCTCTCTCACTGTCAGATTATAGCCCAGTAGATTCCTTAAAATAAATAGTTCACACAAAAGAAATAAGCAGTAATCTAAGTACGTGAATTATGCAATGAGTTCTTTACATAGTTCTCAAGTTTGTACGTGCCCACAAAAGGAATGGTTGTAGAGTGATTAGACTTAGCAAATGAAAAATATAGCCTATCTGGTTAAACTTGAATTTCAGACAATAATTTTCAGCATAATTTTGCCCCAAATATTTCAAGGGGCATTGTTATACTAAATATACAGTAAGAACTATGTAAACACATTCAGAATGCTGTAAGTCTCCCTTGCATGTTCTCTAGGCACTATGTATCTACTAAGTCAAATAAGAAATATAAACTTTTAGCACTAGTGGTAATTCCTTTCTTCTCACTACTCAGGCCAGAAACATCAACCCTTTTTGATTTCTCTTTCTCTCATGCCTTATACACAAAGCATCAGAAAATCCTATGGGCTCTACATTGAAAATATATGCAGGATAGAAAAGTTTCTGGCAAATATCTTGTCCTTAGCAACAGTGATTTTATCCTGAATAAATACCATAACACTCTCATTGAGTTCCTTGTTTGTTTTTGACCTCCAGCATGCAATACTATAAATGTTAGAGTGATCTTTTGAAATATAACATAACCAACACCCAGTCATCTCATTTAGGCTACATCATTGTTACCACACTGTCCTATATAACACATTTTCTTTTGTGATATCTACCTCAACTTAGGAGACAGTAGCCATCAAGGGAAGGTAGAAACCTTTTGTTGGTTAGTTTTCCACAGAATACATAACAGTGCTTGGGACACAGCAAACACTCAGCAAATACATAATCAAAGAATTGAATGAATTAGACATGCCAGGTACTAAGAATAAATGTGATATTGGCTTTTTGTATATATTTATTTCATATTGACATTCTGTATTTGCTGAAGTGAGATGTTACCAGTATTTGAACACCATAATGAGAACATGCTTCACCATTGATTGTGAACCAGGAATTGCAGTAATACATATATGGCTTACAATATGTATAACAACCATACAAAGCAAATGAAGCACAAGAATGATTAGTCCAAGGTCACCAAACAATAAAATTATCTAGAAAAAAATGAAAGTGAAATTCATCTAACTTGAACGTCAGTACAATTTCCAGAGAATATCTTTTGCTGTGGTATGTTTGTGGCTTCTATATTTCTACAAAGACTCTCTTGCATAATAACCTACTACTGCTGCATTGTATCTTTCTTTTTACTGAACATAGACAAAATAATTTTCAGGTAGGTCGCTGCTTAGTGATTGCAAGGAGATACATGGTACCCTTTGTCCAACATTCTTCTTTCCTTACTAACCCTTCCTCCCAGTAATTACCTTTCTTTCCTCAGCATCTCTGCTTAATGTTCTAGATTCCACATACAAATTTTACAAATGGTTTTGTCTTTGTCTGGCTTATTACATTTGCAATAATGTGCTTCAAATTCATCCTCATTGTTAGTAATGATAGGAATTCCTTCTTATGAGAGAGTAGTTCATTCTAGACTTATTCCTTGCTATCCATAGAAATTTTTTCCACAACCCAGGGAAATAACCAAAGCTGAAGGGGCTCAAAACTTAATATAGAGTAGTTTATTTTTGTATATTAGATATATCCCTAATGTTTATCTTTTGTTCATGTTTAGTTAGATTAGCTTTAATATAATTCAGAATGATGTTGTAAAAACCATTAGTTATATCATATTTTTGTCATTTTTTCATACAATGTATTTTGATCATGGTTTCTTTCCTCCGGAATTCTTCCTAGATATTTCTCGCTTTCTTAAACTCCCCATCATTATATTCTTTCCACATATTTCTTTTAAAAAAATAAATAAATAACTAAAAACAAGAAATACACACAAGACAGCTCCCACAAAAACAGAAATTAAAATAAATTACCCAAAAAAACCAATCAAACAAGAAAATGCCTAAACAAATGTTGTTCGTGTGTAGGGTCCTTCTATACCTCTTCTGATAAATTTTGGGTTGAATTCTATTTTGTCAGGCATTAAAATGGCTATACCTGCTTGAATCTTGGGACCATTTGCTTGAAATACATTTTATCATCCTTTTACCCTAAGGTGATTTATATCCTTGATGGTATAATTTGTTTCTTGGATGCAGCAGAAAGATAGATATAATTTTCTACTCCAGTCTGTGTACTTTTATTGGGAGAATTAAAATGTTAATAGAATATTTTTACCAGGGAGCAGTGTTTATTGGTCTCTGTTGTTGCTCTCATTTTGATTTATGTTCTAGAATTACTCGTTCCTTATTTCTTCTGTACATATTTACAAAGATTCATTCATGTTTTGTCTAAATACTCTTTTGTCATATTCTTCAACACCATACAGTATGTGCTCTTTTATACTGTAGGAAATTGCTATTGTCAAATATCACCAGACCTTGTATAATATGATATTTTTAGTTTCTATTTTCTTACTCTTTGAGCCATATCTGAGCTTTTCTGTTTCACACTTTTTCTATTCTTGGTGTATTGCTTACCTCAAGCTTTAAAACATTCATAGTTCAACCAATAATTTATATTAAAGAATTTAATAATATATATTTTATGTGTATGCATTTAGTTATCAAACACAGACATATACATATACACATATAGAAACAAACACACAAACACAGCCAAATGTGCAGGTACAAACGAACACACATGTTTAACTTTATCCTTAAAGTACACTTAATTAATCAAATATTAAATAAAAATCTACACTAATGTATCTCTTCATTGTATTATAAAACTTTATAGTAAAGAAACTGGAGCTAATAAAATGATTCAACAGCCAAAGGTATAGATAAAGGAACTCAGTTCAATCTCTGGAACTCACAAGGTAGCAGGAGACAACCAACGTGTCCAAGTTGTCCTCTCACCTTCATACATGCACTGTGGCATGCATGCACATATATGCAGTAAATAAATGAATGTATAAATAAATAAATAAATAAATAAATGTTCTCATTTTAAAAGTTGAGCTTCTGATTCTATAAATGTGGTTGTGCAACTTAAATTATTAAATCTGAAAACTCACCATTTATAATAATTACAATCTTTAATGAAAGTAAGTCATTTGTTTACCCCAGACCCAGAAAACCTAGAAGAAATATTTGAAATTACCTTGTTGTTGTTTTCCATGAACATTCATATCAGATTATGAGTTTTTACAAATTAAAATAAAAATATGTGGCAGCATACATATCCACTGATCTATTACTTTGAAGAATTAGTATACTCTATTAATTTTTTACTCTGAAATAGTAAATTTGTATGTTTTGTATTCAGTATTTTCAATCTACTTTTTAAGCTATTAGAATATCATAAAATTAAACCTTTTAAAAGGATACTGATTGCCAAAAATATGTATTCAACATAATCTTTAATACGTAGGTTTTACATCTAAATAATGAGTAGAGCCAATGATAAATTTTAGCTCATGAAACTTTGTAGGAAATAGATAATATTTAAACTATAAAAAATTAACTCTAGTTATGAGCAAACCAACTTATTAACCAAACAATATTTTTAAGGGGCAAAATAATTTTATGAAGACTTTATATTATATATCTTATTTTATTTTGAAATGTAAATATCTTCTAATTATCCTGTAACTATAGTAACAAAAGTTATTATGTAAATATACATTCCAGTGTCTAAAAAAGAAAGTATAATTTGATAACTTCCCTTTGCCTTGTCTTAACTTTGAGCAATTTTCATAGTCTAGAGCAAAAGAATATCTCTAAGATATATGCATACATGTGAAATGGTTTTGATCATTGATGATTTACGTTTTATAAGTGAGGAAAAATTTTTCGAAACTGAAAGAAAGCCAGATCTTGATGAATAGGAAATTGTTGTCACATAATACCTAAATTTACTGTGCAACAAAGGGGAGGAATCTTATAAGAAAAAAAATATTTGCCAGCACACATACACACAGAGACACACACACATACACACACATACAAAGAAGGCCATACAGCTTGTTTTGACATAACTTAGTCCCTTAATTTCATTAAGCTATGTAGTCAAGAAGCCAGCCTTCAGCATGTGATGGCTTGATGTCCCAGTGTAGGGTAATGCCAAAGCTGGGAGGCAGGAGTGGGTCATGGGTGGGGGAGTACCCTCATAGAGGCAAGGGTAGGGAGGGTAAAATAAGGGATTTCCAGAGGGGAACAGGGAAAGGGGATAACATTTGAAATGTAAATAATAAAATATCAAATAATAATTTTTTAAAAAGATGTCAGCATTCACTGATAGGCAGGAAAATAGAGGTTTTCATTCTCATTGAGAAAATAATCTTATATGTAAACAGTGCACGTGTCTTTATGAAACTTTCTCTAATTTTTTCTATTGTACTCCTCAAATGCACTTTCTTGATTGTGATGAAAAATTGTACTTTCTTGATTGTGATATAAAAAAGGTAAAGTGGCCAATTCAATTCCTAATTGTCCATGTTGAAAATTTTCCAGTTAGAAATGTGTGTACAATTTGTATTTATAAGAAACAACTTGATCAAAGTAAGTTCAAAGCTTCTTAGAGGTTTAATTATGAAAAAAAATCTCATGAGCACTGGAAAATGTTAAGTATGTTGTTTTTCTAACCTGCTGAATCAAATTCAATTCAAAAGTTATACTGTGGTTGAGAGCTACTGAGCAGGCAGCAAACAAGGCCTTCTTGGTCTGTACCAATGAAATTAAACAGGATTATTCTCTAGAACATATAAAGCAAAACTAGGAAAGAAAGCTTGTTCAGTTCTTGAAAAGGTGAGCCTTGGAAAAATTTGATCAAAATTTTTGGTCTAAGGAGACATTCCACGTTACTCAGCACAGAAATATGACAATGATAGTCTGTTGGATCTGTGCTCATTGTTTCACTGTGGACCTTTTTCTTATGAAAAAGAGCACTCCGGACACTAGAACACTGGATAAACATTTTAAAAATGTATTGCAAGGCTTTAAAACAAGTTACAAAAGAATAATGCAAATGTGATCAGGTAGCAGGAATATTTCAAGAGAGTTTATTTTTAGGAAAAAAATAAACCAAATTCTGAAGGGCTTCAGTAAAGCATCATTGTTCAGTTCAGAATGAACTAGCTTTTCAGAACTGTGACACTTCAAACAGAGTAGAAATTTCATATATAGACAGTATGACTAAATTGAAGGATCTGGTTCAAAACATTCAGTACTTGAAGTGAATCTCAGTGAAGCCACTGTTTCTATCACTTCTCTCCACTCAAAGACAACCAAGGATATACTATCTGCCTAAGCAGTTATGTTTATTACTTATTGCAGGGAAGAATACATTAATACAGAGATGTGTTGTAGAAAGGTCTTATATGAAAAGGATTTGTAACTCTGCCAGGCATTTGAAGGAACATCTAAAAAATCAGGACTTTACTCTTTATTGGATGTTGTTAGGAAGTAGGCTTTGTATTTGTTTGAATTGCATATACCTGGAAGGAAAGCATGCCCAATTGTCACTGAAGCTATGCTTAGAAAATAAGCATCAGATACTAATATTTGCCTGGATAGGAGAACCTTTGGTAGTTTGGGGTATAGACAATGGTTGAGTTTTGTTTTGTTGCTTTTTCATGTGTGTTCAAACACATATATTATATGTTGTTCTTTGTGGTCATTGTGGTCATAAGTGGCTTTTTAAGATGTTGAAGTTCCTAGGGAAATACTAGGGCCCAGGAATGTATGCCAGGCTTTGTAGTAGCAACTCTAATACATAATGGTCATACCAGGACAATTGTTAGACGTCAGTTGATGCTTTTTCTCACCATAGCCCAAACACTACTTTATCAGAATAAACAAACATTTTATCTGAAGACAGAAAGGAAGTTAATAGTATAAGCAGCACGGTTACATTCTTTCTTGAGTGAATAAAATGTCACAAGTGACAAGCAAAGCTCATGCTAAAGATGTGTTGTTAAATTATCAGGACAGATCTCAAATTGGCTCCTGTATGAAACAATGCAAGTGAGGCAAGATAAATATACATTAAAATGTCTGTACATCTGTATTTTTTAAATAAATAGTTCAAGGAAGCTTATTTAAGAGCCTATTTTGGGCTGTATTGCTTGCTAAACGTAAAAGTGTCGAAATGAGAACAATAAACCCGTTTTGTTCAGTACATGAAACTCTATAATTTGCTGGAGAGATAATAGAACTGTTGCACAGATAAAATTAAAACTGGTAAAAATCTGCTTACCAGTGACCTAATAATAAGTCAGCCCCTCTTAGTCTTTTCATATAACTGATTTATGAAGGTTGAAAACAAATGGGTGAGTCAGGAACTTAAAGTTAGTTGGACAAATTTGCTGCCTCATTGTCAGGCTTGATTTTTGACAGCACTGAAATTAAAGTGAACAGAATGAGTCTTGGAAAGTTCAACTGAGTTTCAACAAGAGGTAAGAAATTAGTTCAGTAGTAAGAGTTAAGAGTTCATAAAATACTAGAGCATCATGAAGTACTTATCTTCTGATTTTCCTGAAAATCATGAAGCTATATAGTATCAATTGACAGTATTTCTAGAAGGAGAACACTGCAAAGGAAACTCAGAAAAACATCAACTAAATTCAAAATTAGTAGGAGAGAAGTTATTTACTTCTTTGAGTCATTGGCTGATTCTTTGGACTTCTGTTTTAAATTTCTCCTAACCAATGTTTTGTGCTATTTAGATGACCTGTCTACTTACCTATCCACCTATAAAAGCACTGTAATATATCTGTTGAATAATACAAATTATAATATGGTATAAAGGTATTATAATAGCCATAAATATATTGAGCTCTAGTACTCTTTAAGCTTCTAAATCACTTTTTATTTTCAAATTGCATAAATGTAATTATTTTAAATGTAGAGTTCCTTGGGGTAATGTTGATCTTTGTTATAAAAATATCCAATGCCTTCTTGTCTCTTTGTTCATGACCACTTGACAAACCACAGAAGCAGGGAGAACAGCCACCTCAACAGGACCTCTGTTGACTCTCACGTTTATACTCTCTCAAGAATACCAAGAATTCCAAACATGAACTATCTGCAGCTGGCAAAATAAAACTCTGTTTAGAAAATGAAACTATTCATAGTTAGCTCCTGTGAACAAACTGAAGCAGTCCCTTAGCTCACACCTGGGATTAAAGAAAAAGCATAACCTCATAACATACCTGGGCTTTTAAAGAAATCAAAATAATTCTTACTACACCCCCCTTTTTAGTCCACTAAATGGCTTTTTCACCATCATCAATATGCAGAGTAAGAGTAATTATGAGAGATATCAGGTAAGAATTACAATGTCTAGGCCATTTGTATTTAGCAACCTTAGAGAAAATACTCCACTATATATCATATCTTAGTGAGTCCAAAGTTTTGTACATAAATCACTACTTATTGTAATTTGCATTTATCAACTTAAAAAGATCCATTTTAGAATCTAAAACATTTTCTTAGATCCTAAACAACTTAAGCTTTTATGTCTTAAATCTTTAATAAGGAAAACTGTAAGACTAATAACTAGTTTTCAACCCTATCAGAGACCTGAGAAAGATAAACAGTACCTGAGTAAACAGGAAATGCAGAGCAAGGAGTTTCCAAAACTAGAAATAACAAAAAATGCTGGCTATCTGATCTCTGCAAAGTTGGACAATCGATTTCCAATTCAATTTGTAGGTGGATTGGTGTCCCTATCACTCCATTGGGGTTTCTGTCTGGCTACAGGAGGTGGCCTCTTAAGATTTGACATTCCCACTGTTATGCTTCTCACCTAAAGTCACACATATTGGCTTCTGGGCACATTGCCCATCCGAAGGTCTCTGGCACATTCTAGAAATGTCCCCCAAACACCAATCCCCACCAGCTGCAGATGTCCATAAATGCTTCTGGTCTTCTCACCTTCTATCTTGTCTCTCCCCACACCGGATCCTGATGACCCCCACTCCCCTACCATCTCCTTTTCCACCCAGTTCTCTCCCTCCATTTTTCTCCTATGACTATTTTATGTCTCATTCAAACTGAGATTCAAGAATCCTTGCCTCAGCCTTAGTCTTGTTTAGATTTCTGAGTCTGTGAGTTGTATCATGAGTATTCTGTACTTTTTGGCTAATATCCACTTACCAGTAAGTACATACCATGCATGTCCTTTGGGGTCTGGGTTACCTCACTCAGGATGATATTTTCTAATTCCATCCATTTGCATGCAAAATTCTTGATGTTCTCATTTTTCGTAGCTGAATAGTGTGCCACGGAGAAAATAATCAACATTTTCTGTATCTTTTCTTTGGCTAAGGGACATCTGGGTTGTTTCCAGTTTCTGGCTACTATGAATAAAAGCTTCTATGAACATAGTTGAGCAAGTGTCCCTATAGTATAGTGGGACATCTTTTGGATGTATGCCCAGAAGCGGTATAGTTGAGTCTTCAGGTAGAACTATTTCTAATTTTCTGAAAATTCCCCCAGATAAATTTCCAGAGTAGTTGTACAAGTTTACTCTCTCACTGGCAATGGAGGAGTATTTGCCTTGATCCATATCCGCACCAATATGTGCTGTTGCTTGAGTTTTTGATCTTAGCCATTCTGAAAGATGTGAAATGTAATTTCCAGGTCATTTTGATTTGTGTTTTTCTGATACTAAGGAAATTGAATGGTTTTTGTTTTGTTTTGTTTTGTTTTGTTTTGTTTTGTTTTGTACATCTCAGGCATTATAGATTCCTCCATTCAGAATTCTGTTTAGCACTGTACCCCATTTTTAAATTGGGTTATTTGGTTTGTTGGTATCCAAATTCTTGAGTTCTATATATATTTTGGATATTATCCCTCTGACAAATATAGGGTTAGTGAAGGTCTTCCCCCAATCTGTAGGCTGCCATTTTGTCTTATTGACAGTGTCCTTTGCCTTACAGAAGCTTTTCAGTTTCATGAGGTCCCATTTACTAGTGTTAATCTTAGAGCCTGAGCCATTGGTGTTCTGTACAGAAAAATGTCTCCTATGTCAATGAATTCAAGGCTATTTTCCACTTGCTTTTCTATTAGATTTAGTGTATCTGTTTTTACGTTGAGGTTAACTTGGACTTGAGCTTTATACAAGGTAATAAATATGAATCTATTTGCATTCTTCTACATACAGACATCCAGTTAGACCAGTACCATTTGTTGAAGATGCGTTCTTTTTTCCATTGTATGGCTTAGGCTTCTTTGCTAAAAATCAATGTCCATATTTTTGTTGTTTATTTCTGGGTCTTCGATTCTATTCCATTAATCAATCTGTCTATTCCTGTAGTACAGCTTCAGATCAGGGATGGTGATTCCAAAGAAATTCTTTTATCTTGTATTTTTTGTTATTCCAAATGAATTTGAGAATTGCTCTATCTCTGTGAAGAATTGTGAT
This sequence comes from Grammomys surdaster, assembly GCF_004785775.1. Lineage (NCBI taxonomy): Eukaryota > Metazoa > Chordata > Mammalia > Rodentia > Muridae > Grammomys > Grammomys surdaster. The sequence goes on along the minus strand of NW_021620581.1, from coordinate 1,072,130 downwards.
GGAATTTTGATGGGAATTGCATTGAATCTGTAGCTTGCTTTTGGAAAGGTGATCATTTTTACTACATTAATCCTGCCAAACAATAGGCATGGGAGACCTCTCATTCTTCTGATATCTTCCTCAATTTCTTTCTTCATACAGGTTGTTCATTTGGTTGGCTAAAGTTATACTAAGATATTTTATATTATTTGTGGCTACTGTAATGGGAGTGGTTTCCCTAATTTCTTTCTTGTCCCATTTATCATTTCTATAAAGGAGAACCACTGTTGTTGTTGCTGTTGCTACTGCTGCTGCTGCTGCTGCTGCTGCTGCTGCTGCTGCTGCTGCTGCTG
>NW_021620581.1:1048866-1071788 GCF_004785775.1 Grammomys surdaster | reverse complement strand
TGCTGCTGCTGCTGCTGCTGCTGCTGCTGCTGCTGCTGCTGCTGCTGTTAATTTTGTATCCAACCACTTTGCTGAAAGTGTTTATCATTTGTAGGAGTTCTCTGGTAGATTTTTTTCAGGGGTTCACTTATGTATACTTTCATCTCGTCAGCAAATAGCAATACTTTGACTTCTTCTTTTATAATTTGTATCCCCTTGGTCTCCTTTTGTTGTCTTATTGCTCTGGCTAGAACTTCAAGTACTATGTTGAATAGATAAGGAAAGAATGGGCAGTCTTGACTTGTCCCTGATTTTAGTAAAATTGATAAATGTTACTCTCCATTTAGTTTAGTTTTGGTTATTGCCTTGAGTATGTTGCCTTTATTATGTTTAGTTATGCACCTTAGTATCCCTGATCTCTCCAAGACTTTTTTTATAAAGTTGTTTTGAATTTTTTTAAAAATATTTTTCAGTATCTAACAAGATGATCATGTTTTTTTTCTTTCAGTTCATTTATGTGGTGGACTATGTTGGCGAATTTTCATATATTGAACTACCCCTGCATCCCTGAGATGAAGCCTACTTGAATATGGTGAATGACTTCTGTGATATGTTCTTGGATTCAATTTGCAAGTACTTTACTGAATATTTTTGCATCAATTTTTATAAGAGAAATTGGTCTAAAATTATTTTTCTTATTTTAGTCTTTGTGTGATTCAAGTATCAGTGTGACTGTTTCCTCACAGAATGAGTTTGGCAATGTTCCTTCTATTTCTATTTTGTGAAATAATTTGAGGAGTATTGGATTTAGCTCTTCAAATCTGGTAGAATTCTGCCCTAAAACCATCTGGTCTAGGGCCTGATTTGATTGGAAGACTTTTAATGCCTGCTTCTATTTCTGTGGAGGTTATAAAACCATTTAGATAGTTTAACAGATCTAGATTTAATTTTGATAAGTGATATCTGTCTCAAAAATTCATTCATTTCATTTAGATTTTCTGTTTTGTTGAATATAGGCTTTTGAAGTAATACCTAATGATTGTTAGAATTTACTGAGTGTTGTTATGTCTCCCTTTTCATTTCTGATTTAGTTTTATTTGGATACTATTTCTCTGCCCTTTAGTTCGTTTGGCTAAGGGTTTGTCTATTGTGTTGGTTTTTTTTTTTCAAAGAACCATCTCTTGATTTTGTTAATCTTTGTATTGTTCTCTTTGTTTCTAATTTATTGATTTCAAATCTGAGTTTGATTATTTCCTGCCGTCTACTCCTCTGTAGTATGTTTGCTGCCTTTTGTTTGAGAACTTTCAAGTGTTAAATTACCAGTATGTGATATCTCCAATTTCTTTATGAAAGCATTTAATGCTATGAACTTTCCTCTTAGCACTGCTTTCATTGTACCCCATTAGGTTCGAATGTTGTGAGTTCATTTTCAATGAATTCTAGAAATATTTTAATTTCTTTCTTTATTTGTTTCCCTGATCCAGAGATCACTCAATGGTGAGTTGTTCTGTTTTCATGAATGTCTAGGCTTTCTGTTGTTCTTGTTGTTCTTGAAGTCCAGCTTTAATCCATGGTGGTCTGATAACATACAAGGATTTATTTTAATTTCCTTATATCTGCTGAGGCTTTCTTTGTGAACTATTATGTGGCCAGTTTTGGAAAAGGTTCCATGAGGTGCTGAGAAGAAGGTATTTTTTTTTTATGTTTGGGTAAAAGAGCTATAGATATCAGTTAGGTCCATTTGATTCACAAAGTTGGTTTGTTTCATTATTTCTATGTTTAGCTTTTGTCTGAATGTCCTGTCAATTAGTGAGAGTGGGGTGTTATATCCTTCCCCTAATAATGTGTGGGATTTTATATGTGATATAAGATTCAGTAATGTTTATTTTGTTAATGTGGCTTACCCTGCATTTAGAAAATAGATGATCAAAATTGATATGTCATCTTGGTAAATTTTTCTTTTGATGAGTATGAAGTGTCCTTCCCCATCTCTTTTGATTTTGATTACTTTTGGTTGAAAGTCTATTTTATTAGTTATTTAGAATTCCTAGTCTACCTTGCTTCTTGAGTCTGTTTAGTTGGAAAACTTTTTTCCAGCCCTTTACTCTGAAATAATACTATTTTGTTTCTGAGGTGTGTTTCTTGTATGCAGCAGAATAATGGATCTTATTTTTACATCCATTCTGTTAGCCTCTGTCTTTTTACTGAGAAATAGAAATAGAGTCCATTGATGTTGAGAGATATTAAAGACCAATGATTATTGATGTTGATATTGTTAGTGTCTGTGTGTTTGTGAGTATGTGTCTGTGTTTCCTTTTTTGTTTTTGTTTTTTTGACCTTGTGTTGGAGGTTTCATTATAGTATTTTCTGTGTGTCTGGGTTTGTGGATTCACAATGTTTAAATTTGTTTTTATTTCTTGGAATATCTTGTTTTTTTCCCATGTATAGTGATTGAGAGTTCTTCAGGGTTGACATCTATAGCTTCTTAGAGTCTGCAAGACATTTATCTATCCAGGCCCTTCTTGCTTTTAGAATCTCTGTTGAGAATTTGGATATAATTCTGATAGATATGCCTTTGTATGTTACTTGTCCTTTTTCCCTTGCAGCCTACAATATTCTTTGCTCTGTAGATTCCTTGTTTTCATTATCATGTGACAAGAGGGTTTTCAATTCTGATCCAATTTATTTGGTGTTTTGTAACTTCTTACACTTTTACAGGTATCATTTTAGGTTCAGGTAATATTCTTCTATGATTTTTTTGAAAGTATTTTCTGGTCTTTGGATCTGAGGATGTTCTTCTATTTCTATTATTCTTAGTTTAGTTTAGATATAATTTCATAACATCCCAGATTTTCTGGATGTTTTGTGACATAAATGTTTTAGATATATCATTTTCTTTGACTGACGTATCAATTTCTTCTATGGTATCTTTTATGTCTGAGATTCTATTTTCCATCTCCTGTATTCCATTGGTGATGCTTGCTTCTATAGTTCCTGTTCTCTTCCCTAGGTTTCCATCTCCAGGTTTCCCTCAGTTTGTGTTTTCCTTATGGTTTCTATTTCCATTTTCAGATATTGAACAGTTTTATTCATTTCCTTCGCCTGATATTTTCTATATTTCTTTAAGGAATTTATTCATTTCCTCTTCTTTTATTTTTTTTTATTTTTAATTGGATATTTTATTTACATTTAAGATATGACCCCCTTACCCCATTTACTACCCACCCAGGAACCCCCTATCCTAGCCCCCTCTTCCTACTTCAATGAGGATGTCTCCCCCGCACTCCCACCTCCCCACCCACGAATTCCCCCACACTGGAGCATCCAGCTTTCCTGGGACCAAGGATCTCCTCTCCCACCTATCCCCAACAGGGTCATCCTCCCCTACATATACAGCTGGAGCCATGAGTTCCTCCCTATGTGCTTCCAGGCTGGTGATTTAGACCCTGGGAGATATGGTTGGTTGGTATTATTGCTCTTCCCATGGGGCTGGAAACCCTTTCAGCTCCTTCAGTCTTCTCTCTAACTCCTCCATTGGGAACCCCATGATCAGTTCAATGGTTAGTTGTGAGCATCTGCCTCTGAATATGTCAGACTCTGGCAGACCTCTAAGGAGAGGCCTATATCAAGCTCCTGTCAGCATGTACTTCCTGGCATCCACATCAGCATCTACCTTTGGTGACTGCACATGGGATGGATACCCAGGTGGAACAGTCTCCAGATGGCCCCTCCTTCAGTTTCTGTCCCACATTTTGTCTCCATATTTGCTCCCATGAGTATTTTGTTACTCCTTCTAAGAAGCACCGAAGCGCCCACACTTTGGTCTTCCTTCTTCATGAGTTTCATGTGGTCTATGAGTTGCATTTTGGGTATTTCAAGCTTCTGAGCTAATATCCAATTATCAGTGAGTGAATATGATGTGTGTTCTTTTGTGATTGGGTTACCTCACTCAGGATGATATTTTCTAATTTCATCCATTTACCTAAGAATTTCTCGAATTCATTTTTTTTTAAATAGCTGAGTAATACTCCATTGTGTAAATGTACCACATTTTTTTTGTGTCCATTCCTCTGTTGAAGGACATCTGGGTTCTTTCCAGCTTCTGGCTATTATAAATAAGGCTAATATGAACATAATGGAGCATATGTCCTTGTTATATGTTAGAGCATCTTCTGGGTATATGCCCAGGAGTGATATAGCCGGGTCCTCAGGCAATGCTATGTTCAATTTTCTGAGGAACCGCTAGACTGATTTCTAGAGTGGTTGCACCAGCTTGCAATCCCACCAAAATGGTGGTGTGTTCTTTCTCCACATCCTTGCCAGCATCTGCTATCACCTGAGTTTTTGATCTTAGTCATTCTGACTGGATCATTTCCTCTATAAAGGGCTTTATAATATTTATAAGGTTGGATTCAAGGTCATTTTCTTACTCTTTAGTTGTGGTAGGATTGCCAGGACTTGCTCTAAAGGTTCTGTATTGCTCTGGGTTTTGTTGATTGTGTTCTTATACTGGCCTTTAGCCACTTGGTTTTCCCTGTATGTTCCTAATGTAGCAGGTATTGGGAAGGGAGTCCTTAACTGGATGTTCCTGTTCTAGTAGGCCTCTGGCAGGCTTCCTTAGGAGGGAAGAAGCAGGAGAGGTGGGATGGGATGGGGGTTTCAGTGGGGGAGGGGGGCTGGGAAAGGAAATAAATTTGAAATGTAAATAAAGTAAATATCCAATAAAAAAGAAAAAATAAACGAAAGTCTGTGTGTTTCTTTCTGTAAGACCTATATTCTGATGAGAAATTTTGGATGCTATTCCCAGCTTTAGTTTTCTTGATATGTTATTTCTTCTTTTCCTGTGATTTTGTGCTTTTTCTGCATATACTAGCCTTAGGGTCAGGGAACAGCTGAAAGAAATTCATGACAGCATGATGTGTGACTATTCTGTTCAGTTGAAGGTGGACTTCAGGTGGACTTCATATTTACAAAATGGCTATCTCATTTAGGCAAGCTATATGATGTGAACACTTTTCAAATCAAACTTTTTTACTCCCAAGGACCTTAATATTTCTTTATTCTCTCTGAAATAAATCATCTGTCTTCTTCCAGGACAAAACAATAGGTATAGGAAAGAGCTGTGATTCATAAGGGTAAAGAAGATAATCTGAGAGAAAGTTCAGCTAAGTAAGTTACTTTTACCTTGCATATACATGTGTGAATCCTTGTGCACAGATACATGTACTTGTACACATACTTGCATATGTGTGCATGTTCATGCACATATGCCCATGAGTGCACATGTGCATGCATATACAGACACAGAGACACAGAGACACAGAGACACACAGACACACACACACACACACACAAAACAATGGGAAGAATAAGGTTCTTGTAATGGTATAGAAATGAAAAGTATCAGTAAGACAGTATGAAGAAGGATGCCCCAGTTACCAAGTTGAGAAGAAAGCTTAATGTTTTTAAGGATTATTTAAATAATTATTTTTTCAAATGAATTTATTATTATTAATAAATATTTAAAGTTATGAATATCATGTATATAAAAACTTATTTATACTTATATAATGCCAGAGATTCTAATATTTATATACCCTCTTTATTGCTGAAGTATAAAGCCAGACCTTTACTTGTTGCTTTTCACTGCAGTTACAGTGACTCAATAGTCAAGATTCTTGTGGTAGCAAACGACAAACCAACTCAAACTAATTAAGCCATTAGATTGGGTTTTATTGGTCTGCAGAAAGAGGTAGAATAGACCAGAAATGATGGCTGAGCACATTAGAAAGTCTATATATATTTTCTCCTTGAATCTTCCATCATTTTCCAGCATTAAGGAAAATGCAACTGCCAGGGTAACCTGACATTCTGGTTGTTGATAACACAGTTGGCAGCACATTGCTCATCACAGCTTATGATACTTATTTTGAGCATTCTATATTCACCAACAAATATGTTCCTCTCCTCTACCAAAATGAAAATTAAATGGAACTGTAAGAAATAATGAGTATGTAAAATATTCATACATGTGAACCATTTCATTTGGGATTTGTGGTAGCAGTGGTAAACTTGTGCAGCAGCTGTTGTCACATGCTTTTCAAAATTGTAATCTCTCTGGAATTTCAGCTGTGTTTGCCCAATTTATTCTGTTTTGTTTTAGTAGAATGTTGTATTTCTAACTATTTATAGATATTTTAATATACAGATCTCAATCTCTCCTACACACACACACACACACACACACCTTCTAAAAGACACATATTCAAGTTTTGAATGATTATATCAATTAACTGGAAACAAGCTGAATTTTAAATGAGTAGAGAGAATCAAACCATTCAACTCTGTATTTCATTGAAACAAGGAAGTAAATATGCTTTAATCGAAACAGATTTAGAAGAAAGAAATAAAACTTAAATGATCATAAAAGTCCTTAAAATGTATAATAGAAAATGCAGCCCAATTATAGGAAAGATATGGGCACTGCATCCAGAGAGTGTATGTACTGGATCCATCTGAGGAAAGGCTTCATCTTGTAATGGGAAAATAGTCTGTGATGAGTACATAGAGAAGAAAAATGTCATCGTGGGAGTTAGATAAACTAAAATTGTTCAGTCAGGATGGTAAGCCAGTGCTTATTTCTAGAAAGACAAAATATTGTTTACATTGATATCCCCAGCCTGAAATTTACACTACTAGCACCAGCTGTGAATCATGTAGCAAAGTATGTCTATTGTGCCCAGGTAGGAAGTACTATTTTCTGCTTTCATAAAAGAGATATTTTACCTTTAAAATGTTTATTGATCTTTCTGATCTGTTTCAAAGATACAAAAACCAAAAAAAAAGAAGAAAGAAAACAAAGAGCACATACTCATACAAATTAACAAATGTCAGTTAATCTTTTAGCTATTTACCTCAAACCCTTTTTGAGGTATAATTGTAGAACCCTAGCAATTTTTGCTAACTACAATGTGGTCTTAATGTAAACTACCTGACCCTATAGATTTGTTTGTTTGAATACTTATTATCTAGGTGATAGCACTGTCTGAGAAGATGGTAACACCTTTAGGAGGTGAAGTCTCACTGGTAGAATAGAATCTGGTCATGGACCTGGAGGTTTTGTAGTTCAGCTACACTACCTACGTACTCTTCATTTCCTGATTATGGGTAGAATATGACCAGATATTTTTACCTCTTGCCAACAAGTTTTCTCTATCAACCAACGAAGTAATCCTAAATCAATTCTTTCTCTCTTAAATTTCTTCTTGTAAATTTTTAGATCACAATGATGAAAAAGAGAATAATACAAGATATTAGTACTAGGATTAGTATCATTACAGTTACAAACATAACTATATATAGTGCCTAAGCTTTTGAAACAAGCCTGTAGAAGTAATATGGAATATTTTGGAGTCATGTATAGGCTTATACTTTTCAAAACCTTCTTTAATATGGGTTCTTAAATGTTTCAATCTCCCTTATAGCCCACTGACCAAAAGTAGGTGAAGAAAATGGCTAATAGAACAAGGGGAACATGGACCTGTTTAGAAGTAATTCCTTGTGGCAATTCCAATCTTTATGGTCTGCAGTCCAGTCTACTAGCAAAACACCTAACAGGAATTTGCAGCAGGAGCTCAACCCAGTCCTCAAAAGTGGCAGGAAGCAGCCTGAACAGCACTACAAGTTCTATGGTGCACTTCTCTATATATAATTATAAGGAAAGACAAGTGAAGAAAGCAAGAAGAACCAATGCATTAGTGTAGTCAGCAAACACCAGCATCTGGAAAGCCCAATGAAGACCTGCAAGGTGAACCAATGCCAGAGCATCATCCACTATGTGTTGAGTTATACTTATACTCTATACTCTTTCCAAACATCATATGTCCTCTAAATCATTCACTTTATTAAAATATTGAATGCTCTTTCACCAGATAGCTTTCAGGAAAAAAAACACACATACACCATGTGTCTCCTTCAGCAAAACCTCTTCTCATCAGATAGTTTTTAGAAAAACATCACATGATACAATTGAGTCACACAAAAAAGAAATCCCCACTTCAGTTGTGTGCTATAAAAATCTTAGAATGCTACATGAAAAGCTGACTTAATCATTCTTATGGGAGTTTGGAAAGCAAGAATGGTGAGATAAATACAGGCTATGGCATTTATCAAATTTCAGTTTAGGAAGAATGGCTCAGTTAGAAACTGAGAAATTAAGTGAGGCTCAATTGAAAAAGTAATGGACTGATTTGTTTGGCAGAGTAAAGGTGAAGATAGCACACAGGCTGTGTCATGGTTACTATTCTCCATTCTCATCCAGGTTTACAGTAGAAAAAACAAAAAGTGGTGCAGAAAGAAAAAATGTGATGTTTGATGAGGAAATGTGTGTAAGCATGCATTTCAGATGAGAATTTAGATTTCAAAGCATCTATAATTGTTACAGAATTTAGCACCATTAACAAAAAGATTAGATCAAGGCTTCATTATTTCAGAGCTTGGAAATAAGGGAGATAAGGGAGATTCAACCATTGAAACTGATAAAAAGTAAGCAAAGGAATGTGGATTATTTTCCTGAAATCCATTAATAATAGTGTTTTAAGAAACAATCACATATATCTACTGTTACTGAAGGATCAAGTAACAAGATGAATGAGAACTGCATAGGATGAAAATAAAGAAAGCAATTTTATGACATTACATAGCTGCCTTAATGTAACAGCTGTTTTCATCACATAACAGCCATATTATATCAAAAGATGAAAGCTAGAAATAGATATCCATCAAAACAATGAACCCAAGTTACACGGTTCCTAACAGCTATTGGCCTAGACTTTTCTTAATCACTTCCAGAATCATTATTATCTATTATCCTATCAATGCCAAGTAACCATTCCCATTTTTGGTGATGTTGCAATCTCCCCTTTTGTTGAATATGTAGGTATATTCACTCCTATTCATCATTTAAAATGTTGCCTTGTTGGTCACATCATGTAAATTACTATTGATTGTTGAGGAATATTCATCTAGCAACAAGCCTGCCCTGGCAAGGGATCACATCCATAGACCTTCTAGGTCTGTGTGATCTGCCTTGAATACAGACACGTTTATTACACATTAATTACAAACAATAAAGGTAAAGTTAGTTTTTAGAAGGAAGCAGCCATATTTGAAAGTGACATCTAATTAAGGGGCAGACAAAGTGAATCAGAGAAATATTTGACAGAATGAGTCAGAAATAGGATACATTCAAATCTCTCAAGAATAGACAGAAAAGAGAGACAAATTAAGAGAGCAACACAGAGAGAAGGAGAGGGGAGAGAGATTTACTGGTACAGTTTTTACAGAAACAGGTGACAGAGAGAACAAGCTAGACACAGGTAAAGACAGAACAAGCCAGAGAATGAGTAGGAGCCAGAAGATTAGAAAAAATTGAGAGTTAATTTGAGGCCAAGCAGACCAATTTAGTCAGAATTTGAAAGAAGCCAGTTTGAATTGGTCAGCTTGAAGAAGACTTTGGACCAAAATAGCTGAGTTTAACCACCCACTCAGAGTTCAGAAGAGCTAGAAGGGGTAAATGTATTCATCATTAAGCCATTGAATGACAATTACTTGTGTCAAAAAAATGTCACAATTGCAATTGACTGGCATACAGATATCACTTGTAGTATTTTTGAAAGTTCATTTTTAAAACTTCTATAAGAAATAACCTTTTTAAGGATATCACTAAAGGATGTGGCAATCTCACAAGTAGCCACTGCCCAAGTTCATGATGCCTCTGCTTTGGTCAGTCTCATTCTGCTACTCCGTTCTTCAGTGACACGTGGTTAAAATAATGTACTCTTGTGTAAACAACATTGTTTTCTACTCTCCACTATAAATACTACTCTTCTAGGATACTAATCTATGATTGGCGATTTTTCACTCTCTCCATGTCTCTATGCCAAGCTAGTGTAAGTCCTTTTTAAGAACAATCAGAGGTCTGAGGTTTATTATTTTTATAACTGGACACTTCATCTCCAGCTTTAAACTAAGAGGACAATCAGTAAAACCTGGGCACTTTCCAAGTACTCCAATCAGTAAGTAATCAATCCTACTACTACAAATTCTGTTCCATACCTCCATAGTAACCCACCCTAAAATTGGGTTCAGAATATAATGTCAGAAAATGTAATTATCTCATTATAAAATGGTATTGCTTCAAAATCCCTCAAGTACACATCAAGATGACTTCATCACAGTTATCAAAATTACCTTCCATTCACAGGTAAGAGAATGTTTCATAAAAAGAAGCAGTATTAAGCCAAATTGAGTGGTTGAATGCTACTGACTGTCTAATTTCCCATACATCCACAGAAATATTTAGAGGACTTATCAAGGTCATATTTCTACTGCTTAGCTTGATTTGTAAATGATGCACTTTGGGTACATTAAACAGAAGACAGTCTAAGAGTAAAAATTAAAAACAACTTGGCAAAGACCACCAAACAACTTGCTGAGCTTGCTGAGAATAGCCATAATAAAAATATCAAGCCCCTCTAGGGACAAGGTGACCAGAAATGTAGAAACAACCAAAGACATATCTTGACCAGTCTAAACATGCCCAAGTGAGTAATGGGCCACCTGGTGTTTATCCTAGAAGGTCTGAGGTTTCATGGTCAAAAATAGTGGGCCATCCAGCCTATCAAAATGATTGCTTACACAAAGTGCTGATGTTTGAAATATCCAATTATATGTAACCACGCCAGAATTTCCCGCTTTTCCCTACCCCCTTGTGACTCCCCCTATAAAAGTTCTAAACTTCCTGGGGTCTTCATCGAAATTCTCTCTCCTGCGTGGGATGAGTTTCGATCCAAGGGCCCTTGTTAGTAAACTGCCTTTTGCCATTTGCATCGTGTCAGTCTCTCATGTCTCCTTGGGTGTGCACTGATCGGGACTTGAGTTGGGGGTCCTCTCTGTGAGTCCTTACAACACCAGTTAATTTTTTTCATACCTTTCCAAAGTTTATTAGAATGCCATAGGCAATTTTTGTTGTGTACTTAATTTGGCCTGTAGTAAAGAATAACTTGCAATCTGAATAATTTCTATGTTGAGTAAAATAATCTCATAAATTCTTTACTAATAGACTGTCTATTATCTCCTCTCAATATCCACTTCTTGAAATAAACAAAAACAGAAATCCCCTTCCAACAACTTTCTGTACATCACATATGTCTCATTTTCTGCCTCTTTTCACTGAAAGAGATGATCCTGATGCTTATAGTGACACACCTACTCCAACAAGGCCATTCCTCCAAATACTGCCACTCCATGGGCCAAGCATATGGATTCCAGACATTAAACAAGAATCTGTAACATTGACAATGCCTTGGAGACCCCAAGATACTTGAGAATCCAGAGCCATGGGAAACCTGCTGAGGAAAGATGCTATCAAGGAGTGGAACTAGCCACCTAGATGGAATTGTGCTTCAGTGAACAAAGCAGAAAGGATTTTTAAGATCTGCAGAGCCCTTTGACATCAGAAATGAGTAGGCAGACCTTAGAGTTTGTCCAGCTGGATTTGGGCCTTGATTTAATCCAGCATTTCCTAGAATTTCAAAACATGACCTATGAGCTTTTCAACAAATAGGGATGCTGAATGAGCCAGGAATATTTGAACACACTAATGTTCACAGCAGGTCAGGACCAAGCATGAGCAGTACATCATTTCAATGTCAGTATAGGAGGAGTAGAGAACACTGTATCAAAATTATTTCAGTGACTAAGTGTCTGAAATTAGAGGCTGGGAAGATCATTGATACATTAAATGTGTAGGAAGAGAACAGAAAAAAGAACCACATTGCCAAACATTTATGGGATTAGTGACCTTGTGTTATGTTGTGTGTTATGTGTATAATATGTTGTTGTAATTCAATTACTCCTTCCCAAACCTTCACACTTTAAAGAAATCCACCGTTATAATAGGTACTTTCTAATTTTTTAAAAAATTATTAATTATTTTATTTATATACATTTCTAATGTTATCACCCCCTTCTCATTTTCCCCTCTGCAAACCCCGTATCCCAAACCCCTCCCCCTGGCTTCTATGATGGTGCTCCCCCACCCACCCACTGACTCTTGCCTTACTGCCCTAGCATTCCCCTATGCTGGGTCATCAGGCCTCTAAAGAGTTTGTTTTCATTATTTATTTGGAAAAATGTCTTTTATTCATAAATGATGAAATTTTCATCCCTTGTTCTTCAAGAAACAGTGCTTACTTATACTGTTTCTAATATTCCTTTGTGTAGCAATCTCAAAATAAATTAATTTGAACATAGATTTCTTTTTGCAATACTTATTTACATTAATAATGGCAATATTTCTCTCAATATTTGTTTTTCAATTGATTTCTAATTTTTTGTTGGTAATCTCATTATCATATTTTAAAACTATTTTTATTAGGATCAGCTTTCCCTTTGTGAATATTATTCTTGTTTTCTCCAGTTTACTTAACTTACCCTACAGGTCTATGTTTTCTAAATTTGTATATTCATACAGTACATTCATGTCTCAATGCATTCTTCATTCTTTTTTACATTTTGTATTTTTTATGTTTTATGTACATTCTTCCAGTTTCTATATACAGCAATATGTAGAATTATACATATTATTTTGCTTATTGATTGAGAGTATGTGTTGCTATCATTGTGTGCTTGTATGTGTGTGTATGCATGTGTATGTATGTTTCACTGCATGGGTGTATTTGTGTGAAATATGATGTAGGAACTCTTTCACTTTCTAGAGGAGGAAACATTTTCATCCAATTGTAAATCTGTTGTCTTCTAAATGCTTTGATAAGGAGAGCAATTAAAGTGTTAAACTTTCATGTATCAGTTCTTTTTATAACATACATATTGTGGTAAAGTTGAGTTCTTCACCTATAACATGTAGGAAATTGTTTTTGAAGTATAAAATATATGTGTTTTCTGCAGCTGAACATGTATAAGAACTAGTATGCATCTAATGTACACCAATCACTTATATCCAAATTACAAATGTGTTACAGTATATTATCAATCACAATATGTTAGTGATGTTTTATGTTATAATTATACAAATTGTAAACAGTAACATATTTAAAAAATGCCAGGCACCAGGAAAGCAAGAGACTCCTAAGACCCAACAGGGATGACATTAGCTGAAATATCCTATAAAGGGGAGAGAGAACCTTTAGACACTGTATCCAGAGGTTAAGTATGGCTCCTGGTTGAGGGGTGGGGCCACCAATTCTTCTCAAAAATTTTAACCCAAAATTATTCCTGTCTAAAGGAAATCCAGGGACAAAGAGTGGAGCAGAGACTGAAGGAACGGTGATCTAGAGATTGTCCCACCTGGGGATCTATCTCATATGCAGCCACCAAACCCAGTTGCTATTGCTAATGCCAAGTGCTTGTATTAGCAATTGCATTAGGATCCTAATATGGGTGTCTCCTTAGAGGCTCTGCAAGAGCTTTACCAATACAGATGTGGATGCCTGCACCCAATCATTGCACTGAGCACAGGTACCCCAGTGGAGTAAGGAGCAAGGGAAAGGACTGAAGGAGCTGAAGGGGTTTTCAACCCAATAGGAAGAACAACAATATCAACCCACCAGATCCCCTAGAGCTCCCAGGGACTAAACCACCAACCAAAGATTACACATGGAGGGACCCATGGCTCCATCTGCATATGTAGCAGAGGATGCCCTTATCTGGTATCAATGGGAAGGGAGATCCTTGGTTCTTTGGAGGCTTGAATCATCTTATATCTGCTCATCAGGTCTCATTCTTAGTACAGTCAGTCTCCTTGCTTAAGAAAATGTCATAAAGGAACATAAACATAGGAGTAGGGCCTACTACTTATGTTCTCCCATTCTGAAAGCACAAACCATTCCTTTACTCATCATATTCCTACTGTCTTTGTCGTTTTTCATTTGTTGTGATATAGTACTCCAGTATAAGCAAGTTATTGTGATTATCGTTAAAACTAGTACAATCTTTGAACCCAATGTGTCCGGTATGTTTTTTCCATTTTGACAGGGTGTAGGAGCTGGGCAACTAAAGAAAGGTATGAAATGAAACACAATCCAAAGGATACCCAGTATAAAAGAAACAAAGTGATGCCAGAGGCCAGCTCCAGAATCCTGATTCTCTCTTGAAGGTAGCCAAATCGAAAGAATATGGGGTGGTATGGGGGGCAAGACCAAGTCTTGTGAATGATTAGGGTTGCTTTTATAACAATAATAATAATAATAATAATAATAATAATAAACAATAATAATAATGATAATGATAATGATGATGATGATGATGATGATGTTTACCTAGCTGGAATGTAAGTTACTTAGAAGCCAGAAGCTGCAGGCCTCTGGTCAAATTGACACCCTTTGCCTAACAGTGGGAAATGGATTAAGTAAAAGATTAATTGCTAAGGCTATTTTCTCACTTGCCCAGAAGCCTGCACTCTTGCTTGTCAGGCTGGATGCAGGATTGAAGCAATGAACTTTTATAGAAGTAGGAGAAGAGAGTCATTCACAGAAGGAAAAGCTTTTACACAAGCAAATACGCACAAACTCATATACATTCATACATAAATTCATGTTAATACCCATACACCTTCATGCATTCCAGTTGGATCAATCTACTTACTTATCTCATAATTACATAGACACAGACACACACACACACACACATACTTACATATGCATATGGAGCAAAAGCCCAAATATCAGTGCAGAAAGAAATCACCCATTCTAGATGAAAAATAAGATACAATTTTTATTACATAGAGAGGGAAAAAGCTTCTACCCTCTTATTATTAAATGAATTAAATCCAAGTCCATAAGAAAAAAAAAGCTTTGACCTCTTTTTTATGACTAAGCTTGCCTTGTTATTAAGAAAAGACCTGTTCCATCCCATAGTAACGAGAAGCCTGCCTGCTTTTCTACTCTCTTTGCAGCTTCTTCTTTGTCCCTCTTTCTCTCTTCATTCTGTGTATTGCTCTCTTCTGCTTCTGCCCTGATGTCCTCTTTATTTCTATGTGAAAGTAAAAAAGGGAAAAATTTCAGACTATATGTTCTCACAATTTCAAAGTTACTTTCTTAATTCCTAAATTGCTGTTAATTTCTACGTTATCCTACACTTCTGTCCTTCCCTTCCTCCTCCTAATCTTGCTCTCTCTTTTCCCCTAACACTGCTCTCTTCTCTGCTCTGATGTAATAATTCCATGCAATGTAATTGTTCCTAGATTTTTGTACCTTTTCTAGGAGATTAGATTACATGACTTTTCCAAACATCCTTTTTTAAACAAAAGTTCACTAAAAATTCAAATATAAATTAAAATCATTAATTGAATAAGAATATTACAACATAGATGTTTACATGTGTTTTCAGTAAGAGTAAGTATCTGGCTAAACATCAATATACCATCACTGGTTCCACAGGTTATACTATAATTTTTAAGACTATTTTATCATTGAAGTTTTGTATTGATAAACCCAGTCAGTATTTTTTATCTTGTCCTTGCACTTTTACTAAATCATTATTTCCCTTTTAAGACCCTTGGTTAATTATTTACAACATTTTGGAATATGTTCTTAGTTGTAAATGCCTGCTTTCAATCACAGAAGCAATTAACTCATAATAC
The DNA here is from genome assembly GCF_004785775.1 of Grammomys surdaster. Lineage (NCBI taxonomy): Eukaryota > Metazoa > Chordata > Mammalia > Rodentia > Muridae > Grammomys > Grammomys surdaster. The sequence goes on along the minus strand of NW_021620581.1, from coordinate 1,056,148 downwards.
TTGATGACTGGCAGAGTTCTAATTGCAGTTTTCATAACAGAGTGCTTTAATAGCACTCTTATTATAAAAGGCTTAATATAATTTTAGGAATTCTTATAGGGTTATCATTAAGAAGTAAGACATCATTTATTTATCTATACAGCATCACTACCAGACAGTACACCTTCATTGATCTGAATAAATTTACCCAAAGGGTGGGCTAATGCCTAGGGATTATATAATATTAATATTTATGATGACAGAAGAGGCATACCAGCTATAAGAAACATCCTGAAATGAAGTCTGTTTGGAGCACTGCTTCATAGAGCTCACCCATATCAGACTATGCCAAAGTGGCAGGAAGCCCACCTGCTTTTAGCCTATCCTAGATGGGTCCTGACAACTATACCAACTACTGACACCAGTGCACTAATCATTATGTTAACATTCTGGGAGCAAAGTAAGAAATCCCATAACATGGGTGAATGTAATCAAGAAAATTTCAGGAGAAGATAATACATAAATTGATTTTTTGGAGACTATACAAAGACTACATAGTATCAGTGCATTGGTTACAGTTCAGGACTATATGGGATAAACAACTAGAGATAACCTAATTCAATGTACAAGGAATTTCAAGCATTTTAGTATTGCTATGCTTTGGTGGTTAATACTGCTCATCAACTTGATAGTACATAAAATCACCTGGGAGAGAAGCCTTTTGACACTCTCACAAGGGCTTATATAAATTATGTTACTCTGTGGGCATGCCTTGGATGAATTATCCAGATTAGGTTACATGAAGTGGGAAGACCACCTTAACTTTGGACAACTCCATTCCAATGGCTGAAATTCTGTACTAAATAATGTGAGCTGAACAATAGCATTCATGATTCTCTCCTTTCCATGGATGAAATGTGACCAGCTGCCTTAAGTTTCTCACCATGAAGAAATGTATTTTCTTGAACTGTAAGCTGAAAAGAATCTTTCATATTGTTGTTTTTGTCACTGTAGCAGTGAGAAAATGACTAATACATTTGCCAGCATGGTGAGTGCATTGCTACACAGAGCAGAAGATGGGCCAAGTTGACATTGAGCAGAAAAGAAAAACAAAACAAAACAAAACAAAACAAAACAAAACAAAACAAAAAAGCCATCACTCAAATGTTCAGGGATGATTTAAGGAAAACGTAGAGTTTAAAACTCATATTGTTTCTAAAATGTAGCAAGGCTATAAGACTATGTCCACAGATTTCCTGTAGTCCATGATTTTCATGCTTTAATGTGTGAACAAATCACCTAGAGAGGTTCCTTAAAATGGAAATTTCATAATAACTCCTACAGATAATAATAATAACTCCTCAGATCTTGGTAGCAGTTAGGTAGGTCATGTCTACAGAGGGCTGTTAAGTCTTATATTGGCAGCAGCTGTAGCATGCTGCAAGTGACCCTATCCACAAAAACATGTTTAATCTCACGATATAGAGTTAACATCTCTTACCAATTGAGAATACATTCCAATTCTTCGAATAGATGCTTAAAACTACCAAAGCATATACAGTGTTTTTTATTAAATTATATTGTCTATTCATATGTGTATGATCATTTTAATTTATAGACTAACCCTATAAATGATTAACAGTAATTAATAAAGCAAAGCTATAATAATATACTATAATAAAATTTCTGAATCATTGATTCCTGAAATTCTCTTTTTCATATCTTTGGACCATACATAACTAACTCTAACTACAGAAAATGAAATTATATATAAAGAGAGCTGTTGTAATAGAAATTTTAAAGCCTATGCTTTCAATCCAAACTCTTTTCAGAAAGTCAACATTTATCTATTAATTTTCCTACTATGTAACATCTCTTGGATGACCCACGCATACGCCAAATTCAAATTGCTAACATCAAAATTGTTATTTTCCTTAGGCCAATTTAATGCTAGTCAATAGCTCCTATTCCAGTGCTGACAACTACCCAATGACTTCCCATAGCACTCAAGATAAAATAGAACAGTCTTATGAAAGTCTACCAGACCTCAAAGTAACTTATAGATTCTCACCTCTGACATACTCTCTGACATACATTCTATGTTCAGTGTTATGGATTTTGTTTAGGTTCTTCAAAATTCTCTGTGCCCTCACTAACCTGTCTTTTAATGGGTTTTTCTTTCTGCCATGGTTCTGCAGTATTTTATATTCCTCCTTTCTTCAATATCGGTGAATGCCATTTCCTCTAAGAGAGTCTATTCCACTGAATTATATGTTATTCTTTACAAGCACAGTGGCAGTTGTTATCTTTCTACTGAGTGGGCTGTAGTCTAGTTAAAGTGTGAACACATGGAAACAGGAATGTATGTTTTCTATTGCCATTACAGACTCTCGAGTGCCTAACATGATATATGGTTAATAAGAAAAATGATATTTAAAGCAATGAATAAATGAATGCAATGACACAAGACAGTAACTTATGCTAAAGAAAAAATATTTCAGATGAATTTTGACATGCACAGATATTAATTAGAATGGTGATTATCTAAAAAATAGGGGAAAGATTCTAAGTGTCCAATAGGGATGCAGTATAACCTTATGAATAAATCACATATATACATTGTGAAAATGTTGGAAATGCTATTTCTCTAAGAATTGTAGAGGAAAGATGAGAATTCTTTCTACTGAGAATCAATCAGACTTTAGTCAGGTAACTAGAAGACTTAATATATTCATAATTTAAACTACTGGTTTCTCTCAGGTTTAGGGGAGTCAATGAAAATTAAAAGTCCTGGTGAGAAAAGAATAGAGAAATTAGTACAATATAAGAAGTATTGAACACTAAAGCATGTTGTTCTTAAGTGAATTATTGGATTATGGTTGATTCTTAAACTCTTTAGTGTCTTAAAAGCCAAGATTTATTCATACCTGCTTACTCCTATCTCAAAATATAGTGCTTTCAGGTTTCTTTATGCATTATCAGTAGTAAACAAGTAACCTCTTGTTGGTGGTCTTCATCTTGATGCTACAATAAATGTAGAAAGAATTCTTAGTAAAACAGTATACTTGTGTTGACTTTTCATCTAAAACATAAGTGAAATAGAAGTAAAGATGAGTAACAGCAAATAACTCAGGCTATGATCCAGTAAGGTAGAGCCCAAACATTAGTATCCAAACTATTTTGAAGACATTGCAGTTTATTACAAAGAAAAAGAGGCAAAATATGAAGATTCACTGATTCCACCGTGTGGACTGTGGACTTTTTTTCTGAACACAATGTAATTAATTTTTTCATTTGTACTAAGTGGAAAATAAAATGTTTCCACCATTAAATATGATTAGGTATTTTAAATGTTTTATCAATTATAAAGCATTACATAACATCTATGTTTACTAACATAACTCAAAAATATGTTTCTTGCCCTCTGATAAAATCCATTAAAAGGATAATTCAAATTGAAGGGGATATATATCTGTGTACAAGGACATTTGCCTGAATGTAGGGGGCCCTAGGTTCAATTCCCAGACATGAAAAAAATGAATTAAATAAAACAAGGCAGTAATTCAACAGAATAATATCAGTGTAGAGATGGTTTAACAACCAAAATATCTAGGATACTATTATAAAATTATAGATTTAAGGTCAGTCCTCTTCCATCCATTAAATGTAGTTTGATTATGGCAAATGGCAGTGCCAGAAGGCTGAATAAGGACAATGAATATTGTTAGAGACTAGCTGAAAAGCAATTTGTAAATCAATAAATGCTTAAAACCTACTGAGAAGATGGTGAAACCTACAGCTCCATGAAATTGGAATTGTTAAATCCCAAATTGTTTGTGAATACAGATTTTATAAAATGTGCTGTGATGGTTTCTACTTCAGTGAATTCATAAATCCAGCTATGGTTTTCAAGCAAATCACTTGACCACACTTTATATCACTATTGCAGAAGGGGGCATCCCAGTTGCATACTTTCAAAGAATTGAAAAGATTATGACAAAGCATCATGCAATCAGTCTTCCAAATAGCATGCTTGAAAGGAACATTATATTTCCCTGTTTGCAAGGATAGAATGGTCTGTCTACTTCAAAGTAACCTTTTCTTCCAAGGAAATGGTATTTGAGATTCAAATTTCCCTACTAACCTCAAACATAATGAGTAAATCTAAAAATACAATAAATTCAAGTCACCTATGTTTAGTAAAGCAATATCTAAAAAAAAGAAAGTCTTCTGTCTCATTAAGTATAATTATCCATGAGTGTTCTAGAGCAGACCAGATGATTATTTAGCAGCAATGTCAGAAAAATAGGGTTTTTCAAACAATAATATATACAGAAATCACCAGGAGAGTAAGTTAAAGTGCAGATTTTGACAGTTTATTGGTTAGACTGATATTTTGCATGTCTAACAATCAACAAGGGGATGCAGATCCTGATACCCTGGATCATATTTTGAGTAACAAGATATTCCATCTTTGTTTACTCATATGTGACTTTTAAATCAATTAACTCTAGCAACTCTTTAATTATCAATTAAAAATTGATAATTTCCCCAAATGCTAAGTATTCCTAAGGGTAGGAAAAGACCCTGTATTACACAACTGAGCAGTGTAAAAAGTCCTCTACTCAGAACTATTCTTTACACCATGGACATAAGAGGAAATAGTTTCATAGTTGAAATAATTATTTGTGTGACTTTGGGTACATAAGTCACGATGAAAAGCCTCAAAGATAGTTCTTCAAATTTGAGTGTCAAAGAAGAATGTTCCCAACTATAAATGTTTCCTTAACAACTGTCAGCCTTAGTGTTTAGACACTGGGCCTGGACATTTCCTCAGGAAAACCCTAATTCCATAATTCTCTTCAGACTCCCACATCCCAGTAGGACTTCCTCTTATGCTGTGCATTCACTGCAGGCCTTGTGTTAGAAGATCACACAACTGGTGACTTATTTATTTTATTAGCACATTTTGGCCATTAAAAACATTTCTCCCAGGCACCTGTTTCTTGAATTGCTAAGAAATTTGGTTTGTTTCCTTCTACTTTCTCCAGCAATTGATTTCTGAAGAAGAGGACTCCCTTAAAGAGTCAGCCTCCAGTTTTCCTTCCACTAACCTAGCAACTTGCACACCTCTGCTGCCATCCAGCAGGGCATTAGGGCATTAAACAGGGGTCCGAGGAGGTCACCTGAAAGAGAGGATGGGGGAAACAGGTGAATGCAAAGAACCACAATTTGTCTGTAGTCTGATCAAATCACAATTTTTACTTTTTCACACAGGGGTTATATACACAAAAAGGCAGGATGTAGGGAAGGGAATGACACAGGAGGGTAGATATTCAGGGGGAGTACAGATATCTTCCAGAACATAGTGTCAGCTGGGTGAAGGTTCAGAGGATGGGTCACTATGACTCCTCCTATGATTCACTTGTCCTTATCTAAGTTGGTACTATCCGCCAAGGCTACCCAAGGTCTATGACTATCCACAGGACCTATGACTTCTTGTTCTCATCCAGGCTGGTAAATTCCCACCAAAGTTACCTGTTTACAATATCTTATAGCTATCTGTTTCAATGTTTTTCCACAGAGACCCAAGACTGTGTTAGCAAGCTAACTTAGGCCTATTGCTGATTATAGGCCTTCAGTGTATAATATAAGCAAGGCTACCCTGACACCACTTGATTAACAGAACCACCTTCCTTACCTATTCTGCACTACTGACCTTCAAGCAGAACAGCAGAAAACAAAACAAAACAAAACAAAACAAAAAACCAGAAAAGGTCCTAAATCACTTTTCAAATTTCATGTTGCTTTTTCAAAGAGGCAATAGGTGAGATCCAAAACCAACATAGGGCTTAAATTATATTCCATTCTTTTGATTCTTCTTCAAGTGTCAGAAATATTAGTATAAATGGAGCCATGTTCCAAGCAAGAGTCATATTGGAAACTAGGTATGAGTTTCCTTGGCCAACAACAACAAAAAATATTGGCAGGAATATGATGATTCTTTTTGTGGGGTAAATTAGTGGCCGCAGCGATGGGAACCAGGGAGGCTTCTATGCTGCGGCTGGTGCCACATGCAGGAGGAACGTCTATGGTTCCAGCAGCCTGGAGGCCCCAATGACACGAGGAAATCCTTGGTTCCAAAAGGGTTTATTGTCATGGCAGATGGTAGATGGATCTGGAAGTACACCCCATAAAACTCAGGGCAGTCCCAAGTTATATAGGGAGGGAGAAAGGGGGTGGATCTGGGGAGGATCAGGGGAGGATATGGGGAGGCATGCTTAATTTTACTCCGCCCTCTGGCCTTCATTATTATGTAAATCCCTAGGCCTTGAGGCCTATAGTCACATCCTCCTACCGTGCACTTTGGGAGAGTCTGTCTGGCCTTCATTAGGATGTAAATCCCTAGGGCCTGAAGCCTATAGTCTGGCCTATGTGACTGAACAATGTAATTCTGTGGAGACTAGACTGCTTTTCAGGACCCTGGGTTCTTGGGGGCTCTGAACTCCTGCCAGTTTCATGGAGAGTCTCGGAGTTCTAGGCAACTGCTCAACCATGACCCAGGATACCCTTACACAATCCCACACTTGTTCTGAAATATATTGCTTTCATTTTTATTCCTCCAGAATACAGTATCTAAAAGTAAAATGTATTCTTTCTACTATCTTAGATTCTAGTTAACACTCTAACATAGATTTATATTTTCTAAAGGTATGAGGAGAATTCTTTATTGGACTTATACAAATCCTTTACCAGCCAACAAGCCACTACAGCTTTAAAATGATCTCTTCAAAACAATCTTCATAAATAGTGATTGGAACAGATCGACAACTGTTTGAAATTCCAAGTGAACTTGTTGTACATACTAGATATTCAGTTATATCATGATATTCAGTTATATTTCATGTTTAAGTTTGTTTAAACTTAACAGAAGTAAACATATAAGAGTGAGAATATATTGATATTTAAACAAGTAACTGCTGCAGTTTCCTATCCACTAGTAAATGATTATCCATGTAAGCAGTACCAATAAGCCTATTGATGGCCTAGGAATAGGTGTGTCTTCTCCCATAATCCACTAGCCCTATGATTTCGTGATGTCAAAGTGTGAAGAGTGAGTTTACTTGCACTGGCTCATGAGACTTTATTAAGATTTGTGGACATTTTGTAAATTAATGGGATGAAGAATTGCCTCTTGAAAACATCATCAAATACTGCAAATGGGGTTTTCAGTGATATTCATTTTCTCCTTCCCTTCTCTCTCTCTCTCTCTCTCTCTCTCTCTCTCTCTCTCTCTCTCTCT